>NC_052626.1:145882829-146182829 GCF_016161935.1 Mauremys reevesii | reverse complement strand
CAGCTCCTTTCAGCGCTGTCACCAAATATCGTGATTTTCCTAATACAGTTGTGACAGTTGGCAATGCCGCCTAACTTCAGAAAAATGTTGGCATTGGCTGTTTGCATGAGAAGATCTGTGCAAATGCACAGACATAACGGAACTCTCCTATCTGGTATTTCTGTGCTCAGAAAGGGAGAATGTTCTTTGTCCCCGTTGGCTTCTCTCATTACTATCAGCGTTCTTCTCACAAATGTTTTGGAATACGAGGGAGGTAAACAAAAGGAGGGATTTAGATGACCAGCAAGTCACACTTCTGGGTGTTGTCAATTATTATATTTTTGCTTCTCTATTTGCATTGCTGCCGCAATCGCTCAAGCTCTGACCGAGCCGTGAGCAGATACCTGCTGTTCGTGGAATTAATTCCCATTTCTCAACTCCTCCTCTGGCAAACTCCCACTGACATCAGGGGAAGTTTTGCCTCAATGAGGACTGAGTAAAAATTGAATCGAGCTGAGGATTGGCCCAAGCTTTTTTATTCTAGGTTAATTTCAGATCTCTTGTAATAAAGAACAGGGCCTACTTTCTGTTCTCTGTTGGTGATCACATCTGGCTCCCGAGTTGTCTGTCTGACCTGTTGGCATCTCTGAAGGACAGAGATAAGTCAATACAGATCTGAAATTAACAGTTTCTCAAACCAGGAAGTGCAGTAACTTCAGGGAAACTGCTTTGCAGTTTTTATTCTGCTATTCCTGAAAGTGATTTAGTGAGAATGGAATTTCAACATCTGGCAAGATTGTTCCTCCCCCTGACACGTAACACCACAAGTAGGTCAACACTCTAGTAACCTGTTTTTAACCATTTGGAGACATTCTCATCTAGCCTAGCTGCACCAGGCACACCTGAGATTGTAGTTCCTCTGCTGTCCTACCCACGTGTGCCTGGTCACTCCCTGCCATGTGGCATAACTCTGATCAGATGAGTAGATGCCGTAGGCAGTTGCAGGGGCAATGCCACCTGCTCCCACCCACCCCCGATTTCCCTACCCCAGTCTCTGCCAATGGTGTTATATTAGTGATTAAAATGCCAGGCTTTGGGAAGACAAAAATAATATAGAAAACAGGAAAAATGTTGTCAGGAAAATCCTCAGACCAGACCCTTGGGCCCAGATTGACCAAGATATGCTGGTCATGACTCTCATGGATTTCAGTGGGTACTAGGTGCTTCAGTATCGGGAGGGGTGGGGGGGGGCTTGGATTATTTCAGGGATGGTTTATTAAGAAGCAACACAACTCATTATCAGTGGTGACCCCTAGGAGCCCTAGTCACAGGACCCCGTTGTGCTGGGTGCGGTTCATTACTGGTTAGACATATTATGGCAGCATGAGGAGCCTCAGGCGTGGCCCAGGACCCCAGTGTGTGAGGTGCTGGACACTTTTTATTAGATGTGCCTGATATTAAGAGATGGTCAGTTAAGGCACTGGATGGGACTGCGGGAGACGGGGAGAGAGCAGGAAATGCCACAGAGCAGAGAGTCAGAATGACTGTGGAGTGTATTGTGGGCCCCTCCCATTTCCTGTAATAATCACTTTCTCAGTTCCTCTACAACAGCACAGAAGCTGTTCCCTACTTCTCATTTATATTTCAGCTGTGTTATAGGAAGAAAACCAAAATACTTCTCTTAACAAAATCATTATACAATGTACATTTTAGTTAAATATCTGAACTATGCACACTTGTTGCACCTGTACTCTTTCTTCTCATCAGTCAGGTTTTCTTCATTGGTTCCCTCTGGAAGGCAGGGAACATGTGACCACCTCTTACAAGAGTCACACTGGACCTTTGCTACGTAATAGGTGAGAAAATGAAATCACAAAACTAACAACGGTAGAGATAATTTTAATTAAATGGTAAAACTTACAAAATAATATTCCTTGAACATATAATCATTCCTCAGGATACGAAATACTTGCTACTGTGGAATTATTACAAGAATCCTGATCCTTAGGTTATTATGTTGAGTCAATAGGCAACTGGCTACATCTTTGGCCATGAGTTTTCTTCTTGTACTGCAAATAATCATATTCTCCTTACTTATCTGCTCCAAGATATGGTGCATGTTTCTCGTACCATTTTGTGTTTTTTACCACCATGCCATTTTTATTTTCTTTTTTGCAGATCACATCATTGCAGTATAAGCAGTAGTCCTCCATGCTGTCTGAAAAAAAAAATCAATTACATTTAGTCAAATGATGGTTGTGACCAAAACTGTAAATAGACATCTTGATTTATCCATTAGTGTCAATTACTCAAAAAATTAATTGGTTTGCAAATACTTTTTCTTTTGGGGGGTCATATTTTAAATGATATTTGGAGCCCCAGTCTATGTTTCTCCAAATTTTGGTTTACAGCTGGTGGATATAACGATATTAAAATAGATTTAACTGCTTCATCAATAGCAACCATTCACTCCGGCCACATTTTTAACAGTACGTAAAGATCTTATTCATACAGATTCCCGATTAAAGAACCAAATCTGTGGCATCTTAATACACCTACAATGGGATAACTCTTTGAGATATGACTTTATTCCACACTTTCTGTTATCTTCCCATATACTATGGGCTCACTAAGTATATGTAATAAAGTTATTACCTGTCTCTTTCATTAAAATAATTGCTATGTTTCTTCTAAACATACTTAGAGCCTCCTGCGTGATTTCTATAGTACTGATGTCTTTATGCTTATAAATATGTTTCTGCAAACTAATAACACTTCTGTAGCGAGGAGGCATGGCCCCACTCAGACGTGGATGAGGAGGGAATGTCGTAAGCCACCAGGCGGGCAGGGCCAAGAGGTCACGGTCCACATGCTGGAAGCAGAGGGGTGGAACGGGAAGGGGAAATATGAAAAAACAGCCCAGCAGCTCAGTTGGGAGGGAACAACCGGAGAAGACAGACACTTCTTGCCTGCTGCTGGAGTGGAGCACCAAGGAGAATCACTGTTGCCCCAGGGACGAAGGTGAGATTCCAGGGAGCCCTGATGCTCTTAACGTGGAGGAACTGCTACCCTTGGGGTGTATCCCAGGGAGTCTGAGGATGACCCCTGGCCACAGGACATCCGAGGGGGAGATTAGGAAGCAGCCCAGAAGAACCAGGCAATGGTCTGGTGGAGAGCAAGCCTGAAACAAGGTCAGCGTGTTGTGGGTGGGTCTCCACTGACCTACTGGTGGACCACTCTGCCACTGTTAGGGCCCTGGGAGTTGGGCAGCCTGCGTCCCCCTGCCACCTCACCCCAGGGGTGGCAGTACTCCCCCTCCTTAGGCTCACCCCTAGAGCCCCACAGACTGCATGTGGCACTCACCCCGGGCCCTACCTGAGCCCCATAGACTGGGCTGGGGCTACAGCTCTGCCTGCAGGCCAGAGCCTTAACTGACTGCTGCAGCTCTGCCTGATTGCTGGTTGCTGCCCCTCCCTGCTTAACATCTGGGCTGACAGCCTGCTACCATGGCTACAGGCCAGAGCCCAGATTGTGTACTTCCTGCCCTGCTTGAAGGACGGGCCCCTTGAGAACTGTTCATTTCCCCCTCTTTTTCCCTGCTCAGAGAAGGCTTTAGCAGACCCAAACTGCGAGGAGGCATGCCACCCCCCCACCCCCTGACTCTGATATAGAGAGACGGCCCGCCAGTCTACAACTTATCATTAGAAAAAACATGCATCATTAACAATCAATACTGAACATTTGGCATTAAATACCTTTAGGACAGTGGTTCCCAAACTGGGGTTTGTGAACCCCTGGGGGGTTGAGAAATGTTACAGCGGGTTCTCGGGGGGGAAAAATTCCCTAATGGCGGACAGAGCTGTACCTAGCGACCCTGGGCAGCACGGGCCAGCAGTCTGGAGCCCCTGGACTTCCAAGAGCTAAGCAGATCAAAGCAAGCAGATCTATCACACTGAGGAGATTTAAACTTCAAGACTCCTTATAAGAAATGGAAAGGGAGGTGGATATTTTTTGCTGTTTTTAAAATTAAATAGGCAGCTAGTGTTGTTTTTAAAGTTATGATGAAGAACAAGTTTAAGCTTTGTTGTAACGTGCATTGTTTGTGTGGACTGCTCAAGCCCTGAATGCTTGTGTAGGAGGAACTCTGAGTTGGCTTCTTAAATACCTTCCTGCTGTCTCACATCTGATACTCCTTGGTGAAACATAGGAGCCTGGTCTTATAACAGGCGTATTCCAAGTGATACAAGCTACAAAAGTGAGATCTTGGAAGAGTGTTGCTGTTTTCATAATGTAATAAAAATACTGTAATGATAAATAATAAATAATACTAAATAGTGTGTAATAAGCGTGTCATAAAAACAGATGTTCTATTTCCAAGATCACTGCTTTTATAATTTATACTCAGGTAAAGGAGAAATTCCCTGGAAATATTTGTTTTTAGGAGGAGGTTCGCGAGACTTGACATTTTAGTGAAAGGGTCTCACAGGTTGTTAACGTTTGGGAACCGCTGCTTTAGGATTAGTGGTCCACAGTTGTGCCCACTACTTTGTCTCTTGTGTTCCACTATTTTGGTTTTCCAATCCACTGTGAGTTTTCCAGTTCCTTGGTTGATGAAAGACCTGAAATTTAAAGGGAGGCCAGTAGCCAAATGTATAAGAGGATTTTGCTTTTTCTTTCAATTTCTGTACGTGTTTTGTAACCCTTTCTTTTTCTACTTCCAATGACAATGTTCATATATATATCCACTTGGTTTCTTATTATGTGTATCTGAGTCTTATGCTTATATATATCACTTGATCTGCTGTGGCCAGTATTGCTACTAACACCCTACGACTCATGCAAAATGCTAATATTTTCTGCCCACGTTCAATGAAGTAGTTAGCCAGGCTCAAATCGCACAAGTTCACTCAATGTCCATTATTAAGCACCGTCAGCACAAGTGTATACTGTTTCCATTTCTCTTTGTCTCTAACTGGAAGATACCCTCGTTGTTACCATTTTTTAAAAACAATTTTCACAATAACACTATATGTGAACTCTGAAAGTAAGTGTCTAAAAAATCACCTCCAATTCCTTAGGAATTTGCTTTCATATGCCATCTCATTACCCAATTTTTTGGTTTCCATTCATGTTTTCTGGAAGTGTACATGCATAAACATAGGTTGTTGGTAATATGATAATTTCAACAATTTTATAATGATTTTTCTAAACATTGCATGCAGATAACATTTATAATGTCTCACTACCACAAGAGAAAATCATATTGTCAATTCCTTGAATACACCAGTGCAGACTGTATTCTTTACATTTACAGTGCCAACAGAATAACATAGTCTTCACACTAGCATTTTATTTTTTAAACTGCAGTCCTCAGAATTTCAAGGCTTCTATTACAATTCCATTTTCATGTATTATAGTTATTAAAACCCCACGATACAGGAAATTATATCACTGGTACACAGCTGTATTTGAATCTTATGTATAAATTAAGTGCAGACAATCCCAAAGTATAACAATGGAAAACATCTTAGCACAATAACCCAATGATTTGGTGCATTGAAAGGAAGCAATAATATATTACTTTGCAGATCATTGAAAAAAGAATTGAGAATGTAGTTATACTTTCCTGTGAAGTAAAGCAGCCAGTGTGGATTATATTGTATTTCCTAGTTTCGGGACATGCTTACTATTACTCATTCCCCAACATAGCATTGTTTTTGCTGTTTAAGACTGCACTTAACTGCCTTCCTGAAAATGGGATTTGCCCATGTTGGGCATGAAAGCCTGTCAACATTTACCTTCTCCAGTTTCATTCGTCTTGGTCTTCTTGACAGAGGAATCAATCCAGTCACCTTCCATGTTTACAGCTATTTCAATTACCTCATCACCTAGCCATCTTCCTAGCATCAGGTCACGAAATGCAGTGTCATACAGACCCATTTTTCTTACTTTGGTGTCCAGGCTCCGTGTAACCTTGTGGGTTTGTACAAAATTTACTAGAAAAAAAATGTAACGCATATTATATGCATGGTGACACAATTACCTATTCCTCTGTTTGACCATCATGAATTCTGCCATTCTAACATGGAAACTTTTAACATGCTTCACAAATGGAAATATATTAACAAATTGTTTAAAAACAAATATGTGATAAGCAATAGCTTTTGAGAAACCATTCTTTGTCTTCCCCATCCTCCATAAACATGGCATCAACATGGCTTGGATCGCTGCTTGCAACTTCTGCCACTAGACATTCCTCGTCTTCTGCGCCTGTGACTTCCACCTTTATCACTTTGCTGTCATGAGGCTTGTGAGATACATCACCTCCCATTTCTCCTACCTCTTCTGAGGTGACTGTTCTCCCAGTATCACTCACTGCAGTTTCTATTTCCATGTTTTCCTGCAATCTGTTTTCAGCGCCTAATGTTGGAGGCTCTTTAAATAGTTTTAAGTGGGAGATACTGTACATAAATCCTAGAAGTTTTCCCGAGATGGTTGCCAACGTAACTCTTTCCCCCTCAATAGTGGAGACTTTGTATGGTCCACGGTATGTAGGTTGCAGCAGCCCTCCCTTTCTTGTTTTCCTTCTTGCATTCAGTAACATGACACTGTCCCCAACCTTGAATATTATTTTCCCATGTTTACAAGTCTTAGTTTTGGCATCCTCTATTTGTTGTTTTTCTTGTGCTTTAGAAATATTACTAATAGCCAGTTCAATGTCAGCATCATTTCTATAATTCAAATTTATGCTGTACTCTTTGTAGTATTCTTCACCGAGTTCCTCAAAAGTTGGTGACTTTGTAAACAAATGGAGAAGGAGTTGTACTTGCAAAATGAACAATCACAAATAACATATGCACCTGAAAGCTGATGGTTTTTAAAGACACTTACCCTGTAATTATCTGAGACTTGGTCTGGGAATGTTGCTTCAAAGCCATACAGTAGTCAAAAGGGTGACATTTTGGTTGTTATGTTTGGTTTCGATCACAAAGAAAATGTCACCAAGAAATTCATCCCAATCACTCCCAGTGTCATCAACCAACTTCTGCAATGGTCTGTAACAAATGGTGATGGATTATTGAAGGGGCTATCTTTATTGAGACAAATTATATGGAATCCAAAAGGCATAAGTTGAAGGCCATCCTAGTACATTAACATGCATTCATTGCGAATTAAAGGCCACATTATGTAGCAATGATAAAAATGGATAATGATAAACAATTATCTTTGACTCTCTCTTTATAAGATTTCTTAAGTTTTTAAAGGAAGTGAAAGAGACTTGATATCATGTATATGCAATCCACACAAGGAACATTCCTAATGCTTTGACACTGGAAGGAAGATTAAAAAAAATTCTGAAGAAATTTAGTAGATGTCTCAAAGTCCAAAACTCATCTTTATGCTTGTCAAGGTGGTATCCAGATTTAATTCCTTTCTCACTTTCTGGCAATGCAGACATCATGAAACCTAGTTTAGATGGAATAATAAGATGACTAAAATTCTTGCATGAAAATATAACTTCAAGGGAAGGGATTGTACATTTTACAGCAAAGGTATAATTATTGTTCTTTGCAATGTAAATGTAAATTTTGCATTTAAAATGTAAATGACATATTGCAGGATTTAGTTTTATTCCAGTACAGACCCAACTGGCGATGGTTTTTGTCATCCCAATAGTATCTTGTGCTCAGGGCCATTGTCGGTTTGACTGTTCCTTGATGTCCACCCCATGGACTGTCATGATACTGTTCAAAGAGTTGTAGGGCTTGTTTCATGGTGTGCATGACAACCTTTCTTCCTTTGGCAGAATGGAAAAGTGCCCCCTCTGATAATCAGAGAAGATGGGGATGTGATGCTGACATCACCTGCTGCACTTAAGCCATGATCAGATATTTTCAAAGTCATAGATTCATTATAAGGCATATGCATATAAAAGATATCTGAATGCAGAATGGGGCATCCTGCCTTTGGTAAGGTGGGGTGGGGTCAATATCTGACTATAAGTAGATGTTGAAAAAAAATAAACTAAAAGTAATTGCTCAGTGAACATAAATGGACTGTTTGTAGGATACACTGGATAACATACTTAGGAAATACAAATACATTTTAGGCTTTTCTGGTAATATTTACATTTCATGCACTTCTTCTTCGAGTGATTGCTCCTATGCATTCCAGTCAGGTGTGTGCGCCGCGCGTGCACGGCTCTTCGGAACATTTTTACCCTAGCAACTCCGGCGGGCCGGCTGGCGCCCCCTGGAGTGGCACCGCTATGGCGCCTGTTATATACCCCAGCCGGCCCGTCCGCTCCTCAGTTCCTTCGTACCGCCCGTGACGGCCAGTTGGAACTGTGGAGTGCTCTCTGTCCTCCACAACCCTAGCTCTCGCTACTTTTTCCTGTATATAGTTCTTTCATTACTTAGTGTAGATAGTTCTGTTAGTTAGTTAGTTAGTTTTAGGATAAGGATAAGGGGGGTTCCCCCTCCCTTTCCTCTCCCGGTGTGGGCTCATGCCCAAGGCACTGGGCTTTAAGCCCTGCGCATCTTGCCAGCGGCCTATGCCAGTCGGGGATCCTCACGACTCCTGCCTCCGTTGCCTTGGAGAGAGTCACAGGACAGATAAGTGCCCTATCTGCTCCGCTTTCAAACCCCGGACGCGTAAGGAGCGGGACATTAGGTTAAAGCAGCTCCTAATGGAGGCGTCGCTCCAGCCCCCGGCACCGTCCGCGCCGGCACTGAAGACTACATCAGTGCGGAGCGCACCGGCGGCCCCAAGCTGCTTCGGCACCGAGGCTCCGCGACCTCAGCCAACGGCACCGAAGGCCCGGCACCGCTCCCTGTTGCCATCAAAGAAGCGCAAGCCGGTGAAGGCAGCTGCCAAGTCCCACGCTGAGGGCCCAGCAGCCAAGTCAATTACGCCACCTGCGGTCCCCGCTGTGGCCGTGCACAGGACGTGCACCGGGCCGTTGACTCCTGCGCCGCAAGGGCCGTCGAGTCCGGCACCGCCATGCTCCCCAGCACCGACCGTGGTTGAGCTACGGCTGCCATCCACGCCTGAGACTTTCTTTACGGCGCGCGAGCTCATAAAGCTCACAGAGGCTCCGAGCCTCCGGCCCCCGGCACCGCCGGTGCGGGCTGTTGTATCGGCGGGAAAGCCGGCAATGATGATCCGGCCCCCCTCTCCGGACAGACGACACAGACGGCGATCCCGGTCCCGGTCTCGTTCACGGTCCCGACGCAGGTCACCGTCCCGCCGCTCAAGATCCCGGCGCCGCTCACCATCACGGTACCGGTCGCCGTCCCGACACCGGTCGCAGTCCCGGTACCGTTCAACATCGCGGTACCGGTCGCACTCCCGGCGTTGCTCCAGGTCCCGATCGCCTTCGCGCCGGTACCGACGGAGGTCTGCTTCCCGGCACCGTTCCCGGCACCGTGACTTGCGCAGCCGCTCCCGGCACCGCAGGTCCGGATCCCGGTCGAGCTCCCGGCACCGGTCGAACTCCCGGCACCGCGGCGGACGTTGGTCTCGGTCACCATCCCGATACGATGATGCCCGGCACCGATCCTCGGCACCGTCCGGGGCCAGACTGCCTCTTTCCACGGCGCAGTCCGTCAGCGTCTCTGCACCCCCATGGCCATCCTGCCCCGCGTCGGTCGCTTCCGGGGCAGACAGCAACGGGCACCTGCCACCTACTCCGCAGGGCCAGCCTCAGGGTGCACAACAGTGGGGCTTCTGGGTCCCCTGGGCCCAATACGACACTCAAGGGGTACCCTTTCCTCCAAGAGCCCCTGCCTCTGAGCGCAGGGTACCGGAGGCCACCGTCAGCCGACCGCCCCCTTCGCCACCGGGTTCGGTTTCGGTACCGCCTGACCCCCAGAGGCATCCTCAGCCCAAGCCAGACGATCAACCGCTGGAAGATCCATCCACGGAGGCTGTCGTCCAGGGCTTGTCCTCGTCGTCATCACCAGACGAGGTGGTGGCCGGAGCATCGGCCAAGGATCCTCCACTGATAGACCTGAGGGCCCACCAAGACCTCCTTCACCGTGTGGCGAAGGCCATAGATCTCCCCGTAGCAGAGGTCCAGGAGGATGAGGACCCCGTCACGAACGTCATTGGAGCGGAGGCTCCAGTACGGGTGGCCTTACCATTCATTTGGACAATCCAGAAGAACGCCACCACGCTCTGGCAGTCGCCGGCATCCATCCCTCCTACGGCCCGCGGGGTCGAGTGCAAGTACTCAGTCCCCCCGACGGGCTATGAGTATTTGTATACTCACCCGACCCCAGACTCGTTGGTCGTGCAGTCGGTCAACGACAGGGAGAGGCATGGTCAACCCGCCCCTGCGCCAAAGTCAAAGGAGGCGCGGCGAATGGACCTGTTAGGCCGCAAGGTCTACTCGGCCGGAGGCCTGCAACTTCGCATCGCCAACCAGATGGCCCTCCTCGCCAAGTACACGTATGACATCATGGTGTCCCTGGCAAAGTTTACAGAGCTGCTCCCAACAGCCTCCCGCCAAGAGTTCTCAGCGTTGTTGGATGAGGGGAAGAAATCTTCCAGGTCCTCCATCCAGGCCGCCCTTGACTCCGCGGACTCGGGAGCTCGGACCCTAGCCTCAGGAGTGACGATGCGGCGCATCTCCTGGCTGCAGTCCTCCACACTGCCACCGGAGGTGCAGTACACATTGCAGGACCTGCCATTTGACACCCAGGGTCTCTTTTCCGAGAAAACTGATGCCCGGATCCAGACCCTGAAGGACGGTCACGTAGCGATCCGCACCCTCGGGATGCACACACCGGCACCACAGCTCCGGTCCTTCAGGCAGCAACCCTCACGGCCTTTCTCTCAGCATCGGTATCGCCCTTACAACAGCAGGCGACTGGGCCTAAATCGCCGTCGTCCATCCGGCAACAGGCGCAACCAGACCCAGGCCCCTACCAAGGCCCCGCAAGGCTCCAAGCAGGCCTTTTGATGGGACGCCCGAGGACGGCCCATCAATCTCTCCACCGGATCCTACCCTTTTGTTTTGCAACCGCCTCTCCCATTTCTTTTCGGCGTGGTCCCATATAACTACGGACAACTGGGTGCTCCAAACAATCCAGTCGGGATACCGCCTTCAGTTTGTTTCGCCCCCCCCTTCCCACCCACCCTCCCTGTCCCTCTTCAGGGACCCCTCTCACGAGCAATTCCTCTTACAAGAGGTCCAGACTCTGTTGAGCGTGGGTGCCATAGAGGCAGTGCCTCAAGACCGGCGGGGCAGGGGATTCTATTCCCGTTATTTTCTCATCCCCAAAGCGAAAGGAGGGCTACGTCCTATACTGGACCTTCAAGAGCTAAACAAGTATCTGCTCAAGCCCAAGTTCCGCATGGTCACCCTGGGGACCATCATTCCCTCTCTGGATCCGGGAGACTGGTTTGCTGCCCTCGACATGAAGGACGCGTACTTCCATGTCGCGATCTCCCCTCCCCATCGACGCTACCTGCGGTTCGTAGTCAACAACGTGCACTACCAGTTCGCAGTGCTACCATTCGGCCTATCCACCGCACCAAGGGTGTTTACCAAATGCATAGCGGTGGTTGCCGCAGCCCTCCGCCGTCGTCAGATGCACGTCTACCCGTATCTCGACGACTGGCTGATTCGCGGAAAGTCTCGGCGGCTGGTAATGGACCAGATGACAGAAATCCTGTTCCTCTTTCAACGACTCGGTCTTCTCATCAATGCCGAGAAGTCCTCATTGATTCTGTTGCAGCGGGTGGAGTTCATTGGAGCGGTTCTCGACTCCACATTGGCCAGGGCCTGCTTGCCACAATCGCGGCACCAGACAATGGTCTCCATCATCAGAGACCTCGTTGCCTTCCCTACCACGACGGTGCAATCCTGCCTCCGCCTCCTGGGCCACATGGCATCCTGTACGTATGTCACCGCGTACGCGCGGCTCCACCTACGCCCGTTCCAGTCCTGGCTAGCGTCGGTGTACCGGCTGCATCGAGATCCCATTGACATGGTAGTCACAGTCACCAAGCCAACCCTCGAGTCCCTCAGCTGGTGGCTAGACCCGGAGGTCGTGTGTGCGGGAGTCCCGTTCCACCCTCCTCGCCCATCCGCCACTCTGACCACGGATGCCTCAGCACTCGGCTGGGGAGCCCACCTGGGCGACCTACACACCCAAGGTCTTTGGTCACCCCAAGAGCTCGCTCTACACATCAACATCCGCGAGCTGCGAGCGATCCGTTTGGCGTGTCACACCTTCCGCACCCGCCTGCAAGGCCACTGCGTGACAGTGTTCACGGACAACACGACGGCGATGTTCTACGTGAACAAGCAGGGCGGAGCCCGCTCCTCCCTCCTCTGCAAGGAAGCGATGCTCCTGTGGGACTTCTGCGTGACCCACTCGATTCACCTGGAAGCGTCCTTTCTTCCGGGAGTGCAGAACACGCTGGCCGACCATCTCAGCAGGTCGTTCCTCTCCCACGAGTGGTCTCTCCGTCCCGATGTCGTGCACACAATCTTCCGGAGGTGGGGGTTTCCCCGGATAGACCTATTCGCCTCCAAGGCGAACAGGAAGTGCCACCTGTTCTGCTCGTACCAGGGTCGCTCGCCGGGCTCCCTGTCGGACGCCTTCCTTTATTCCTGGAAGGATCACCTCCTCTACGCCTTCCCTCCGTTCCCGCTCGTACACCGAGTGCTACAGAAGCTTCGGAGGGACAGGGCCCGCGTCATACTCGTCGCTCCGGCCTGGCCGAGGCAGCATTGGTACACCCTGCTCCTCGAGCTCTCCGTTCGGGATCCCATCCCCCTTCCGTTATGGCCGGACCTCATCACACAGGACTTCGGCAGACTCCGCCATCCGAACCTGCAGTCCCTCCATCTTACAGCCTGGTACCTGCGTGGTTGACCCACGCAGAGAGGGACTGTTCGGCGGCCGTACAGCACATCCTGCTAGAGAGCAGAAAGCCTTCCACTCGCTCCACCTACCTTGCAAAATGGAAGCGATTCGCGCTCTGGTGTGACCAATGAGGACTCAATCCATTCGTAGTCCCTGTCCCTACCATCCTGGACTACCTCTGGTACCTTAAGGAGCAAGGTCTTGCGGTCTCCTCCCTGAGGGTACACCTGGCAGCAGTGTCTGCCTTTCGTCCATCTGTGGAAGGTCGGTCCATCTTCTCCAACCAGATGGTTTCCCGCTTCCTTAAAGGCCTGGACCGCTTGTACCCGCCGGTGCGGTGTCCTGCCCCAGCCTGGGATTTGAACCTCGTCCTGGCCAAGCTTATGGGTCCGCCCTTCGAGCCTCTGGCCACGTGCTCTCTGCTCTACCTCTCCTGGAAGACAGCCTTCCTCGTCACAATTACGTCAGCGAGACGAGTCTCTGAGCTCCGGGCTCTAACGGTTGGTCCACCATACACCGTCTTCCATGGAGACAAGGTGCAGCTTCGACCACATCCAGCCTTCCTCCCTAAGGTGGTGTCGGCCTTCCACCTCAACCAGGAGATCTTCCTCCCGGTCTTCTTCCCGAAGCCGCACGCCTCCCCTTGGGAGCAACAGCTTCACACCCTGGACGTCCGCAGGTCCCTTGCCTTTTACATCAAGCGGACGAAACCCTTCCGGCGTTCGACCCAGCTGTTTATCGCAGTCGCCGACCGCATGAAGGGCGAGCTGGTCTCCTCACAAAGGATTTCCTCCTCGGTGACGGCATGTATCCGCACATGCTACGAGCTTGCTCGCGTGCCAGCATGCCGCCTCACCGCTCACTCCACGAGGGCGCAAGCCTCGTCGGCTGCCTTCCTGGCCCATGTCCCCATCCAGGACATCTGTAGAGCGGCTACCTGGTCTTCTGTCCACACCTTCGCCTCCCACTACGCGTTGGTGCAGCAGTCTCGAGACGACGCAGCCTTCGGCTCCGCGGTTTTACACACCGCCACGTCTCACTCCGACCCCACCGCCTAGGTAAGTCTTGGGAATCACCTGACTGGAATGCATAGGAGCAATCACTCGAAGAAGAAGAGACGGTTACTCACCGTAGTAACTATTGTTCTTCGAGATGTGTTGCTCCTATCCATTCCAGACCCGCCCTCCTTCCCCACTGTCGGAGTAGCCGGCAAGAAGGAACTGAGGAGCGGACGGGCCGGCTGGGGTATATAACAGGCGCCATAGCGGCGCCACTCCAGGGGGCGCCAGCCGGCCCGCCGGAGTTGCTAGGGTAAAAATGTTCCGAAGAGCCATGCACGCGCGGCGCGCACACCTGACTGGAATAGATAGGAGCAATACATCTCGAAGAACAACAGTTACTACGGTGAGTAACCGTCTCTTTTCTCAGGTAACTGAGAAATACATTGTTATAGTGCCTACATATGTAGGCAAAGGAGATTTTCTTGGAAATGTGAAGAAAACTGTGATCCTAATCCTGGTCCCAGAGAAGGTAAATTTAACACTTCAAATAATCCCCATGTTGGAGGATCGTCAGGACCATCATGTACATGCTGAAGAGTCTGTTGTGTTATGTGTCTTTATTACACGAGAAAAAGAACCTTCCCAAGAAAAGTTTGCAGCAAATCGACACAGGTTATTATTGCTTTATTCATTCCTTCAGGAGATGTTATGCCTCTTATTTGTGCGTTTAAGAACGGAGCCCTGGGAAGCCCATGCTGAGAGGTACTGTCTGAGGGGAAACAAAAAAAGCTCCTCTGCCCCCCCTCCCATTTTTGCAAACACTGGTGTCTCAGTCCACCGGGGTAACTGTTACCCCCTCTCCCCCTGCCTGTGCCAGGGTTTTGCCCTCTGTCACCCTCTGCAGCACCTCACCCCTGGGCTTAACCCCGGCTCCTTCCACCCCATCCCTGATTTTACCCTTCAGCCGCTATCCTAACCCAGGCTCCAGCTTGACACTCCCCACCCCCTGCTCAGACCCTGGCCACCCCCCTCCGATTGGCTCCCTTTGCCCTTTTTTAACCCTTGTAAAAAGCAGGCCACAGAGAGTCTCATGCCGAGTGATGGGAGGGTGAAGGGCAGTGGCGTTCGCAGATGTTACTGAGCCTGCTCAGCTCCTGTGCGTGCCGACCACACCCTAAGTAGCAAATTCCTGCATTTTCCAGCTGTCGCTGGGCATGCTCAGACCACTCCAGCAAACCAGGAGGGGAATTGAGCAATGAGTAATTTCCTGCTGCTGGTTTCTGTCTCAGATGCAACAGCCCTTCTCTGTCTCGGTAGTTCCTGTCTCTTTGATGAACCATCTCAAGTGGTGCTGGCAGCATGGAGCGGGCCGAGAATAAACTGCTGAAGACCCTGGAAAAGCTGGGAGAAGGGGAGCTGCAGAGATTCAAGGACAAACTGAGTGAAATCCAGCCTAAGGAGGGACACCAACATCTCCCCTCTGGGAGCCTAAGAAATGCGGATCCTCCAGCCCTCACGGACCTGCTCCTCCTCTTCTATGGGACGGACTATGGGGCAGAGGTGGCTGCGGAGGTGCTGAGAGCCATCGACCAGGGAGCCCTAGCAGAGAGAATCGAGAGATTCATTTATGCACTGGAACGTGGTAAGGAATGAGCCAGGGAGACTGGCCCTCAGTCTGTCTCTTTCCCTGAAGCCTCCCTCTTACAGGTGGGATACTGGCTAGAGCTGTTTGCAGTGCTGTTGTCACCCTGTTGGTGCCAGGGCATTAGAGACACAAGGGTGGGCGTAGCAGGGTGACCACTGGCTCCAGCCCTGGAGGGGTTGGAAAAGCCCTGCAGAGGTCTGGGGCTGGGCAAGGTAAAACCCTGGCTGACTGGGGGAAGGGGCTGCAGCTGGGGCCAGGCCCCAAACTGAGCAACAGGGCCTTATAAGAAGGCCAGGGAAGCCAGAAGGATCAGTCTCTCTCTCTCTCTCTCTCTGTAGTGGGAGATGGACCTGGCTGCAGGGAGCTAGAGACAGGGTACCTGAGTGGCACAGGGCTGGGACAGGCTGGAAAGTTCCAGGCTGTGGCCTAGCAGCAGGCAACTGGTCCTGGGGGTTGCAGAGGGCAGCCCAGGGGTAGGCAAAGGCAGCAGGTCCAAACCCACCCTGGCGTCTGCCATCACTGGCGTCTGCCCCAGGGCATGGGGGCTAGACAATGACTGGCAGTAGCCTGATACAGAGGCAAGATGGAGATAGAGGGTTGGGGGTTCCCCAGGGAAGGGAGACCCATAGTGGAGGGGTTACTGCCAGGGGGCAGCACCCCAGGTAAATGGGGCACTGGGGTCCAGGGAGGGACATGGGGGCCAGAGGACAGGCGGATCACTGGCCTGCAGAGGGCGGTCTGGAGGCTGCAATGAGCTAATTCCCAGAAGTCACCAGCAGGAGGCGCTGCAGGGGTGAGTCTGCAAGTCTACAGTGGGGGTGAGGTAATATCTTTTATTGGACCAACTTCTGTTGCTGAGGGTGACCAGCCTTTGAGCTGCATGGAGCTGTTCTTCAGCCCACAGTTCTGTGGAGCTTGAAAGCTTGGCTGACTTAGTTGGCCACAGAATTTGTCCAATAAAAGATATTAACTCACCCACCTTGTCTCTGTCATTAGCTAGAGCAATGGTGGGTAGGTGTGTGTGTGGGGGGGTGGATGGACCTGCTGCTATACTAGCAGGAGTGGGATAAAACTGGAGGGGGTATTGCAGGGTGGTCATTAGTCCATACGTTCATTCTCATTATGCCATCTCTCACCAGTCCAGGGATGAGGCCAGAATTAGTTGTGTGATTCTCCAATCCCTGTTCCAGTAGCCTCCGAGCCACCTCCAGTTTGAACTGCTTGTGAGTCACATGTAGTGGAATAGGCATGTGCAGTCACTTGAAGAAGAAGAAGAAGAAATGGTTACTAACTGACTCACACCTGTTGTTCTTTGAGATGTGTTGCCTGTGGCTATTCCACAACCTGCCCTCCTTCCCCTCTCTACACTCATCTCTCCGGGAAGAAGTAACTGAGGGAGTAGGGGGTGGCTCCACCCTTTGTACCCGCACATAGTGGTGTGAGGCCGCAGAGAGTGCTCCTGCTATCCTGACAGGTACCGCTGAGGGAAAGAATCTTTGACAGCTGGGTGCACATAAACCTACAGTGGAATGGACGTGTGCAACACACCTCCAAGAACAACAGTTATGAGAACATTAGTAACCTTCCCTCTTTCTGCTTCTCTCCCTTCATTCCTTTTATTCTGTCTGTCCCTGTGCTATGTTCTCTCCCTCCTTCCCCATCTTTTCTGTCTCTTGTAGGTGTTGGCAGAGCACAAGTCACTTAGTATCTCGGCATTATCAGATTCTCTCTCCCCATCCCCAGTAATGAATCCTTGATTCCCAGACCTTTGTTCCCATCCAACCTTGATCTTTCCCTCTCTCTGCACTCACCCCTCTATCCTCAGCTATTCACCCTACCAAATACCTACACAACCCCCCCACATTCCTACCGCTCTCCTCAGCCAAATGCCACACACATCTCACCCCAATACAGACAGTGTTCCCAGCATGTCCCTCTATGTGGTCAGGAGCTGGGGGAGTGACGGTGACTCCTCAATGCATAATCCATCCCCAAACCCTGCTCAGATCTCTAGCTAAACAGCAGCAAAAGCAACCAAAAAAAGGTGAGGGTGAGGATGGTCTGGGAACCAGAGGAGGTCCCTCTGGGGGGCAAGGATCTTAGACCCCAGACTTGGGGTTCCCTGCGTCTTCCTAGCCAGCCCAAAACTGAAACCAAAACCCCTCCAGCAGGCTCTCTCCCCCTCCTCCTCTCCCCCTCTTCCTTTGTCCAGTTTCCTGGGCAAAGGTCTCGCCTTGCCTCACCCCCTTCCTGGCTCAGGTCACAGGCTCAGGTACCTTCCCTCAATTAAAGTCATCCCCCTGCTCTCCCATCCCCCATGCAGACAGTCCCAGTAAAACTAGACGACATTCCCAGGTCAATCCGCCCCAGTCCCTACTGCGTCACAACCCCCTTAAAAGTGTGCATGTCTGCCTAATTCTGTTTGTGTTTGTGTGTATATGTGTCTCCTCTCTGCTTTGTGCCCACCCCCAGGAGGAGGTAGCGCTGCAGCCTCTGGTCTTCCTCCTCCCCTGCAGGATCTGATCCTGGCCACATCAAAACAGGCAGGACCAGCAGTGCGGGGAGGGGAACAGACAATGGTTTGGTCCAGGTGAGCATTAAGTTGGGATTCACAACAGGAGGAGGAAGCTTTAGAGGAAAAAATCTTTTAATTGTTTCCTCCCCAGCCACAGAGGAGGCAGAGTTGGGGGAAAGGCACGATAAGTTGGGAGGACGTGACTACCCCATCCATTGCCCTGTGCCACAAAACATGTTCCCTAAAATCATTAGTTCAGGATTTATTTTTAATGACTCCTCAGAGAAATATTATTTCGAGCGGTGGCGGTGGCAGCTGCAGAAGCGGCAGTGGCAGTGGCAGTGGCGGCAGTGGCAGCAGTGGCAGCATCACTTCGCGAGAGGAGATTTCATATATGTGAAATGCATACTGAACGATGAGCAGTACCAGACAATCAGAGCTGAGAAAACCAGCCAGGAGAAGATGCGGAAGCTGTACGAGCTGGTGCCGAGCTGGGACAAATGGCAGAAGGACCACCTCTACCAGGCACTGAAGAGAACAAAAAGAGACCTGGTTGAAGAGCTGGAGGGTAAATAAATGACATCAGGGAAATCCGCTTCCCATGAACCTTGATCCCATCCCGAGGGTAACACTAGATCACCTCTCTGGCTGTTTATCCCTCGCCCAGCACTGCAGCATCAGAGCTGGGCACGGATTGTTACGCCACCCCCACGACACTATAATGTGCAGTGAGCCTGTGGGAGCGTTTGCTCCGTGGGCTGAGATTATTTGGTGCTGTCGGGTCCATTCCAGACAGAGCCGGCTCTGGTTGCACAGCACAGAGCTGGGCTGCACATTGCCCTATTGGCTGGGTCTCAGTTCCGCTCCCCTTCCCATCCATAGGAGCTACACACCCACTCCTAACTGGGGGATTGGGTCCCTGGGGCTTTGGCTTGTTATGTAGGTTGGGGTATTTGTAACATTCAGTCAGATTCTAACCCCTCCAGGATATGGGAGGGGGTGAAGTTTGGCCCAGGCCAAAACCCCAGATCCAGCCTCTTTAACCAAAGAGGGCAGGGGTGTGAAGTAAATCGGGCAGTGTGGGGTGCAACTAGAGTAAATGGTGGGGTTGTATTTACCTCCCCCCTTCCTCTCTACCTGGGACCACCTACCTTCTTTGTTGGATAAGTGACATTTGCCCCCATCCCTGCTCATGTCTCTTTCAGGGTCTGGATTCCTTGTGGTGACGAAGCAGGTGAGGGGAGAGAAGGAACTCCTGGTCCCAGAGAGAGGGGCAGGGCCCAGCCAGGGGTGGGGAATCACAGAATCGCTCTCCATGTGACTCTGGGGGACAATTCACTCTGGGAGAGGTTTTCAGGGGCAGGGAGGAGGTGGAGCCAAGGCCCTGCATGCCCCCCACTACTCTGTGGAGCACTAAAATCAGCAATTGCCATTTATCTTAATGAAATGTCTCTCTCCAGGGCGACACTTTGTTGACCGGCACCGAGAGAAGCTGATCCAGCAAGTCTCAGAAGTGGACAGAGTCCTGAAGCTACTTCGGGGGCACGCGCTAACCCCTGAGCAATACCAGAGCATCAGCGCAGGGAGATCCAATGTGGAGAAAATGCAGAAGCTGTATGAGCTGGTGCCGAGCTGGGGGAGGAAGCAAAAGGACCGGCTCTACCAAGTGCTGTGGAAAACAAACAGAGCCCTTGTTGATGAGCTTGAAGGTAGGTAACTATAATCTCTTTCCTCAAGGCAGAGTTTTTAAACTGTGGGGCACATCCCCCCACCATCACCCTTGGGAGGGCCTTGAGGAACATTCAGAGGGATGAGTGGAAACGCCAGGTGGCTAATGCCAGCCCCACACTGAGTCACCTCAGCAGGCCACTGAGCCTGTGGATTAGTGTCAACATCCGCCATGACTCTGTTGCCGGCACAGAGGCCCGAGGCGACAGCAACAGTGGTTCGTTGCCCGGTGTGCATAGCACTAATTGACACACCAAGGTGGAGAAGCAAAAACCAGGTTTATTTGAGCCCAGATAAGGTGCAAGGGAGAACTAGCAATCTCAAATCCTGCACACCGATACAAGCGGTTTTCCTCTCTTTATACATAACTTCAGCTAAGCATTCCCATCACCCCCACACTCCTCCTCTCCCCCCACCTTTCATTCCCATGCAGCAAATACACTTTGCAATAGCAATCACATGAAGCAGTTAAGTCATACTTGGCAAAAAACCACCTTAGCTCATTAGCAACTCTTCTGTGATCAGTTATCTGTACTTTCCCACCGTGGGGGCTACGTTCTCATGCATATAACTTTAAATACAGCACCTGCTTTCCGCCTATCTTATTTAGTATTGGCTACATCTAGTATCAAGCAACCTTGCCACTGCCAGTAATTAGCACATAACACAAAAGGTTACAAAAGTTTAGTAAGGCTAACAAAAGCACTTTACATAAAGGTACTTTGGGTCACATAGGCCCAAAGCCATCCTCCCGAGTTACCTAGATTTATGCCTAGTGACACCAACAACTCCCCCCTTTGAGAATACTCAACAAACTTTTGGCTGAGTCTTCTCAAACTTTAAAGACAAAAAACAATGAAGCTTTGCAGAAATATGTACAACTGCTCTTTTGAGCTTAGTCACCCCAACCCAAGAATGAACGCATGGACAAAAGAGTGGAATGTTCATTTAACAACTAAGGGATTGGGGCACTGACTATAAATCAGGTAGGTATACCAAGTGGTTTAATTTCCCAGATGTCTCGGTGAATAATTCAGTCCCATATGCATGCTCCCCATGGACCCAGCAGGATTCGGTATGTGGGAGCCCACACCCACCCTAACCGGTCCATATGCTTGGAAGGAGCACTGTGAATGTCCACACTTCCACCCAGAAAGTGTCCAAGTATGTCTTCATGACCACAGATCAGATGGTACTCCTGATATGTCTGTAAGGGCAGTGGGTCAAGTCTGGTGCTCAAGATCACTCTGAATGGCCATCAGCTGGTCATTCAGGAAATCCTGAATTTCTAAACATACTAGATCCCACTGCAATACCTTCCCAGCCTCAGTGATATTCAATACCATCTCTGTCAGTAACTTCTGGGTCATAGGACTAATGGTGGAAATGACATGTAACTCAACAACTCCAGCCTATACTTGGGTTAGCTGAACTTCAGAAATAAGGCTAGTGGCCCTTTCTGATTGGCCCAATTTCTTATCATGTTCTTGGCTTTTAAGAATATTCCAAATGGCTGTTACACTGTTAGCCCCAGCCCACAGGGTTCTGCCCAATTTCTTCTTTTTCCAGAGGAAATAACCCAGGCTCTTTGTTGTGGTAATCTAATGGCAGCCCCTTGTGAGCAATCTGGGTATGTAAAAGTGATCTGAAAACTGGATAAAGGCAATGTCATTTAAAATCCAATTAGGGAGGGCAATACATACTGAAGGATTTATCCAAAACACAGGGCGCAGCCTGTAGAATAAACCCCAAAATCCAATTAATACCACATTCCCAGACATGGGTCCCACAAGTTTCTTCCTGCCAGTATATAATTCCTTGGGTTTCTTCACCAGGGTCAGTTCTCAATGTCCTTTCTGGTCAGGAATTCCTGGACTTTGGCAATGTCAGTGAAATGAGTGTTTCTTCTCCTTTCCCGAAACAGTTGTAGTTCAGCATTTTACAAGGGAGGGATTACGAGTACATCACCCTGTAATGGTTTTGCTTCTTTTAGAAAAATTCAAAGGCACAGTAAATTTGTCCGTGGACAAGGGAGAGGTTTAACCAGCACGTCACCTTGTCCTTTTTCCCTGCTGTCCAGAAGCACAATAGAACTAGAAAAAGGAATAGGAGGAGAATTCTTCTGAGGTGGAGGGGTCTTTTTGCAGTGAGAATCCTGGGTCCAGGCAGTCAGTCTTTGGCACATCACAGCGGTGTTGGTAGTCAGCAGGACTTAATAAGGGCCGTTCCAGCATGGAGCCAAAGCAGTCTTCCGCTGGTGGACTTTTACATTGATCCGGTCTTCTGGTTCCAAGGAGTAGCGGGGCTGCTAGGGTCTTCGGATAGTGCTTCTTTACCTGTGAGAAAAGAAACCTAACACATTGCATTAGTGTCTTTGCAGATTTTACATCTGCTTGGGTATATTCAAGCCCCCCCTTTTTGGCTTCTTTTAACCTACAAAGGAAACTTTTACTTTTCATTTATACACCTTTTGTTAACAATGAACACATACACTTATTATTTAATGTATGCCACATATACCCTTTTACTAAATTAACCTTATTACAGAGCTTTAGAACAACAAGCCAGGACAAGCACACCCACTTTGAGAAGTTCACTTAATATAACCTCTAGTCCAATAGCTTTCCACCATCCCCAGCCCGCTGGCTAGAAGTCTGAGGTAGCCAGAAGGATCCCATGCACAATATGGGGAGTGGGTTAACTCTTCATGTCCTTGCTTCCAAAGACTGTTAATATGCAAATTTTAATAACAATTTTCAATTAAAAGATTTGGCTAATAAAGTTTCTTTCTCTTACTTAGGAAAATGTATTAGACTTTAGTATATCACATTTTTCCTGATGTATCCAAACACTTTGTATTCTAAGTTGAACAAAACAAGTATCTGCATTTTAATCCAACCCTTTCACTTGATTTTAAACCAGACCATCCCATGAAAATATTAAACACAACAATTCTGGCCACAAGACAAACACCACAAGACAGAACATAGAACACAAAACTTAATTCTTTACTCCATTAGTAAATGCATGGTATATTGAATGCTGTTCAGCTGGCATTAATTTTCTTTGATTATCTGAAAGACAAAAACAGAGGTCTGCCCCTTTCTGGGCAGTCAATTATTACTTAAAATACACAAATACCTTTATTGATTTCAGACAACACAGGGGAATTACCCCATATTTTCTTGTATGTGTTCTTACAACGTTCAACTGCTGTTCCCTTTAGCAACTATAGAGTTAACTTTGCACTTTGCCTTAAATCACTTACTTGTTCCAACCTGTTTTTCAATGTCTCTGTCTGTTGCCTGCCCGCCTGGGCCCGATCCTGCTTTTCTCGCTGAACCGTCGCTTCCATGGGTACCAACTTATTCCACAACCAGTTTAGCTAGGAGGCTGGGCTTTTCAACTTGCCCCCACCCTTCTGGTCTTTTCCCTAAAACATTTTTACTTACAAGACTACCCGGGTCCTTCCTTTTTTCCAACCACTTTATTGCCCAGTCCTGCTACAACTGGGGGTAGATCCACCTGCCACCTTTCCCGGTCAACCAGGGTCGAGAGAGGAATGCTAAACCCCCCTCCAGTTCTCAGACTTACTGCGGCTGAGAGTGGGCACACCTTTAATCATACAATCCTCAACATATAACACCAACAATACCAAACAAAGCAAATAAAATAACAAGGGCAAAACAGATAGATGGTGTAAATTCTGCAGGGCTCCCCCATTCTCTATTGCTCACCAAACTGTGACAAATTTCTGTTACCAATTATCCCTTATGTCAGGTGATCAAACTGACACTGCAGGATGGTGGGGGGGGGGTGGATAGAGAAAACACACCATATAACCAAATTTTAAAGCTTCATTAAAAATAATAAAACAACAATGGAGAGTGTTGGGAACACTCCCACATCTCACAGGAAAAAATATGAATGTCCCAAGCCTTAAGCCACTTTAATACTTACACATATCCAGACTAGCCACGTCTGTGTATAATGTTCAGAAAAGGGGAATAGGTGGACGGAAGATTATCCTGTATACAGCTTTGCCCAGAATTTCCAACATGCTTCCGCTCTTGGGAGGGCTGTTCTTTTACACCCTGGACTTTCCTGCGGCATCTCTTTCAGAGATTCCAGTTCAGGTCAGCTGCTTGTCCGGCTTCGGGGTTGCAAAAACTGTTGGATCTCACTGAACCGTTAAGCTTTGCAAATGCAATCTCAGTTCTGTAACTTGTATTGCCTTTGGTTTGCCTCTGTCTCTATTTTCCACAACCAGCTGGGGCTGAAAGCAGTTTTTTTTTTGTACTTAACATAGTCTGTACTGATTCTTGACCTTGTACTCAGAGCAGCTTTCTCCTTATCTCTGGGGTTAGCCGAGTTTCAAATTAACCCGTTCCTAGACAAATTGCTCACACTGTGTCAGAGGCTTTTCTTTGTGATTAAAAGCTCCTCTGAGATGTATGATCTTATCTAGATTGAAGGTACCTTCTAATGGACATTGTTTAGATATAAAAATTCCAATTCTCTAAATACCTGCAGGTTTCAGGACCATAATGTACGTACATGTAACATACTGGGGTACCCTTAGGGGGTGAGGTAAAATGTTTAGACTGTCCCTCCCCCATTTTCCACTTACACACACACACAGAGGGTGCCCTGTCCCCGCTAGCGGCACATAAACTAAGGATCTCTCCCTACAGGGCACTTACACAGGAGAGACACTCACACTGGTATACACACACACACACACACACACACCAAGACCATTATTTCCTATTACCACGATGCATCTTATCTTGCTGCACAGTCAATAAGTTCAGATTGCGTGAGCCCAACAGAGACAGACGTCCCCAAGGACAGTTCTCCTCCCAGTGCAGCTCTGGGGCATATGATGAGGGATTTTTACAAGAGCTCTACACACAAACAGCTTCAGAAGCTACCTGTTCGCTGACAAAACAGAAGTAATTGAAGGATCGTGTTGTAATTAAGTGATCCTTCCGGTGGCCACCTTTCCTGGCTCTCTAGCTGATACTGAGGCCAGTCTACTGTACAGAACCTTTTCAGTTTACTTTTAGTCAATGGATCTGATTCAAACACTCTCCAATTCATCAGAATGCATTCTAAGGGTGTACACCATACCCTGCCTGTACTCTGTTCCTGCCCCATACCTATGGGAAGACACTGGGCGTCCCCAGGTCTTAACAGGCAAACAAAAGGTTAACAGCACTGGACTGTTCCTACCTTATCCACAGGACCGGTTCCTCACCATCGCCCGCAGCTGCTTCTCCACTATCTGAGCGCGTTGCACCGTTGTGTCCTCCAAGGTCAGCCTGACGCGTCTCTGCCGAGGCCCCCGGTAAAGGCACCGGTGCGCGCTGGGCGTCGGCTGTGACCATCGTCCACCGGCCATTGGAGGAGTCCGGGCAAGGCACAATTTTGCCTCGAGCCCACCCAGGGACGCCAAAACTGTTGCCGGTACAGAGGCCCGAGGCGACAGCAACAGTGGTTCGTTGCCCAGTGTGCATAGCACTAATTGACACACCAAGGTGGAGAAGCAAAAACCAGGTTTATTTGAGCCCAGATAAGGTGCAAGGGAGAACTAGCAATCTCAAATCCTGCACACCGATACAAGCGGTTTTCCTCTCTTTATACATAACTTCAGCTAAGCATTCCCATCACCCCCACACTCCTCCTCTCCCCCCACCTTTCATTCCCATGCAGCAAATACACTTTGCAATAGCAATCACATGAAGCAGTTAAGTCATACTTGGCAAAAAACCACCTTAGCTCATTAGCAACTCTTCTGTGATCAGTTATCTGTACTTTCCCACCGTGGGGGCTACGTTCTCATGCATATAACTTTAAATACAGCACCTGCTTTCCGCCTATCTTATTTAGTATTGGCTACATCTAGTATCAAGCAACCTTGCCACTGCCAGTAATTAGCACATAACACAAAAGGTTACAAAAGTTTAGTAAGGCTAACAAAAGCACTTTACATAAAGGTACTTTGGGTCACATAGGCCCAAAGCCATCCTCCCGAGTTACCTAGATTTATGCCTAGTGACACCAACAACTGCACCGATTTATGCTCCCGGCAGCCTCCTCGTCCAGCGCTGGCCACCCTGAGAACCCAACACGGGAGGAGCAGGCACTGACCCTGCCATAGCAGCTGCAGTTACCCTTCTCTACTGGGGAGGCCACCAGGGACTCTGCAAGTGGAAAGTGGCACCACAGGTCTAGTTACTGTCCTGCCACCAGAGCCCCTTCCCCCACCCCGGCCCTTCACTGCAGATCCAGGGCACAGAGCCCTGTCCTCTGCTGGAAAGAGCCTGTGCAGGGCAAGCAGATGGGGCTGCGCTCAAGGGCTGGTAACAGCAGCGAACTCTGTTCCACAGGGGGCCAGTGCTCAGTGGGTGCACCTGTCTGCTCCCCTCCTGACCCTGGCCTTTCAGCTCAGCCCTGTTGAACACAGTGGTGGATGGGGGACAGGCAGGGATCTGAGTCCAGGCATCCAAGACCACCCTAACCACTGCAGGGAGCAGAAGGCTTCCTCAACTGCCACATGGTGAGTACCCGCCCCTGGCAGATACCAGACACCCCTCGTGGGTACAGTGCACCCCTGTCCCCTTAGAAAAAGCGGGGCATGCATGTGACTTCACTGTCCAGAAGGGGTTTCATCATAAAGTTTGGAAACCTCTACGTTAGAGAGTTGCAGGCTAGTGTGCTGTAGATTTACACCGGTTTGCCACACACTAACTGGCCATCTGAACAAGCCGGTTAACATGTGTATTGACCCATAGCAACCAAAGGTCCTTCTTCCCTCACCGTACCAATGGGCCACTGTATTTGCTCTTTATTCCCAACTGCAGTTCCACGGCAGTCGATTCATGACTCATTTTCACTTCCTGTCCCAGATTTGTTTTTGTGCAGTGTCGCTGCATGGCTGTTAGCCAGCTGCCACGTCCCATCCCAGAAGTGGCTGCATTTCAGCACTAGGTTAAAAGCAATTCTGTGGGTGGGTGGGTGGCAGGGGACAACAGATACTGGGCCAGATGGGCCCATGAGTCTGATCGGAGGTGGCAGGCAGCAGGTGGGATCCCAGGTTAGATGGCCCATTGATCTGATCCAGTTCTCGTCCTAGCTCCCCAGGGCTGTGTATCTGTTAACTGTGTTCATGGGTGAATCCATGACAAAGGGGGCAGGATGCATTTTCCTCACTGCCCCATGCAGAGCTCAGCAGCTGTCACTCTCACTGGGCGATGAGGGGATCCAGCCCATGGGGGGCTCTGGGTTGTAGGTGACCTGCCCTCTCTCACTTGTGCTCTCTGGGCTCCATGAGGAACCAGGGCCCCGTGTGTCATGCCTCCAAGGCTCACACTATGCTCCCGGGTGAGGGCAGCCAAAGCACCAGGTGAGCTGGTGGGCTGGACACCACGCCAGAGATTGCAGCCTCAGTCCTAGGACACATCCAGTCCCTCCATTTATTTGGGCTCTGGGAATCCCCATCTAGGCAACAAATTCCCCCTCTCACCCTGCTAGTGGCTGGAGGGAGTGAGGCCAGTCTGGGCACTCTGTAGACAGGAATGTCTGCCCCCCATGTGTCCCCGGCCATGTCCCCATCCTTAGACCAGCTCTTCCCAGTGCCCGGGTGCCAGCAGAATCTGCCTGCTACAATTCAAACCCTGGATGGTTTTTCCTCTCCCCTGATTCGCTGCTTGCCTCTCCCCTCCAGCCAATCACAATCCTCCTTGCCTCACGGCTGATCTTATTCTCTCGGATTGGCTGTTTGCTCCACCCCATCCTCCCATCACAGTCATGTCCCCACTGCTGAGTTCACTCTGTCTGCCCCCCCAACCCCATGCTCCTTTTCCTTCACTGTTACTTCCCTCCTCACATTTTCTTGCTCCAGTGGAACCATCTGTTCCTGCCGGTCCCTCCTCATCCATCTCTGATAATTGTAACCCGTGCTCCCTCCCTTTGTGATAGAAAGGACCATAGGTGGTGCATGAGTCTATGGCCCTGCCCCTTGCTCTGCCGCGAGGCCCTGCCCCTCCTCTGCCTCTTCCCCCAAGCTCTGCCCCTGCTTGGTCCTGTCTGCCCCCTTCCCCCCCACCCCATTGCTCATCCTTAAGGCAGGAAAATACTGGGAAGATATAGTCTGTGTGAGGGGGTTGTGCAGGGGTATTCTCTGTGTGTGTGTGGGGGGGAGAGGTTGTGCAGGGGGTATAGTGTGGGAAGGGATGGGTACGGGTGAGTGCTAGACAGTCACGTAGCCTGATACTCCATGATTGCTTCCTTCTGGGATGGGAGGAGCCTATACAGGAGAGATGGGCTCCACCTAAACCAAGCTGGAACCAGACTGCTGGCACTAAACATTAAAAAGGTTGTAGAGCAGTTTTTAAACTAGGAGATGGGGGAAAGCCGACTGCTGCAGAGGAGCGTGTGGATCGGACACAGACTTCTCTTAGGGGAGAGTCTGATGATAGAGAATCTCCAGGTTATAGTCAGGAGCAGAGTACTGAAGAATATAATGTAAGAGCCGGATCAGATGATAAACAGTCACATAAAAAAGAATCTGGCACATCAGAAAAAGGCAGGCTAATAAAGAGGGACAAGTTTTTAAAGTGCTTGTACACAAATGCCAGAAGTCTAAATAATAAGATGGGTGAAATATACAAAATATATCGGAAGGACAGAACAGGCCGTGCAGAGGGAGGAGTGGCACTATATGTGAAAGAAAGTGTAGATTCAAATGAAGTAAAAATCTTGAGCGAATCCACATGTTCCATAGAATCTCTATGGATAGAAATTTCATACTCTAGTAAAAATATAACATTAGGGATCTATTATCGACCACCTGACCAGGACAGTAATAGTTATGATGAAATGCTAAGGGAAATTAGAGAGGCTATCAAAATTAAGAACCCAATAATAGTGGGGGATTTCAATAATCCCCATATTGACTGGGGACATTTCACTTCTGGACGAAATGCAGAGATAAAATTTCTCGATACTTTAAATGACTGTTTCATGGAGCAGCTGGTACGGGAACCCACAAGGGGAGAGGCAACTCTAGATTTAATCCTGAGTGAAGCGCAGGAGCTGGTCCAAGAGGTAATTATAGCAGGACCGCTTGGAAATAGTGACCATAATACAATAGCATTCAACATCCCTGTGGTGGGAAGAACACCTCAACTGCCCAACACTGTGGCATTTAATTTCAAAAGGGGGAACTATACAAAAATGAGGGGGTTAGTTAGACAAAAGTTAAAAGGTAAAATGACTAAAGTGAAATCCCTGCAAGTTGCATGGACCCTTTTTAAAGACACCATAATAGAGGCCCAACTTCAATGTATACCCCAAATTAAGAAAAACAGTAAAAGAACTAAAAAAGAGCCACCGTGGCTTAACAACAATGTAAAAGAAGCAGTGAGAGATAAAAAGACTTCCTTTAAAAAGTGGAAGTCAAATCCTAGTGAGGCAAATAGAAAGGAGCACAAACACTGCCAACTTAAGTGCAAGAGTGTAATAAGAAAAGTCAAAGAGGAGTTTGAGGAACGGCTAGCCAAAAACTCCAAAGGTAATAACAAAATGTTTTTTAAGTACATCAGAAGCAGGAAGCCTTCTAAACAACCAGTGGGGCCCCTTGACGATCAAAATACAAAAGGAGCGCTTAAAGACGATAAAGTCATTGCGGAGAAACTAAATGGATTCTTTGCTTCAGTCTTCACGGCTGAGGATGTTAGGGAGATTCCCAAACCTGAGCTGGCTTTTGTAGGTGACAAATCTGAGGAACTGTCACAGATTGAAGTGTCACTAGAGGAGGTTTTGGAATTAATTGATAAACTCAACATTAACAAGTCACCGGGACCGGATGGCATTCACCCAAGAGTTCTGAAAGAACTCAAATGTGAAGTTTCGGAACTATTGACTAAGGTTTTTAACCTGTCCTTTAAATCGGCTTCGGTACCCAATGACTGGAAGTTAGCTAATGTAACGCCAATATTTAAAAAGGGCTCTAGAGGTGATCCCGGCAATTACAGACCGGTAAGTCTAACGTCGGTACCGGGCAAATTAGTTGAAACAATAGTTAAGAATAAGATTGTCAGACACATAGAAAAACATAAACTGTTGAGCAATAGTCAATATGGTTTCTGTAAAGGGAAATCATGTCTTACTAATCTATTAGAGTTCTTTGAAAGGGTCAACAAACATGTGGACAAGGGGGATCTGGTGGACATAGTGTACTTAGATTTCCAGTAAGCCTTTGACAAGGTCCCTCACCAAAGGCTCTTACGTAAATTAAGCTGTCATGGGATAAAAGGGAAGGTCCTTTCATGGATTGAGAACTGGTTAAAGGACAGGGAACAAAGGGTAGGAATTAATGGTAAATTCTCAGAATGGAGAGGGGTAACTAGTGGTGTTTCCCAAGGGTCAGTCCTAGGACCAATCCTATTCAATTTATTCATAAATGATCTGGAGAAAGGGGTAAACAGTGAGGTGGCAAAGTTTGCAGATGATACTAAACTGCTCAAGGTAGTTAAGACCAAAGCAGATTGTGAAGAACTTCAAAAAGATCTCACAAAACTAAGTGATTGGGCAACAAAATGGAAGATGAAATTTAATGTGGATAAATGTAAAGTAATGCACATTGGAAAAAATAACCCCAGCTATACATACAACATGATGAGGGCAAATTTAGCTACAACGAGTCAGGAAAAAGATCTTGGAGTCATCGTGGATAGTTCTCTGAAGATGTCCATGCAATGTGCAGAGGCGGTCAAAAAAGCAAACAGGATGTTAGGAATCATTAAAAAGGGGATAGAGAATAAGACTGAGAATATATTATTGCCCTTATATAAATCCATGGTACGCCCACATCTCGAATACTGTGTACAGATGTGGTCTCCTCACCTCAAAAAAGATATTCTAGCACTAGAAAAGGTTCAGAAAAGGGCAACTAAAATGATTAGGGGTTTAGAGAGGGTCCCATAAGAGGAAAGATTAAAGAGGCTAGGACTCTTCAGCTTGGAAAAGAGAAGACTAAGGGGGGATATGATAGAGGTCTATAAAATCATGAGTGATGTTGAGAAAGAGGATAAGGGAAAGTTCTTCTTCGAGTGATTGCTCCTATGCATTCCATGTAGGTGTGCGCGCCGTGCGTGCACGGCTCTCCGGAACATTTTTACCCTAGCAACTCCGGCGGGCTGGCTGGGCGCCCCCTGGAGTGGCGCCGCTATGGCGCCTGTTATATACCCCAGCCGGCCCGTCCGCTCCTCAGTTCCTTCTTACCGCCCATGACGGCCAGTTGGAACAGTGGAGTGCTATCTCACCTCCACAGCCCTAGCGTTTCTCCGTATCTTTAGTGTATATAGTTGTTTCACTTAGTTTAATAGTTAGATTAGTTGAATAAGTTAGTTGTTATAGTTGTTATAGTTGTGGTAGTAATAGTATAGTAGGGAATTAGAGGGGTTAGCCCCTCTTCTTCCACAACCGGTGCGGGCTCATGCCCAAGGCACCGGGCTTTAAGCCCTGTGCGGCTTGCCAGCGGCCTATGCCCATCGGCGACCCGCACGATTCCTGCCTGCGCTGCCTCGGGGAATCGCACAGGACAGATAAGTGCCCGATTTGCACGGCATTCAAGCCGCGCACAAGAAAGGAGTGAGACTCTCGACTTAAACAGCTCCTTACGGAGGCGGCACTTCAGCCCCCCGCTCCGTCCCCGGCACCGCCGAAACCATCCTTGGCGCGCAGCGCACCTGCGGCACCGAGCCGTCCCGGTACCGAGGCTCCTAAAGGCACGCAGACGGCACCGAAGTCCCGGCACCGAAGTCCCCAGAGGAAGCGGAAGACGGCGCACCCGGCTCCTAAACCTGCAGCTTCGGGACAGCTTACCCAGCCACCTCCGGCACCGGCTGTGGTAGTGCACAAGCCGTGCACAGTTCCGTTGACTCCGGCACCTCAAGAGCCATCGAGTCCGGTACCTCCCTGCTCCCCGGCGCCGGCCGCGGTAGAGCTGCATCTCCCGTCCACCCCTGAAACGTTTGTGACGGCGAGAGAGCTTATTCAGCTTGTAGAGGCACCGAGCCTCCGGCCCCCGGCACCGCCGGTGCGGGCTGTTCAATCGTTGGGCAAGCCTGCAATGATGCGGCCCCAGACCCCTGACGGAAGAGAGGGGCGACGCTCCAAGCCTCGGACCCGGTCCCGGTCCAGGCAGCGGTCACCGTCACATCGGTCCCGATCCCGGCACCGATCCCAGTCTCGGTACCGCACCCCATCCCGGCACCGGTCGCAGTCCCGGTACCGCTCAGTCTCGCGGTACCGGTCGCACTCCCGGCACCGCTCACGGTCCCGGTCACCGTCGGAGATCCAGTTCCCGGTACCGATCTCGCCGTCGCGACTCCCGAAGCCGCTCTCACCACCGACGATCGAGGTCACGCTCTGGCTCTTGGTACCGAAGTGGCCGACGGTCCAGATCACCATCCTGGCACCATGACGGCCGGCACCACTCCTCGGCACCGTCCGGGGATAAGCTGCCTCCTTCCACGGCGCACTCCATCAGCGCCTCTGCACCCCCGTGGCCTTCGCGTCAGCCATCGGTCATCTCCCAGGCGGACAGCGGGACAGATCTCCGGGCTCCCACCCAGAGCCAACATCTTGGACACCAGCAGTGGGGTTTTTGGGTCCCCTGGGCCGGCCATGAGTCCCAAGGGCTCCCCTTGTCCCAGCGCCCAGTAGGTGCTGAACGCAGGATACCGGAAGCCACGGTGAGCCGCCCTCCCCCAACACCACTGGGGGAGACCCTACCGTCGTCGGATCCCGCAGGGCTTCCGTCAACCTCCCAAGCCCCTGAGCAGCCTCCAGCAGAGGTGGTGGTACAGACTCTGTCTTCATTCTCCTCTCTGGATGAGGCAGTGGCGGGCGCCGCTACGGTGGACCCTCCCCCGATCGACCTGCGGGCCCACCAGGACCTTCTCTGCAGGGTGGCAAAGGACATTGACCTTCCGGTGGCGGAGGTCCCGGAAGATGAAGACCCGGTGACCAACGTCATCGGCGCGGAGGCCCCGACGCGGGTGGCCCTGCCTTTTATTAAAACAATTCAGAAAAATGCCACGACCATCTGGCAGTCGCCGGCGTCCGTCCCCCCTACTGCAAGGGGCGTGGAACGTAAATACTCGGTCCCCCCCACGGGATACGAGTATCTGTACACTCACCCCACTCCGGACTCACTGGTCGTCCAGTCCGTTAACGACCGTGAGCGGCATGGACAGCCAGCCCCAGCGCCGAAGTCGAAGGACGCCAGGCGCATGGACTTGTTGGGCCACAAGGTGTATTCGGCGGGGGGTCTCCAGCTGCGCATTGCAAACCAGCTGGCCCTCTTAGCCCGGTACGCCTTCGACATTTTCGTGTCCCTCATGAAATACGCGGAACTGATCCCGACGGCTTCCCGACGAGAGTTTTCGGCTCTGGTCGAAGAGGGCAGGACGGCCTCCCGCTCTTCCATCCAGGCTGCTCTGGATTCGGCGGACTCAGGGGCCAGAACCTTGGCCTCTGGAGTAACTATGCGGCGCATCTCCTGGCTACAGTCCTCCACCTTGCCGCCGGAGGTGCAGTATACCCTCCAGGACCTGCCCTTTGAGACTCACGGCCTGTTCTCAGAGAAAACGGACTCGAGGATACAGACCCTGAAGGACAGTCGTGTAGCTATCCGCACTCTGGGTATGCACACACCAGCTACCCAGAGGCGCTCCTTCCGCCAACAGCAGTCCTTCCGACCTTTTACCCAGGCCAGGTCAAGGCCCTATAATAGTCGGCGTAACGGCCTCAACCGCCATAGACCTTCAGGCAGCAGGCGCACCCAGGCCCAGGCGTCGTCCAAGGCCCCGCAAGGGCCCAAACAACAGTTTTGATGGGACGCCTGAGGACGGCTCATCAGTCTATTCCCAGGATCCAACCCCTTTGTTTTGCAACCGCCTTTCCCGCTTCCTCCCGGCGTGGTCCCAAATAACATCGGACAGCTGGGTACTCCGTACTATCCAGTATGGTTACCACCTTCAGTTTATTTCTCCCCCTCCTTCCCACCCACCTTCCCCATCCCTCTTCAGGGACCCCTCTCACGAGCAATGCCTCTTGCAAGAGGTCGAGTCTCTGTTGAGGTTGGGCGCCATAGAGGAGGTGCCGCAAGACAGGCGGGGCAGGGGATTCTATTCCCGTTATTTTCTCATCCCCAAGTCGAAAGGAGGCCTCAGACCCATTCTGGACCTCCGGGAGCTCAACAAGTATATGATCAAGCTCAAATTTCGCATGGTGACCTTGGGGACCATCATTCCCTCCCTGGATCCGGGAGACTGGTTTGCCGCCCTCAACATGAAGGAGGCATACTTCCATATTGCTATTTACCCTCCCCATCGACGCTACCTGCGTTTTGTGGTCAAGGGTGCGCACTACCAGTTTGCGGTGCTACCCTTCGGCCTATCCACCGCTCCGAGGGTCTTCACCAAATGCATGGCAGTGGTTGCTGCAGACCTCCGCCGTCGTCGAGTTCACGTCTACCCTTATCTCGACGACTGGCTGGTTCGCGGGCCATCCCACGAATTGGTAACAGACCAAGTTGCCGAGATACTCTCCCTATTTCAGGCACTGGGTCTTCTCGTCAATGTGGAGAAGTCCTCACTGACTCCATCACAGAGAGTGGAGTTTATTGGAGCGGTCCTTGACTCCACGGTGGCCAGGGCCTGCCTCCCTCGCGCCCGGCACCAGACGATGGTCTCCATCATCTGAGACCTGCACGCTTTTCCCACTACGACGGTTTGGTCCTGCCTACGCCTCCTGGGCCACATGGCGTCGTGCACGTTCGTCACCGCCTACGTGAGACTGCACCTTCGCCCATTTCAATCTTGGCTGGTGTCGGTGTACCACCCACACTGCGACTCCATGGACAGAGTAGTCACGGTCACGAAGCCTACCCTCGCTTCGCTCAGTTGGTGGCTGAACCCAGAGGTCGTATGTGCAGGAGTCCCGTTCCGCCCTCCTCGTCCGTCCGTGACACTGACAACAGATGCCTTGGCGTTGGGATGGGGGGCACACCTGGGCGACCTACGCACCCAGGGCCTCTGGTCGCCCCAGGAGCTCTCCCTCCACATCAACGTCAGGGAGCTGCGGGCAATTCGCTTGGCGTGCCACGCCTTCCACGCCCGTCTGCGAGGCCAATGCGTAGCGGTGTTCACGGACAACACCACAGCGATGTTTTATGTGAACAAACAAGGCGGAGCCCGCTCCTCCCCGCTCTGCAAGGAAGCGATGCTCCTGTGGGACTTCTGCGTGACCCACTCAATTCACCTGGAAGCATCCTTTCTTCCGGGAGTGCAGAACACGCTGGCCGACCATCTCAGCAGGTCGTTCCTCTCCCACGAGTGGTCCCTCCGTCCAGATGTCGTCCACACAATCTTCAGGAGGTGGGGGTTTCCCCAGATAGACCTATTCGCCTCCAGGGAGAACAGGAAGTGCCACCTGTTTTGCTCGTTCCAGGGTCGCTCGCCAGGCTCCCTGTCGGACGCCTTCCTTTACCCCTGGACGGATCGTCTCCTCTACGCCTTCCCTACGTTCCCGCTAGTGCACCGAGTGCTACTGAAGCTTCGGAGGGACAGAGCCCACGTCATACTCGTAACTCCGGCCTGGCCGAGGCAGCACTGGTACACCCTGCTGCTCGAGCTCTCCGTTCGGGATCCCATCCCCCTTCCGTTATGGCCGGACCTCATCAGCCAGGACTTCGGTAGACTCCGCCATCTGAACCTGCAGTCCCTCCATCTTACAGCTTGGTACCTGAGTGGTTGACCCACGCAGAGAGGGACTGTTCAGCGGCAGTACAGCAAGTCCTGCTAGAGAGCAGAAAGCCTTCCACTCGCTCCACTTACCTTGCGAAATGGAAGTGATTTGCACTCTGGTGTGATCAACGAGGACTCAATCCATTCGTAGTCCCTGTCCCTACCATCCTCGACTACCTCTGGTACCTTAAGGAGCAAGGTCTTGCGGTCTCCTCCTTGAGAGTACACCTGGCAGCAGTGTCCGCTTTTCATCCATCTATGGGAGGTCGGTCCATCTTCTCTAACCAGATGGTTTCCCGCTTCCTTAAAGGCCTGGACCACTTGTACCCGCCGGTGCGGCGTCCTGCCCCGACCTGGGATTTGAACCTCGTTCTGGCCAAACGTATGGGACCGCCCTTCGAGCCTCTAGCCACGTGCTCTCTGCTCTACCTCTCCTGGAAGACGGCCTTCCTCGTCGCAATTACATCAGCAAGACGAGTCTCTGAGCTCCGTGCTCTAACGGTTGGGCCACCATACACCATCTTCCACGGAGACAAGGTGCAGCTTCGACCACACACGGCCTTCCTCCCCAAGGTGGTGTCGGCCTTCCACCTCAACCAGGAGATCTTTCTCCCGGTCTTCTTCCCGAAGCTGCACGCCTCCCCTCGGGAACAACAGCTTCACACCCTGGACGTCCGCAGGGCCCTTGCCTTTTATATCGAGCGGACAAAGCCCTTCTAGCGTTCGACCCAGCTGTTTGTGGCAGTCGCCGACCGCATGAAGGGTGAGCCGGTCTCCTCCCAGCGGATTTCCTCCTGGGTAACGGCATGTATTCGGACATGCTACGAGCTTGCTCGCGTGCCACCATGCCGCCTCACTGCTCACTCAACGAGAGCGCACACCTCGTCGGCCGCCTTCCTGGCCCATGTTCCCATCCAGGACATCTGTAGAGCGGCCACCTGGTCTTCTGTCCACACCTTCGCCTCCCATTACGCGTTGGTGCAGCAATCAAGAGACGATGCAGCCTTCGGCTCCGCAGTCTTACACTCTGCCACGTCTCACTCCGACCCCACCGCCTAGGTAAGGCTTGGGAATCACCTACATGGAATGCATAGGAGCAATCACTCGAAGAAGAAAAGACGGTTACTCACCGTAGTAACTGTTGTTCTTCGAGATGTGTTGCTCCTATCCATTCCAGACCCGCCCTCCTTCCCCACTGTCGGAGTAGCCGGCAAGAAGGAACTGAGGAGCAGACGGGCCGGCTGGGGTATATAACAGGCGCCATAGCGGTGCCACTCCAGGGGGCACCCAGCCGGCCCGCCGGAGTTGCTAGGGTAAAAATGTTCCGGAGAGCCGTGCACGCGCGGCGCGCACACCTACATGGAATGGATAGGAGCAACACATCTCGAAGAACAACAGTTAGTACGGTGAGTAACCGTCTTTTATTTACTTATTCCCATAATACAAGAACTAGGCGTCACCAAATGAAATTAATAGGCAGCAGGTTTAAAACAAATAAAAGGAAATTCTTCTTCACGCAGCGCACAGTCAACTTGTGGAACTCCTTACCTGAGGAGGTTGTGAAGGCTAGGACTATAACAATGTTTAAAAGGGGACTGGATAAATTCATGGTGGCTAAGTCCATAAATGGCTATTAGCCAGGATGGGTAAGAATGGTGTCCCTAGCCTCTGTTTGTCAGAGGATGGAGATGGATGGCAGGAGAGAGATCACTTGATCATTGCCTGTTAGGTTCACTCCCTCTGGGGCACCTGGCATTGGCCACTGTCAGTAGACAGATACTGGACTAGATGGACCTTTGGTCTGACCCGGTACGGCCGTTCTTATGTTCTTCTGCGCCCCCTCCCCCATTTATTTCCATGCAGAGGTTGGCCTGGGGAAGTGCAGCCTGGCTCCCGGATGACCAGAAATTCAGCCCCCCTCCACCTTGAGGCACAGACTGTCCAGGAGCTCCCCCAGGGGCAGGGCAGCTTTGCCCCAACTCCAGCTCATGGCTCTGGCTCAACAACACTAGGACCAAGCTGAAGGAGCCTGGCACCCAAACCCCATGTTTCAGTGAGGTGTTTTTATGTCCCTCTGCTCAGGGGAACATTTCGTGGATTGGAGCCGGGAGCAGCTGATTCAACGTGTCTCCTCTGTTGATGCCATCCTAGATATGCTTCAGAGGGTCAAGCTGCAACAGGAAATGCAGATGCAAGGTGAGCTGATGTGGAGCGTGGTACGTGGCACCAGAACCTGTGACCAAATGAGGGTTGTGCTCGGCCTCAAAAACTGGTGGATTCACGCTTGGCTTTCACTCCCTGCCATCAATTCCCTTTTGTGCAGTGTCACTGCGTGGCTGTTAGCCAGCTGCCACATTCCATCCCAGACGTGGCTGCATTTCAGCACTGGGTCAAAAGCAAGTGTGTGTGTGGCAGGGGTTGGGGGAACAGATACTGGGCTAGATGGGCCCATGAGTCTGATCTGGGGTGGCAGGGAGCAGGTGGGATCCCAGATTAGATGGCCCATTGATCTGATCCAGTTCTCGCCCTAGCTCCCCAGGGTGGTGTATCTATTAACTGTGTCCATGACAGAGGGGGCAGGATCCCTTTTCCCCGCTGCCCCATGCAGAGCTTGGCAGCTGTCACTCGCCATGGGCTATGAGGAGATTCACCCATAGGGGGCTGTGGGCTGTGGGTGACTTGCTCTCTCTCATTTGATCTCTGGGCTCAAGGAAGAACCAGGGCCCCGTGTCTCGTGCCTCCAAGGCTCACACTATGTTCCCGGGTGAGGGCAGCCAAGGCGCTGGGCAAGCTGGTGGGCTGGACACAACACCAGAGATTTCAATGCCCCATCCCCTGCTCTCTCCATCTCTGCATAGGCTCAACTTACTGGGGCCATGCAGGGGCAGCAGCATCATTGCCCCCATGGCAGTGAGCTCCTCTCTCTTTAGCCAGGTCTTGAGGACTGGAAGGGACTTTGTCTGAGCTTAACCAAAGGCCCTGATCAATTGCCGGGGAGAGCTAGCTGGGGGCGCTGGGACAGACTGTGGTTCCCTAAGGACAACCTCAGTCCTAGGGCATCTGGTTTCTCCAACTATGTGGGCTCTGGCGATCTCCATCTTGGACCCTGTTTTCCCCCTCCTGCCCTGGAAGTGGCTGGAGGGGGTGAGGCCCAGCTGGGCACCCCACTCTGGAGACAGGAACAGATGCTCCATCTGCATCTCCAGCCATTTCCCCTATCCCCAGGCCAGCTCTCCCCAATGCCTGGAGGTCAGCAGAATCTGCCTGTTACAATTCAAACCTTGGATGTTCTTTCCTCTCCTCTGATTGGCTGTTTGCCTTTCCTTCTCAGCCACCCCACCCCCTGCTGCCAATCTTATTCTCCCTGCCAATTGGCTGTTTGCCCCACCCCATCCCCCCATCACATTCTTGCCCCCACTGCTGAGTTCTCTCTATCTCTGTGCCCCCCATGCTCCTTTTCCTTCGCTGTTACATTCCCTCCTCCTTTCCTCACATTTTCTCGCTCCCCCACTCTAATGGACCCATCCGTCCTGCCATACCCCCCTCATCGATCTCTGGTAATTGTAACTCACAAGAGAGACCCATCCACCACATGTTTTTCTTGGCTAACACTATGTCTACATGAACATAGGGTGACCAAATGTCCCGATTTTATAAGGACAGTCCCGATATTTGGAGCTTTGTCTTGTATAGGTGCCAATTACCTCCCCACCCCAGTCCTGATTTTTCACACTTGCTGTCTGGTCACCCTACATGAACACTTAGTTTGCAGCAAGCTGGGATGTAAATCTACCCTGCATTACCCTGCAGTGCACTATGTGTGCATGTGGACCCTGCTGCCGTGCACTAAAAGTTCCCTAATGTTCAGCAGCAGTTTCCACAATGACACTCAATGTGGGGTAGATTTAAACCCCGGCTTGGTGTGAACTAAATGTTTGTGTAGTCAAGTCTCAAACTAGAACTTGGTTAGTGTTTTTCAGATTTCAAAATTTTAATTTCAAAATTTACTCCCAATTTTAATGAGAGAAATTGTGGGAAATGTTTTTTTTTTTAAAGTATGGACTAGCAAAAAATACATCAAGAAAAAAAACAAACCTCTTTTTAAAACTTCTTAATTTGTTTAACCAAGTTATTACTATTAGAATTGCGAAAGCACCTACAGGTGCCCAATCGGAGATTGGTCACTATAAAGCTGGTGGAAATGTGTCAGATTCCAACAGTTTTGAATTTTATTCAGGAATCTGGAGGAAAATTGGACCATTTTTGCAATTTTATTCTCCTTGTTTTTTGACTGGCTGAATTCAGTCTGGATGCTTCATACTTGATGCCTTTGGAAAGATGTTGCTCGAAAGAGGTACAGGAAGTGCTTCTAAATAGTAGAAAAGCCTTCCATTAGGAGAACTTACCTGGCAAAATGGAAAAATTTCTCCATCTGGTTCCTGAAACAACAAGGTTGGCTGCTTAGTTCCATCAGGGTTCATCTAGCGGCTATCTTGGCTTTCCACCCTGCTGTGGGTACAGCCCTCCTACTTTTTCCATCCCAACGTCTATCAGGTTTTTAACAGGTCTGGGCAGGTCATACCCACAGGTAAAGGACACAATTCTTCTTTGAGTGATTGCTCATATCCATTCCAGTTAGGTGTGTGCGTGCCGCGTGCATGATCGTCGGAAGATTTTTACCCTAGCAAGACTCAGTGGGTCGGCTGGGCGCCCCCTGGAGTGGCGCCGCTATGGCGCCGGATATATACCCCTGCCGACCCATCCGCCCCTCAGTTCCTTCTTACCACCCGTGTCGGTTGTTGGAACAGTGGAGTGCGGCTTAGCTGACCTCCACTTCCCTAGCTACTCATAGTTCTCTCATTAATTCTTGTGTATATAGTTTAGATTTATATAGTTGTAGTTAACTTTATTCGTTTGTACTATAGTTCGTGTATATAGTTCACAGGGGTTCGGGGATCATCCCCTTCCCCGCACCCGGTGCCTGGGCCTATGCCCGGTTCACCGAGTTTCAAAGCTCGGCCTGCCACAAGCTGATGCCGACAAGAGATCCCCACGACTCCTGTCTTAAGTGCCTCAGGGAATCTCACCTAACAGATAAGTGCCGCATTTGTAAGGCCTTTAAGCCGAGAACAAAGTGGGAGCGGGACTTTCGTCCCAAGCAGCTTCTGAGAGAGGCAGCTCTTACTCCTCAGCCCTCTGCACTGAGCGCTGGTCAGTCTTCAAGAAGTGCTCCCTCGGCACCGGATCGCCGGTACCACCAAGGCCTCTCTGCACCGGCCGTCGCCGGCACCAACGTCTGTTCAGCACCGATCCCTCTCCCCGAGGGTGAAGAGGCACAAGACTCCTGCGTCAGAGCCGCCTGCTCCGCAGCCCGGGCGCTATACCAAGTCGGACCACCCGGCACCGATATCTGCTGTGGCACCGACAATATCGGCACCGTCGATCCCGGCCACGCAAGAGCCGTCGACTCCGGTGCCTGAAAGCTCCCCAATGTGAGCCGTGGTTGAGCTCACTATTAAGCTGCGTCAGAGCCGCCTGCTCCGCAGCCCGAGCGCTATACCCGATACCTGCCGAGGCACCGACAACAGCGGCACTGTCGATTCCGGCCATGCAAGAGCCGTCAAGTCTGGTGCCTGAAAGCTCCCCAGTGCGAGCTGTGGTCGAGCTCACTATTCCCTCCACGCCGGAGACAGTTTCCACAGCGAGGGAGTTGATTGCAATGACAGCGTGTGCGCTGCCTCAACCCCCGCCATCCCCGGTGCGGGTTACATAGTCAATGGGCAAGCCTGTCTTGATCAGGCCACCCTCCGTCGGCACCGCAGAGCGGCACCGTTCACTATCGCGGTCCCGCAGATGTTCTCGGTCCCGTCACCAATCGAGGTCCTGACGCCGCTCGCAGTCTCGGCACTGTTCTCCATTTCGGTACCAGTTGTACTCGCGGCACCGGTCAGCGTCCTGTTCGCCAGCCCGGTACACTCAGCACCGATCCAGCTCCCGGCACTGCTCCAGGCAGCGGGACTCCCGTAGCCACTCCTGACATCGAGCCTCGCGATCTCAGTCGACTGCCCAGCACCGCTCCGGTGGCAGGTCCCGTTCTTGCTACCGGTACCGGTATGCCTCCCGGTACCGATCCCCGGTGCCGCGTCGAGCGACGTCAGCTAGAGAGGGAGACTCTACCAAGGGCTTTTCAGCTCCTCCATGGCTATCCAGCCATGCATCAGTGTCGTCCCGCGCGGACACTTCATATGCGCAGTACTCTGTTTCCGATGTGCCCACCAGAGTCTTCCAGGAGCCCTATCAGTGGTCATTCTGGACACCTTGGGCGTACCACCACGCCAAAGGCTTACCTGTGATCCCATCTCACTCTGTTCTGTCGGAGCACCGGGTGCCGGAGGCGACAGTTAGCCGTCCCCCTCCGACCAGTACAGAACAAGCCCCGGTTCAGCCACCGGGCTCCCAGATCCCACCAGATCAGGAGGTCGTCCAGGAGCGCGAGCCCACACAGGACCCGCTTGTCCCTGGCCTTTCTTCTTCCTCCTCCCCAGATGAGGCGGGGGCAGGAACGTACTCCTCGGGCCCTCCTCTAATCGAAACGCAAGTACATGGTATCCTCCAGGGGGTACGAGTACCTCTATGTACATCTTCCCCCCTGCTCCCTTGTCGTCCAGTCCGTCAATGGGATGGAACGCCATGGCCAGCAGGCGCCAGCCCCTAAATCCAAGGACGCTAGGTGAATGGACTTTCTGGGGCGTAACGTGTACTCGGCAGGGGCCCTGCAACTTCGTGTAGCAAACCGGCAAGCCCTGCTTAGCCGCTACTATGGGCAGCGGTGGGCAAATTTATGGAGTCGGTTCCTCAGGACTCCCGTCAAGAGTTTGCTGCCCTCCTGGAAAAAGGGAAGAAGGTGGCGAGAGCTTCCCTCCAGGCCTCGTTGGATGCAGCTGACTCCGCTGCCAGGACTCTGGCCTCGGATGTTGCCATGAGGCGCATTTCATGGCTCCAGTTATCGAGCCTTCCCTCGCAGCTGCAGCATACTATACAGGACTTGCCCTTCGATGGCAAAGGCCTGTTCTCCGGGAAAAAAAAAACAACAACAACTGACCCTAGGCTGCACTGCCTAAGGACAACAGGGTCACTAGGCGCTCTCTCTCGGCATGCACACGCCGGTGACTCAGCGCTGACAGTTCCGTCCCCAGCCTCACCGCCCTTACCCTGCGCCTAGACAAAGACAGGACTTTGCCAGCAGGCAGGCTGAGGCGGTCGTAGGCGTCAGTCAGGACCCCAACGGGGCCAAAATCAGGGTCCTTCTAAACCTTTCGTCCCTCACCTCCCACCCTCCATCCTCGTCCCTCTTTAGGGACCCCTCTCACGAGCAATTCCTCTTGCAAGGGGTTTGGATGTTCCTCACCATCAGAGCTATAGAGGAGGTATCAAAGGACAAAAGGGGCAAAGGGTTCTACTCCCACTATTTCCTAATCCCCAAGGCGAAGGGAGGTCTCAGACCTATCCTAGACCTGCGGGAACTCAACAAGTTCATGATACAGCTGAAGTTCCGCATGGTATCCATGGGGACCGTCATCCCATCCTTGGATCCCGGAGACTGGTATGCCACCCTCGATATGAAGGACGCATATTTTCACGTCGCCATTATCCCCCACACAGAAAGTACCTCCGGTTTCTGGCCAACTGTCATTTCCAGTTTACGGTCCTTCCGTTTGGCTTCTCTACAGCCCCAAGAGTATTCAAAGTGTATGGCTATACTCGCCGCCTCCCTCCGCCGCCGTCGGATACACGTTTTTCCGTATCTAGACGATTGGCTCATTCGAGGAACCTCCAAGGCCCTAGTTACCAGTCATGTGGGCATCATCAAGGACCTATTCCTGCGTCTAGGCCTGATGATCCATATAGAGAAATCCACTCTGATTCCCACACAGAGAATAGAATTCATTGGGGCCATCCTGGACTCCAATCTCGCCAGAGCCTGCTTACCTCAGCCTCGGTTTCAGGTGATGGTAACAATTATACAAGGTCTACGGAACTTCCCGACAACTTCGGCTCGTACTTGCCTAGGTCTCCTGGGTCACATGGCTGCCTGCTCGTTCGTGACCAAACATGCCAGGCTTCGCCTCCGTCCACTCCAATCGTGGCTCACCTCGCTGTACCACACGGGCAGAGACAGCGACGGATGCTTCATCTCTCGGCTGGGGTGCCCACCTTGGGCAGTTTCGCACTCAGGGCCTTTAGTCACCTCAAGAGCTGCCCTTGCACAGCAATGTCCGAGAGCTGAGAGCACTCCGCCTTGCGTGCTAGGCGTTTCAGCAGCACCTACAAGGCCGTTGTGTCTCAGTGTTCACAGTTAACACAGCGACCATGTATTACATAAACAAGCAGAGAGGACCACGGTCCTCCCCTCTTTGCAGGAAGCTATCCAGCTCTGGGACTTCTGCATAGCCCAATCGATAGACCTGGTAGCGTCCTTTCTCCCAGGGGTCCGGAACACACGGGCGGATCACCTCAGCAGATCCTTCTTGTCTCACGAGTGGTCGATTCATCCGGACGTTTTCCATTCCGTTTTCCGGAAGTGGGGCTTTCCCCGCATAGACCTCTTCATTTCTCGCGACAACAGGAAGTGCCAGATGTTCTGTTCATTCCAAGACCTCTCCCTGGGCTCGATCTTGGATGCTTTTCTGATACCGTGGATGAGCCATCTACTGTACGCTTTTCCACCGTTCCCGCTGGTTCACAGGGTCCTGCTAAAACTCCGCAAGGACGGAGCGCACCCGATCATGATCGCTCCAGCGTGGCCCAGGCAGCACTGGTACACCATGTTGGCTAGACCTGTCGATAGCCAACCCGATTCCCCTGCCTCTTTGCCCAGACCTCATAACGCAGGATCACGGCAGACTTCACCACCCAGACCTGCAATCCCTGCACCTCACAGCATGGCTGCTGTGTAGCTAAACCGATCCGAGTTACGTTGCTCTGCCTCGGTTCAACAGGTTCTCCTGAGTGGTAGGAAACCTTCCACTCGGTTAACATATCTGGTTAATTGGAAGCATTTCTCCTGCTGGTGCAAAACGCACAATGTTACTCCCACCGAGGTCCCGATCCATTCCATCTTGGACTACCTCTGGTCTCTCAAACGGCAGGGCCTGGCGGTGTCATCCTTGAGGGTACACTTGGCATCTCTACCTTCCACCCAGGGGAGAGTGGCCGCTCCGTATTCTCGCACCTTCTGGTTTCTAGGTTCCTCAAGGGCTTGGAGCGCTTATACCCCCAAGTTCGCCGCCCCACCCAAACTTCGGTCCTCAACCTGGTTCTAACCAGACTTTTATGACTGCCCCATTCGAGCCACTGGCAACCTGCTCACTGCTATACCTGTCCTGGAAGACAGTTCTCCTTGTAACCATTGCATTGGCCAGACAAGTCTCTGAGCTTCAGGCTCTCATGGTGGACCCACCGTATACTGTGTTTCACAAGGACAAGGTGCAGTTCTGTCCACATCTGGCCTTCCTCCCTAAGGTGGTGTCAGCCTTTCATATCAACCAGCATATTTTCCTTCCAGTCTTCTTTCCGAAGCCACACTCATCGCGAAGGGAGCAACGATTGCACTCCCTAGACGTCCGTAGGGCGCTCGCATTTTATATCGAGCGGACAAAGCCCTTTCATAAGACGCCCCAACTCTTCATCGTACTGGCAGACCGAATGAAGGGCCTACCTGTCTCCTCCCAGAGGATTTCATCTTGGGTGACGTCGTGCATCCGCACCTCCTGTGACTTGGCCCATGTTCAATCGAGCCACCTCACTGCACATTCCACCAGGGCTCAGGCTTCTTCTGCTGCCTTCCTGGCTCACATACCCTTCCAGGGGACATGTCGTGCAACTACCTGGTCCTCGGTCCACACCTTTGCCTCACTGGTCCAACAGTCCAGAGATGATGCAGCCTTTGGCTCAGCAGTTTTGCATTCTGCAACATCTCACTCCGACCCCACCACCTAGGTAAGGCTTGGGAATCACCTAACTGGAATGGATATGAGCAATCACTCGAAGAAGAAAAGACGGTTACTCACCTTTGTAACTGTTGTTCTTCGAGATGTGTTGCTGATATCCATTCCACACCCACCCTCCTTCCCCACTGTCGGAGTAGCCGGTAAGAAGGAACTGAGGGGTGGATGGGTCAGCAAGGGTATATATCCGGCGCCATAGTGGCGCCACTCCAGGGGGCGCCCAGCCGACCCACCAAGTGTTGCTAGGGTAAAAATCTTCCCACGATCTTGCATGCGGCGCGCACACACCTAACTGGAATGGATATGAGCAACACATCTCAAAGGACAACAGTTACAAAGGTGAGTAACTGTCTTCTCTCCCATGGGGCTTGAACATAGTACTAGCAAATCTGATGGCTCCCCCTTTGAGCCGCTGGAGTCTTGTTTGCTGCTAAACCTGTGTATGAAAGTGGCCTGTTTGATAGTGATTATTTCAGCCAGGAGAGTTGGGGAATTATGGGCTCTGATATCTGAACCTCCCTACATGGTTTTCTATAAAGACAAAGTTTACCTTCAGCCTCGCCCAAAATTCCTTACTAAGGTAGTTTCCAATTTTCATATTAATCAAGCAGTTTACTTACCTGCTTTCTTTCTAAAGCCTCATAAACATAATGATGAGGAATATTTGGATATTGGAATAGCTTTGGGGTTTTACCTTGATCTAACTAAGACATTTAGATCAACCTTGCAACTGCTTATTGCGGTTGAAGGCACAATGAAGAGCAGTCCAATGTCTTCCCAATGAATCTGTTCTTTGATTTCAGCTAGCATTTTTTCATGCTACCACTTGGCTAATGTGACTCCCCTGAGTAGGGTGTTAGCTCAAGCAACCAGGTCTCATGCAGCTTCTGCAGCCTCTCACTCATGTGCCTATCTTGGACATCTGTAAGGTGGCAGCTTGGTTATAAGTCCATACGTTCATTTCTCACTATGGCATCTCTCAGCAGTCCAGGGACGATGCCAGATTTGGTCATGTGATTCTCCAATCCCTGTTCAAGTAGACTCCAAGCTCACATCCAGTTTGAACTGCTTGCGAGTCACCTACAGTGGAACGGACATGTACTGTCACTTGAGGAGGAAGAAATGCTTACTAACCGACTCGTACCTGTTGACCTTTGAGATGTGTTGCCCGTGGCCATTCTACAACCTGCCCTCCTTCCCATCTCTACAGGAATCTATCCAGAAAAAAGTAACAAGGGAGGTTTGGGGCAACTCCACCCTTTGTACCTGCACATAGTGGTGTGAGACTACAGAGGGTGCTCATGCTATCCTGATGGGTACCCCTGAGGGAAGAATTTCTGACAGCTGTGTGCTGGATGCACATAAACCTGCAGTGGAAGAACTTGGGTAACATAAGAACATAAGTGACTTGGGCAACATATATCCAAGAACAACAGTTACAACAAGAACAGGAGTACTTGTGGCACCTTAGAGACTAACAAATTTATTTTAGCATGAGCTTTCGTGAGCCACAGCTCACTTCTTCGGATGCATAGAATGGAACACACAGACAGGAGATATTTATACATACAGAGAACATGAAAAGGTGGAAGTATGCATACCAACTGGAAGAGTCTAATCAATTGAGATGAGCTATCATCAGCAGGAGGAAAAAAACTTTTTGAAGTGATAATTAAGATGACCCATAGAAGATGTGAGGAGAACTTAACATAGGGAAATAGATTCAATTAGTGTAATGACCCAACCATTCCCAGTCTCTGTTTAGGCCAGAGTTAATTGTATCTAAACATTTCCACAGCGAGGGAGTTGATGGCAAGGGCAGAGCCTGCGTGGCTTCAACCCCCGGCACTGCCGGTGCGGGTTATATTGTCTATCGGACGATCGCGGTCCCACAGACGTTCTCGGTCCCGTCACCGATCGAGGTCCCGACACCGCTCACAGTCTCAGCACCGTTCTCCATTTCGGTACCAGTAGTACTCGCGGCACCAGTCAGCGTCCCGTTCGCCGACCCGGTACACTCAGCACCGATCCAGCTCCCGGCACCGCCCCAGGCACCGGGACTCCTGTAGCCACTCCTGATCATCGAGCCTCGCGCTCTCGGTCGACCGCCCGGCTCAGCTCTGGTGGCAGGTCCCATTCTCGGTACTGGTATGTCTCCCGGTACCGATCCCCGGTGCCGCGTCGAGCTACGTCAGTTAGAGAGGGAGGTTCTACAAAGGGCTTTTCAGCTCCTCCAGGGCCATCCAGCCACGCATCAGTGTTGCCCCGTGCGGACACTTCATATGCGCAGTACTCGGTTTTCCGATGTGCCCTCCAGAGTCTTCCAGGAGACCTATCAGGGGTCATTTTAGTCACCTTGGGCGTACTACCACGCCAGAGGCGTACCGGTGGTCCCATCTCGCTCCGGTCCGTCGGAGCTCTGGGTGCCAGAGGCGACAATTAGCTGTTCCCCTCCAACCGGTACAGAGCAAGCCCCGTTCAGCCACCAGGCTCCCAGATCCCACCAGATCAGGAGGTCGTCCAGGAGCGCGAGCCCACACAGGACCCGCTTGTCCCTGGCCTTTCTTCTTCCTTCTCCCCAGATGAGGCGGGGGCAGGAACATACTCCTCGGGCCCTCCTCTGATCGAAATGCAAGTACATGGTATCCTCCAGGGGGTACGAGTACCTATATGTACATCTCCCCGCCCCCTGCTCCCTTGTCGTCCAGTCCCTCAATGGGACGGAACGCCATGGCCAGCAGGCACCAGCCGCTAAATCCAAGGAGGCTAGGCGAATGGTCTTACTGGGCCGTAAGATGTACTCGGCGGGAGCCCTGCAACTTTGTGTAGAAAACTAGCAAGCCCTGCTTAGCCGCTACTATGGGTGGCGGTGGGCAAATTTACAGAGTCGGTTCTTCAGAACTCCCATCAAGAGTTCGATGCCCTGGAACAAAGGAAGAAGCTGGCGAGGGCTTCCCTCCAGGCCTCGTTGGATGCAGCTGACTCCGCTGCCAGGACTCTGGCCTCGGGTGTTGCCACGAGGCGCATTTCATGACTCCAGTTATCAAGCCTTCCCTCGCAGCTGCTGCACACTATACAGGACTTGCCCTTCAATGGCAAAGGCCTGTTCTCTGAAAAAAACTGGCCCTAGGCTGCAAAGCCTAAAGGGCAGCAGGGTCATTTTGCGCTCTCTCTCGGCATGCACACGCCGGTGCTTCAGCGCCGACCTTTCCGTCCCCAGCCTCACCGCTCTTACCCTGTGACTAGACAAAGACAGGACTTTGCCAGCAGGCGTCGCTTACGCGGTTGTAGGCGTCAATCAGAACCCCAAAGGAGCCAAAATTGCGGTCCTTCTAACCACCAATGGGACAAAAGCCTACCCATCCTCGTCCCTCTTAGGGACCCCTCTCACGAGCGATTCCTCTTGCAAGAGGTGTGCACGCTCCTCTTCATCGGAGCTATACAGGAGGTATCTAAGGACGAAACCTAATCCCCTAGGCGAAGGGAGGTCTCAGACCTATCCTAGACCTGCGGGACCCCAACAAGTTCACGATGCAGATAAGTTCCGCATGGTACCCATGGGGACCGTCATCCCATCCTTGGATCCCGAAGACTGGAATGCCGCCCTCGATATGAAGGGCGCGTGTTTTCACGTCGCCATTTCTCTTCCACACAGAAGGTACCCCCGGTTTGGGGCCTACCGTCGTTTCCAGTATACGGCCCTCCCGGTTGGCCTCTATACAGCCCAAGTGTATTCAAAGTGCAGGGCTGTAGTCGCCGCCTCTCTTCGCCACCGTCGGATACACGTTCTCCGTATCTAGACAATTGGCTCATTCGAGGGACCACCGGGCCAAGTTACCAGTCATGTGGGCATCAACACGGACCTATTCCTGTGTCTAGGCCTGATGATCAATAGAATAATCCACTCTGATTCCCACACAGGGAATAGAATTCATTGGGGCCATCCTGGACTCCAGTCTCGCCAGAGCCTGCTTACCTCAGCCTCGGTTTCAGGCGATGGTAACAATTGTACAAGGTCTACGGACCTTCCCGACAACTTTGGCTCGCACTTGCCTAGGTTTCCTGAGTCACATGGCTGTCTGCACGTTTGTTTCCAAACATGCCAGGCTTCGCTTCCGTCCACTTCAATCGTGGCTCACCTTGGTGTACCACCCGGGCAGAGATAGCATACTCATGGTCGTCTCGTTCCCCCTGAGCATCCTAGGCTCCCTCGACCGGGAGTCAGCGCCCTCCCTGGTGTATCCAGGGATGCTGTTCCATTCACCCCTCGGGGTCCCTCGTGACAGACACCCCATCTCTCGGCTGGGTGCTCACCTGGGTCAGTTTCGCACTCACGGCCTTCGGTCGGCTCAAGAGCTGGCCTTGCACATCGATGTTCGAGAGCTGAGAGCAGTCTGCCTTGTATACCAGGCGTTTCAGCTGGCAGATCGCCTCAGCAGATCCTTCCTGTCTCACAAGTGGTCGTTTCCTCCGGACATTATCCATTCCGTTTTTCGGATGTGGGACTTTCCCCGCATAGCCCTCTTCGCTCTCGCGAGAACGAAAAGAGAGAGAAGTTCTCTTCATTCCAAGGCCTCTCCCCGGGCTCGATCTTGGAGGTGTTTTTTGATGCCGTGGATGAGCCATCGGCTGTACGTTTTCCACCGTTCCGGCTGGTTCACAGGGTCTGGCTGAAACTCCGCAGGGACAGAGCGCACCTGATCATGATCGCTCCAGCGTGGCCCAGGCAGCACTGGTACACCAGGTTGCTACCCCTGTCGGTAGCCAACCCTATTTCCCTGCCTCTTTGCCCAGACCCCATAGCGCAGGATCACAGCAAGCTTCACCACCCAGACTTGTAATCCCTGCACCTCACAGCATGGCTGCTGCGTGGCTGAACCGATCCGAATTACATTGTTCTGCCTCGGTTCTACACGATTCTCCTGGGTGGTAGGAAATCTTCCACTCGGTTAATGTATCTGGCAGAGTGGAAGCGTTTCTCCTGCTGCTATGTAACGCACAATGTTTCTCCCGCCGAGGTCCCGATCCGTTCCGTCTTGCTCTACCTCTGGTCTCTCAAACAGCAGCACCGGGCGCGGTCCTCCTTAAGGGTACACTTGGCAGCCATCTCTCCCTTCCACCCAGCGGAGAGTGGCCACTCCGTATTCTTACACCTTGTGGTTTATAGGTTCCTCAAGGGCTTGGAGCGTTATACCCCCCCCCCAGTTGGCCCCCGCCAAAACCTGGGTCTTCAACCTGGTTCTAACCAGTTTTATGATTGCCCATTCGAGCCACTGACAACATGCTCGCTGACACCTGTCCTGGAAGACAGTTTTCCTTGTAGCCTTTCTATCGGCCAGACGAGTCTCCGAGCTTCAGGCTCTCACAATGGACCCACGGTATACTGTGTTCCTCAAGGACAAGGGCAGTTGTTACCACGTCCGACCTTCCTCCCTAAGGCGGTGTCGGCCTCTCATATCAACCAGGATATCTTTCTTCCGGTCTTCTTTCCGAAGCCACACTCATCGCAAGGAGAGCAACAATTGCCCTCCCTAGACGTCCATAGGGCGTCCGCAATCTATATCGAGTGGACAAAGCCCTTTCGTAACGCCCCCAAACCTTCGTCGTACCGGCATACCGGACGAAGGGCATGCTTGTCTCTTCCTAGAGGATTTTATCTTCAATGACGTTGTGCATCCGCACCTCCTGTGTTTTGGCCCATGTTCCATAGAGCCACCTTACTGCACATTCCACCAGGGCTCAGGCTTCTCTGCTGCCTTCCTTGCTCACATACCCTTTCAGGGGATGTGTCGTGCAACTACCTGGTCCTCGGTCCACACCTTTGCCTCATTGGTCCAAGAGTCCAGAGCTGATGCAGCCTTTGGCTCAGCAGTTTTGCATTCTGCAGCATCTAACTCCGACCCCACTGCCTATGTAAGGCTTGGGAATCACCTAACTGGAATGCATAGGAGCAATCACTCGAGGAAGAAAAGATGGTTACTCACCGTTGTAACTGTTGTTCTTCGAGATGTGTTGCTCCTATCCATTCCAGACCCGCCCTCCTTCCCCACTGTCGGAGTAGCCGGCAAGAAGGAACTGAGGGTCGGATGGGTCGGCAGGGGTATATATCCGGCGCCATAGTGGCGCCACTCCAGGGGGCGCCCAGCCGACCCACCGAGTGTTGCTAGGGTAAAAATCTTCCGACGAACGTGCACGCAGCGCGCACACACCTAACTGGAATGGATAGGAGCAACACATCTCGAAGAACAACAGTTACAACGGTGAGTAACCGTCTTTTCTCCCTCCCCATCCCAGGTGATCACTGCCTCATTCCCAGCCCTTTGTTCCCATCCATCTCAAACTCTCTCTCTCTCTCTCTCTCCCCTAACCTAGGCCTCTCCCTTCTCTGTCTCCACTGCCCCCTCTACCACTTCCTCGATCCCCCCACATTCCTTCTGCCCTTCCTCAACCAAATACCCCACACACCTCACTCCCAGCATGTCCCTCTGTGCGCTGAGGAGCGGGGGAAGTGATGGTGACTCCTCGAGGCACAATCCATCTTGGAGCTCTCCCCGGGGCCACGTCAGTTTTACCCCAAGCCCTGCTCAAGGCTATGGCCAAACAGAACCAAAAACGACCAAAAAAGGGTGAGGGTGGGGAAGGACCAGGAACCAGAGGAGTCATATTTGGACTGAGAGATGGTTTGGGGTACACAGAGCAACAAGTAACCACTGGAGACTTCCCTCATTCCTCAAAGTACCCTTTAAACGTGTGCATGTCTGCCTGATGTGTGTGTGTGTGGGCACTGGATCTCCTTCCTGCTTTGTGCCCACCCACCAGGAGGAGGCAGTACTACAGTTCTTGGGCTGCCCCCTCCCCTGCAGGATCTGTGCTGCCTGCTGCATCCCAAGAGCCAGCACCAGCAGAGGAGACAGAGTTGCAGGGGGGGGATAAGTTGGGAGGGGGAACATGAGCACCCCACCCATTTCCCTGTGCCAAGTAACACATGATCCCTAAAAACATTAGTTCAGGATTTATTTTCAATGACATTTCAGAGCAACGTTTTCTCAAACGGCTTCAAAAAGCATCAAAGCCACCTACTGGCGGACTCCTCCAGAATCGGCTGTACATACTGAACGATGAGCAGTACCAGACAATCAGAGCTGAGAAAACCAGCCAGGAGAAGATGCGGAAGCTGTACGAGCTGGTGCCAAGCTGGGACAAAGGGCAGAAGGACCGGCTCTACCAGGAGCTGAAGAGAACAAACAGAGACCTGGTTGAAGATCTGGAGGGTAAATAAATGACATCAGGGAAATCCACTTCCCATGCTCCCCATCAGGAACCCTGATCCCATCCCAAGGGGGACACTAAATCACCTCTCTGGCTGTTTATCCCTCGCCCAGCACTGCAGCATCAGAGCTGGACATGGATTATTACGCCACCCCCACGACACTATAATGTGCAGCGAGCCTGTGGGAGCGTTTGCCCCCTGGGCTGAGATTATTTGGTGCTGTCGGGTCCATCCCAGACAGAGCTGGCTCTGGTTGCACAGTGCAGTGCTGGGCTGCACATTGCCCTATTGGCTGGGTCTCAGTTCCGCTCCCCTTCCCATCCATAGGAGCTACACACTCACTCCTGCTTGGGGGATTGGGTCCCTCGGGGTTGCTTTGGCTTGTTATGTAGGTTGGGGTTGTTGTGGAAAATCAACCACACCGATGAATTTGGGTCAGACAGCCCGAGGCTCCTTTATTAGATATAAGTATGCATACAGGGAGGGTCCAGCATGGCCCCACGCAAGGGGATAACTGGCCCTCCTTTGGAAATATTTTACCAAGCTTATAAAGGCTAAAACCGCAAAACATAACTTCACACGTAGTACGCGTATTACACTTTATTACCTTATTTGGATTATAATTTGTATCATAAGCAAGCTAATCAATGCCTTTGCCTTTTAGGGTTTTTCCTGTTTTTGTTCTAGCTGGTTGTTTGTGTTCTTTGCCCCACTACTTGCGGTTACATTTTGCAAATGCTCTTGCCAAAGCATTACTGTTACCTAAGTTGGCATACACTGGGGTCCTCTTTGCAACACTCCCCGCCTAGTTCCCTTTTTCCCTGCTCCTCCTTTGCCCAGTGGTCAGCCTGCTATGATAAACATGCCCATATATGTATTTTGCTTAGCTTCTGCTTTTGCAGGCCTGGGCCTACAGCTTGAGCAATGGTGAGCCAGAATCAGGCAGCCTAAGCAATAGTCACAACCTGAGCAAGAGTTAGCTAGGATCAGCCTGACTAGGCCTGAGCAACAGGTGTGTCCCCCAAAATTCCCTATCAGGGTATTTGTAACATTCAGTCAGATTCTAACCCCTCCAGAATATGGGAGGGGGTGAAGTTTGGCCCAGGCCAAAACCCCAGATCCAATCTCTTTAACCAAAGAGGGCAGGGGTGTGAAGTAAATCGGGCAGTGTGGGGTGGAACTAGAGTAAATGGTGGGGTTGTATTTACCTTCCCCCTCCTCTCTACCTGGGACCACCTACCTTCTTTGTAGGATAAGTGACATTTGCCCCCATCCCTGCTCAGGCCTCTTTCATGGTCTGGATTCCTTGTGGTGACGAAGCAGGTGAGGGGAGAGAAGGAACTCCTGGTCCCAGAGAGAGGGGCAGGGCCCGCCAAAGGGTGGGGAATCACTCTCTGTGTGACCCTGAGGGACAGTTCACCCTGGGAGAGGTTTTCAGGGGCAGGGAGGAGGTGGAGCCAAGGCCCTGCATATGCCCCCCACTACTCTGTGGAGCACTAAAATCAGCAATTGCCATTTATTTTAAGGAAATGTCTCTCTCCAGGGGGACACTTTGTTGACCGGCACCAAGAGAAGCTGATCCAGCGAGTCCGAGAAGTGGACAGAGTCCTGAAGCTACTTCGGGGGCACACGCTAACCCATGAGCAATACCAGAGAATCAGCGCCGGGAGATCCAATGTGGAGAAAATGCAGAAGCTGTACGAGCTGGTGCCAAGCTGGGGGAGGGAGCACAAGGACCGGCTCTACAAAGTGCTGCAGATAACAAACAGAGCCCTTGTTGATGAGTTTGCAGGTAGATAACTATAATCTCTTTGCTCAGGGCAGAGTTTTCAAACGGTGGGGCACATTTCTCCCCCCCCCCCTTGGGAGGGTGTGAAGGGATATTTGGGGCATGAGTGGCAATGCCAGGTGGCTAATGCCAGTCCCACACTGACTCACCTCAGTGGGGACACCCAACCTATGGGTTAGTGTCAAAATCCACCATGACTGCACCAATTTCTGCTCCCGGCAGCCTCCCCGTCCAGCGCTGGCCACCCTGAGAACCCAACACGGGAGGAGCAGGCACTGACCCTGCCATAGCAGCTGCAGTTACCCTTCTCTACTGGGGAGGCCACCAGGGACTCTGCAAGCGGAGAGTGGAACCACAGGTCTACTGACTGTTCTGCCACCAGAGCCCCTTGCCCACCCCGGCCCTTCACTGCAGATCCAGGGCACAGAGCCCTGTCCTCTGCTGGAAAGAGCCTGTGCAGGGCAAGCAGATGGGGCTGCGCTCAAGGGCCGGGGACAGCAGCGAACTCTGTTCCACAGGGGGCCAGTGCTCAGTGGGTGCACCTGTCTGCTCCCCTCCTGACCCTGGCCTTTCAGCTCAGCTGAACACAGTGGTGGGTGGGGGACAGGCAGGGATCTGAGTCCAGGCATCCAAGACCACCCTAACCACTGCAGGGAGCAGAAGGCTTCCTCAACTGCCACATGGTGAGTACCCGCCCCTGGCAGATACCAGACACCCCTCGGGGGTACAGGGATCCCCTGTCCCCTTAGAAAAAGGGGGCATGCATGTGACTTGACTGTCCAGAAGGGGGTTCATCATAAAGTTTGGGAATCTCTACGTTAGAGAGTTGCAGGCTAGTGTGCTGTAGGTTTACACCGGTTTGCCACACACTAACTGGCCATCTGGACAAGCCCGTTAACATGTGTATTCGCCCATAGCAGCCAAAGGTCCTTCTTCCCTCACCGTACCAATGGGCCACTGTATTTGCTCTTTATTCCCAACTGCAGTTCCACGGCAGTCGATTCATGATTCACTTTCACTTCCTGTCCCAGATTTGTTTTTGTGCAGTGTCGTTGCTTGGCTGTTAGCCAGCTGCCACGTCCCATTCCAGAAGTGGCTGCATTTCAGAACTAGGTTAAAAGCAATTCTGTGGGTGGGTGGGTGGCAGGGGACAACAGATACTGGGCCAGATGGGCCCATGAGTCTGATCGGAGGTGGCAGGCAGCAGGTGGGATCCCAGGTTAGATGGCCCATTGATCTGATCCAGTTCTCGTCCTAGCTCCCCAGGGCTGTGTATCTGTTAACTGTGTTCATGGGTGAATCCATGACAAAGGGGGCAGGATGCATTTTCCTCACTGCCCCATGCAGAGCTCAGCAGCTGTCACTCTCACTGGGCGATGAGGGGATCCAGCCCATGGGGGGCTCTGGACTGTAGGTGACCTGCCCTCTCTCACTTGTGCTCTCTGGGCTCCATGAGGAACCAGGGCCCCGTGTGTCATGCCTCCAAGGCTCACACTATGCTCCCGGGTGAGGGCAGCCAAAGCACCAGGTGAGCTGGTGGGCTGGACACCACGCCAGAGATTGCAGCCTCAGTCCTAGGACACATCCAGTCCCTCCATTTATTTGGGCTCTGGGAATCCCCATCTAGGGAGCAAATTCCCCCTCTCACCCTGCAAGTGGCTGGAGAGAGTGAGGCCAGTCTGGGCACTCTGTAGACAGGAATATCTGCCCCCCATGTGTCCCCAGCCATGTCCCCATCCTTAGGCCAGCTCTTCCCAGTGCCCGGGTGCCAGCAGAATCTGCCTGCTACAATTCAAACCCTGGATGGTTTTTCCTCTCCCCTGATTCGCTGCTTGCCTCTCCCCTCCAGCCAATCACAATCCTCCTTGCCTCATGGCTGATCTTATTCTCTCGGATTGGCTGTTTGCTCCACCCCATCCTCCCATCACAGCCATGTCCCCACTGCTGAGTTCACTCTCTTTGCCCCCCCAATCCCATGCTCCTTTTCCTTCATTGTTACTTCCCTCCTCCCTTCCTCACATTTTCTTGCTCCAGTGGAACCATCCGTTCCTGCAGGTCCCCCCTCATCCATCTCTGATGATTGTAACCCGTGCTCCCTCCCTTTGTGATAGAAAGGACCATAGGTGGTGCATGAGTCTATGGCCCTGCCCCTTGCTCTGCCGCGAGGCCCTGCCCCTCCTCTGCCTCTTCCCCCAAGCTCTGCCCCTGCTTGCTCCTGTCTTCTCCCTCCCCCCCACCCCATTGCTCATCCTTAAGGCAGGAAAATACTGGGAAGATATAGTCTGTGTGAGGGGGTTGTGCAGGGGTAGTCTTTGTGTGGGGGTGGGGAGAAGGTTGTGCAGGGGGTATAGTGTGGGAAGGGATGGGTACGGGGTGAGTGCTAGACAGTCACGTAGCCTGATACTCCATGATCCCCTCCTTCTGCGCCCTCTCCCACCATTTATTTCCATGCAGAGGTTGGCCTGGGGAAGTGCAGCCTGGCTCCTGGATGACCAGAAATTCAGCCCCCCTCCACCTTGAGGCACAGACTGTCCGGGAGCTCCCCCTGGGGCAGGGCAGCTTTGCCCCAACTCCAGCTCATGGTTCTGGCTCAACAACACTAGGACCAAGCTGAAGGAGCCTGGCACCCAAACCCCATGTTTCAGTGAGGTGTTTTTATGTCCCTCTGCTCAGGGGAACATTTCGTGGATTGGAGCCGGGAGCAGCTGATTCAACATGTCTCCTCTGTTGATGCCATCCTAGATGTGTTTCATAGGGTCAAGACGCAACAGGAAATGCAGATGCCAGGTGAGCTGATGTGGAGCTGTGGTACGTGGCACCAGAACCTGGTGCCACGTACCTGGTGCTGAAGGCAACAAACAAAAGCGTCACTGAAGAGTTAGAGGGTAAAATCAAATATGGGAAATAACTTCCCACTGCACCCCCAGGGGGCTGCACCTCAAGCCCCTCCCAACAGGGTCACTAGCTCTGCTCTCTGGGTTTTTATACCTCAGCCATCACTGCGGTACAGGGGCTGCACTCAGATTTAAAGCAGCAGGGTAGCGCCAGGGCAGGAGCTGTAGGTGGGCTGTAAATCACCCAGTAGCTTTAAATCTTCACTGGCCATAGCAGTGACTCTGAAAAGAGACAGAGACTCCATTTAGCCCTTCACAACAGCTCCAGGGCACAGAGCCTGTCCTCTGCTGGAAAGATCCTGCGCAGGGGAAGCAGATGGAGCTGCGCTCAAGGTCCAGGGACAGCAGGGAATCTGTTCAGCAGCTTCTGCCCTCACTATACCAATGGGGCCACTGTATTTGCTCTTTATTCCCAATCTCAGTTCCACAGAACTAATGAAGGTTGTGCTCATGATTGGCTTTCACTCTCTATCCCCAATTCCTTTTTCTGACAAAGGAAACACAGTGGATCTAATTTACCTCGATTTCAGTAAGGCATTTGATACGGTTCCACATGGGGAATTCTTAGCTAAATTGGAAAATATGGGGATCAGTATGAAAATTGAAAGGTTGATAAGGAACTGGTTAAAGGGGAGACTACAATGGGTCATACTGAAAGGTGAACTGTCAGGCTGGAGGGAGGTTACTAGTGGAATTCCTCAGGGATTGGTTTTGGGACCAATCTTATTTAATCTTTTTATTACTGCCCTTGGCACAAAAAGCAGGAATGTGCTAATAAAGTTTGTGGATGACACAAAGTTGGGAGGTATTGCCAATACAGAGAAGGACCAGGATATCATACAGGAAGATCTGGATGACCTTATAAATAATAGTAATAGTATGAAATTTAATAGTGAAAAGTGCAAGGTCATGCATTTAAGGATTAATAACAAGAATTTCTTCTTCGAGTGCTTGCTCATATCCATTCCAGTTAGGGTGTGCACGCGCTGAGTGCACGTTCGTCGGAAAATTTTTACCCTAGCAACACTCGGTGGGTCGACTGGGCGCCCCCTGGAGTGGCGCCGCTATAGCGCCGGATGTATACCCCTGCCAACCCATCTGCCCCTCAGTTCCTTCTTACCGCCCGTGACGGTCGTTGGAACTGTGGAGAGCGGCGTTGCTGACCTCCATATCCCTAGCTTCTCGTCGTTATTTATTCTTTATCGTGTTTATAGTTATACCCCATGGGCACAGACGAGGATCCACTTCAGTCTGCATACACTGAGGTTCCTCCTGAAGCAGATGGTGCCCCGCCAGTCCACGACCCCCCTCAAGACCCTTTGGTACCAGGCCTCTCCTCCTCCTCCTCATCCGATGAGGCCGTAGCAGGAACGTCGTCCTCAGGCCCTCCTCCGATCGATCTCAGGGCCCATCAATATCTCTTGAGGAGAGTAGCCCAGAACATGAATTTACCGATGGAGGAGGTTGCTGAAATTGAGGACCCTGTCGTGGACATCTTATCGGCAGATGCACCCCTTCGAGTGGCTCTCCCGTTCATCCACACTATACAAGCCAATGCGGACACAATTTGGCAATCCCCAGCTTCCATTACACCTACAGCTAGGGGAGTAGAGAGGAAATATATGGTCCCCGTCAAAGGGGTATGAATGTCTCTACACTCACCCTCCTCCCTGGTTGTCCAATCGGTGAATGAAAGGGAGCATCACGGCCAGCAAGCACCAGCTCCTAAGGCGAAGGAGGCTAGGCGCATGGACCTCCTAGGCCGTAAAATTTACTTGGCTGGAGGCCTCCAACTTAGGGTGGCAAATCAACAAGCCCTCCTAAGTCGCTATAATTTTAATACGTGGGTATCTGTGGGAAAGTTTACAGAGCTCCTCCCCCAAGAGTCCCGCGCGGAGTTTACGGCCCTACTTGAAGAGGGTAAAAAAGTGGCAAGAACTTCCCTCCAGGCCTCTCTGGATGCAGCGGACTCGGCAGCCAGAACGCTCGTGTCTGGCGTAACGATGAGACATATCTCCTGGCTACAGGCTTCTGGCCTTCCCCCAGAATTGCGGCACACAATTCAGGATTTACCTTTTGAGGGCCAGGGCCTTTTCTTAGACAAAACCGACCCCAGGTTGCAGAGTCTGAAGGACAATCGTATCATAATGCGCTCGTTGGGTATGCACACGCCGGTGACCCAACGAAGGTCCTTCCGGCCCCAACCATACCGCCCTTACAACCAGCCTAGGCCGCTTCAGGATACGACCAGATGGCGCGGCAGGCGGAATCGGCGGAGACAGTCTGGCCCTCAGGGAAACCAAAGTCAAGTGCCCCCTAAGCCACCTACAGGGCCCAAACAAAACTTTTGATGGGACGTCCGAGGATGGCTCACCAGTTGCCCTGCCGGATCCTTCTCCCTCCTTCTTCAACCACCTCTCCCATTTCCTCCCTGCCTGGTCCCAGCTGACCTCCGATCGTTGGGTCCTCCGCACGGTGGAAGCGGGATACCGCCTCCAATTTGTTTCTCTACCCCCCTCCCACCCTCCCTACCCGTCCCTCTTCAGGGACCCCTCTCACGAGCAATTCCTCTTATAAGAGGTCCACGTGCTCCTAAACCTGGGAGCCATAGAGGAGGTGCCACAGGACATGAGGGGTAAGGGATTCTATTCCCGCTACTTTTTAATCCCCAAGGCAAAGGGCGGTCTCCGACCGATCCTGGACCTGCGAGAACTCAACAAATTCATGATAAAGCTCAAGTTCCACATGGTATCCCTGGGGACCATCATCCCATCCCTGGATCCGGGAGACTCGTATGCCGCCCTCGATATGAAGGATGCATATTTCCACATCGCCATTTACCCGCTGCTCAGACGGTATCTCCATTTTGTGGTCAACCAACAGCACTTCCAGTTCACGGTGCTTCCCTTCGGTCTTTCTACGGCCACGAGAGTCTTCACCAAATGTATGGCCGTAGTAGCTTCCTCCCTCCGCCGTCGTCGAATACACGTCTACCCGTACCTCGACGATTGGCTCATTCGAGGGACTTCCCAGGCGCAAGTATCACAGCACCTGTGTATCGTCAAAGACCTCTTCGGGAGGCTAGGCCTCATGATCAACGTAGAAAAGTCTACTCTGACTCCAACGCAGAGAATAGACTTTATTGGAGCAGTTCTGGACTCCAATCTGGCCAGGGCCTGCCTTCCTCTGCCACGTTTTCAGACAATGTCTTCGATCATTCGAAGTTTTCAATCCTTCCCGACAACATCGGTGCGCACCTGCCTTGGCCTATTAGGTCACATGGTGTCCTGCACCTTTGTGACCAAGTACGCGAGGCTGCGACTTCGGTGCTTCCAAACCTGGCTTGCGTCACTGTTCCGTCCACACAGAGACAATATAGATTCGGTGATCACTATCCCCCAGACGGTTCTCGACTCCCTCACTTGGTGGTTAGACCCCACTGTAGTTTGTGCAGGGATGCCGTTCCACCCGCCTCAACCCTCAGTGGCACTAACCACAGACGCATCATCTCTGGGTTGGGGTGCCCACCTCGGGAACCTTCACACTCAAGGCCTCTGGTTGCCCCAGGAGCTGGCCTTGCATATCAACGTGAGGGAGCTGAGGGCAGTCCATCTAGCATGCCAGGTATTTTGGGTCCATCTCCAAGGCCGCTGTGTATCTGTGTTCATGGACAACACAACGACCATGTTTTACATAAACAAGCAGGGTGGGGCGCACTCCTCCCTACTTTGTCAAGAAGCCACTCACCTGTGGGACTTTTCCATAGCCCACTCTATCGATTTGGTAGTGTCTTTTCTCCCAGGAGTCCAGAACACTCTGTCAGATCGCCTCAGCAGGTCCTTCCTGTCTCACGAGTGGTCAATCCGTCCCGACATCATCCATTCCATTTTCCGGAGGTGGGGCTTTCCCTACATAGACCTCTTTGCCTCCTGAGAGAACAGGAAATGCCAGGTATTCTGCTCCTACCAAGGACGCTCCCCAGGCTCCCTCTCAGATACATTCCTCCTCCCATGGACAAGGCACCTATGTTATGCCTTCCCGCCATTTCCCCTCGTTCACAGAGTCCTACTCAAGCTCCGCAGGGACAGAGCCAACCTGATCCTCATTGCTCCAGCATGGCTGAGGCAGCATTGGTACACCCTGTTGTTCGACCTCTCAGTGGCGGATCCGATTCCCCTGCCACTGTGGCCGGACCTCATAACGCAGGACTTCGGCAGGCTTCACCACCCAGACCTGCAGTCCCTTCATCTCACAGCATGGCTGCTACGTGGTTGAACCAATCTGAGTTGTGTTGCTCTGCCTCGGTACAACAGGTCCTCTTGGGAAGTAGAAAGCCTTCCACTAGGACGACTTATCTTGCCAAGTGGAAGCGTTTCTCACATTGGTGCGATCAGAGTAACTTAGTCCCCGGACAGGTATCTATCCCTACTGTCCTGGATTACCTCTGGTCCCTGAAAGAGCAGGGCCTGGCGGTCTTTTCTATAAAGGTTCATCTGGCAGCTATTTCCACCTTCCACCCAGGCGAAAGTGGCCGTTCAATTTTTTCTCACCCCATGGTTTCCAGGTTCCTTAAGGGTTTGGAACGGTTGTACCTTCAAGTCCGGTGCCCAACCCCCACCTGGGATCTAAACCTGGTGTTGACCAAGCTTATGGGGGCCCCCTTCGAGCCTCTGGCCACCTGTTCCCTGCTGTACCTTTCCTGGAAGACGGCCTTCCTCGTTGCTATCACCTCGGCGAGGCGAGTCTCGGAGCTTCATGCCTTGACGGCTGATCCCCAAATACGGTCTTCCACAAGGACAAGGTACACGTGTGGCCACACCCCTCTTTCCTCCCTAAGGTGGTGTCTGCCTTTCATGTCAATCAAGACATCTTCCTCCCAGTTTTTTTCCTGAAGCCGCACTCATTGCGCCGGGAACAACAACTACATACTTTGGATGTCCGTAGAGCTCTCGCTTTTTATATAGAGAGAACAAAACCCTTCCGGCATTCACCTCAGCTCTTTGTAGTGGTGGCAGACCGCATGAAAGGCATGCTGGTCTCTTCCCAACGGATCTCATCTTGGGTGACATCCTGCATCCGAACGTGCTATGACCTGGCTCACGTTCCCGCTAGCCATCTCACCACCCATTCTACGCAGGCCCAGGCCTCTTCTGCCGCCTTCCTGGCTCATGTCCCCATCCAGGAAATATGTCGGGCGGCTATCTGGTCATCGATTCACACCTTTGCCTCACACTATGCATTAGTCCAACAATCCAGAGACAATGCAGCCTTCGGCTCAGCAGTTTTGCATTCTGCAATGTCTCACTCCAACCCCACCGCCTAGGTAAGGCTTGGGAATCACCTAATTGGAATGGATATGAGCAAGCACTCGAAGAAGAAAAGATGGTTACTCACCGTTGTAACTGTTGTTCTTCGAGATGTGTTGCTCCTATCCATTCCAAACCTGCCCTCCTTCCCCACTGTCGGAGTAGCCGGCAAGAAGGAACTGAGGGGCGGATGGGTCGGCAGGGGTATATATCCAGCGCTATAGTGGCACCACTCTAGGGGGCGCCCAGCCGACCCACCGAGTGTTGCTAGGGTAAAAATCTTCCGACGAACGTGCACGCGGCGCGCGCACACGTAACTGGAATGGATATGAGCAACACATCTCGAAGAACAACAGTTACAACGGTGAGTAACCGTCTTTTCTGTTATAAACTGGCGATGCATCACTTGGAAGTCACAGAGGAGGAGAAGGACCTTGGAGTATTGTTTGATCACAGGGTGACTGAGCTGCCAATGTGATATGGCTGTGAAAAAAGCTAATTCAGTCTTGGGATGCATCAGGCGAGGTATTTCCAGTAGAGATAAGGAGGTGTTAGTACCATTATACAAGGCACTGGTGAGACCTCATCTGGAATATTCTGTGCAATTCTGCTCTCCCATGTTTATGAAGGATGAATTCAAACTGGAACAGGTTCAGAGATGGGCTACTAGGATGATCCAAGGAACGGAAAATGTGTCTTATGAAAGTAGACTCAAAGAGCTTGGCTTGTTTAGCCTAACCAAAAGAAGGTTGAGGGGGGATATGATTGCTCTCTATAAATATACCAGAGGGATAAATACCATGGAGGGAGAAGATTTATTTAAGATCAGTACCAATGTGGACACAAGAACAAATGGATATAAACTGGCCATCAGGAAGTTTAAACTTCAAATTAGACAAAGGTTTCTAACCATTAGAGGAGTGAAGTTCTGGAATAGCCTTCCAAGGGAAGCAGTGGGGGCAAAAGACATATCTGGCTTCAAGGCTAAGCTGGATAAGTTTATGGAGGGGATGGTATGATGGGATAGCCTAATTTTGGCAATTAATTGACCTTTGACCATTAGCGGTAAATATGCCCAATGGCCTCTGATGTGATGTTAGATGCGGTGGGATCTGAGTTACTATAGAGAATTCTTTCCTGGGTGCTGGCTGGTGAGTCTTGCCCACATGCTCAGGGTTTAGCTGATCGCCATATTTGGGGTTGGGAAGGAATTTTCCTCCAGGGTAGATTGGCAGAGGCCCTGGCGTTTTTTGCTTTCCTCTGCAGCATGGGGCACGGGTCACTTGCTGGAGGATTCTCTTCAGCTTGAGGTCTTTAAACCACGATTTGAGGACTTCAGTAACTCGGACATAGGTTAGGGTTTTTTTACAGGAGTGGGTGGGTGAGAGTCTGTGGCCTGCATTGTGCAGGAGGTCAGACTAGATGATCATAATGGTCCCTTCTGACCGTAGTCTATGATTCAGTGATATGATTCTGCAGTGTCTCTGTATGGCTGTTTGCCAGCTGCCACATCCCATCCCAGAAGTGGCTGCATTTCAGCACTAGGTTTAAAGCATGTGTGTGAATACAGGGGTAGATCTGCCAATTGTTCTGGTCTGGGTTGTTGTGTGGGGAGGACGGATATTAGGCTACTTGGGCCCATGAGGCAGATCTGGGGTGGCAGGCAGCAGGTGGGATCCCAGGCTAGATGGTCTGTCTGAGTTCTAGTCCCAGTTCCCCAGTGTCTCTGAGTCAATCCATGACAAAGGGAGTGGGATCTGAGGGTAGGGCCCATGGGACAGTGCCCTCTAGTGTCCCCCTCCACAGCACAGTCTTGTTCCCCACTGTCCCGCACAGAGTCTAGCAGGAGTCACTCACACTGGGCTATAGAATTGGGGGATCTCAATACTGGAGACCTCAAGATCTTCAGCCCAGAGGTCAAGTGCAAACAAGGGCATGGAGGTTTGCTTGAAGAAGAGGCACTCCTTGGGACAGTCCTTGAGTGAAGGGGTGTCACTGTCTCCACAGCATAAGATGGGCCTGTCAAGACTGTCCTCTAAAGTGTTCGCCTCATCCTCATCAGCCCAACTTCTGGTACTGCAGGAGCAAGAGTTTTTTCCTGGTACAGTCTACCCTCAAGGTGCCTGTTGTAGCTCAGGAGTTGTTAAACCTATCAGTGCCCTTTCCCCGGCTGTCCCAGTCTCCCATCCATTTCCTGTGTGTAAGATGTCAATGTTGATTGCTCCTACTCCGGATCTGACGCACCATGCAATACTATTGGAGTTTTCAGCTAATGTGCCTCTCAGAACAGTAGAGGGAAACCAACCAGGATATCACCTGTACCTCCATCTCAAAGCTCTCACTGTAGCTCCCCAATAACTATGGGATCTGCTCCTCCTTGGACAGAGGAAGTTGATTCTTTATCAGCATCTCAGGTTGGCTTTGTCCAGCCCAGGCATGTACCGCAGCCCCCAGTGGCTGCCTACCCACCATGGTCCTGGCTGGAGCCTCAACATTGCCTGATTCACAAGCACCGATGGCTCAGGCATAATTGGGTCCCAGTGCCATATCAGTGGCCTTTCTGGAGCCCTTGGGGTTTCCTTCTGCAATCTAGATAATCCCTTCACACTGTGCCTTTGACTAGTTTCAGGGGCATCTGCACCAAGGACACTCTGCCCACCTTCAGTACCAGCCTGGTATTGTACAAGAGGAAATTCCCTCTCAGGATCTGCCCTTGCTGGAAACAGAGGAGGTTCTACCTATTAGGGTGCTTTGGAAGATTTCCTCTTCCCTTCCCCATACAGTGAAAAAAGTGGAGAGGAGATACTATATACCCTTGCATGGTTTTGACCATTTTGATAAGCATCTCCCTCCAGGCTCCTTGGTAGTCATAGCTGCTAATCTGTATGTGTGTGTGAGAGAGAGGCACTAGGTGTCAATGTCAAAAGGAAAAGAGGCAAAGAAGCTGGGCCTATTTGGAAGGAAGCTTTAATCCACAGGAGGTTTGCAGTTCAGAAATGTGACCCAGCTGGCTCTGCTGGGTCATTAGGATTTTAGCCTGGTGGATAATATTTCAGAGAGAGACTACTTGACAAGGTGAAACAAGAATTCACTACAGTGATGGATGAGGGCAAATTAGTTGCCCGAATGGCTCAATCAATCAATCTAGATGTGACTGATTTTGTAGTTGGGGCCATGTCTTCTGCCATCACCATGCTGTGGTGTTTTTGGCTGCAGGCATCCATGTTCATCCAGCCGTACAGCAAACTATTCAAGACCTCCCTTTTGAGGGCCCTTTGCTCTCTTCAGAGAAAATGGACAATCATATGTTGCGCTCAAAACCATGCGTTGACAATGCCAACAAAGACTGAATCAAGAGAAGCCAGAAACTAATTGAAAATGGTACTTCAAGGAAGAGGATTATGCACAGGAAGTGAGTGAAATGTACTCGATTATAAGGTCAATAAGGACGTTGATGAAGACTATGAAGAGTTTATCTTACAGATAATCTCAACAGCTAAGAAGGCAAAGACATTGAAAACAATGGGATGCAAGCAGAGGTTCACCGAGGAAACTGTGAATCTGATGGCGAGGAGGGCACACATGAAATTAGAAGGGAAAATGGATGAAGAATACAGAACACTGTGTAAAGATCAATGGTTGCCAGGTTACTCCCTGTTTTAAGAGACCAGTCACTCACCCAGGCTGAGCTCTCATACCATAGACAATGCTGGTAGCCAATTCTATAGTAAACTAACTAGAGGTTTATTAGCTAAGAAAGGAGAGTTATTGAGATGTTAAATCAGGGAAAGTTTATGTACAGATCAGTTACAATATGTTATTCCAAATGGTAGCAGATGTAGTAATCTGCCAGTTTCCCAAAAGTCTCTTGGGGCTACCTCGAATAGCTCTGGGGACCTACATTTTCCCATTCAATTATTCTGCCCTGTTAGAATCCAAGAAGTGCAAAGATGAAGGATTTTTCTTTGTATCCGTATTTTATATTTGTTCTCTTAGAACAATCTGACTAACAGCTAACTCATGGTTTCTTCTTTGATGGCCGTGAAAGAGGGATGTTTTTGGACTCTTTGGACTTGAATGCCCTAAACAATGACCACTCTGTTTGAAGTGCCCATGATGATAAGTGCCTGGCTGATAAGAGCCCTTCATTTGCAGTACACAAGACTTCTTTCACATTGGGAGGGTTATTTAGGTATTGGGGGTCATCTACAATGCAAAATATTAACAAAATGCAGACAAGTGAAAACAGTGCATGCAAAATCTCTAACTTTATCAAGCTTAAAACACCACACACACTAACATACATTTAACAATTATTTTGATCTACACTAATACACAGGTCAATTGTCCTGGCTTCCAGCTATGCAATTGTAAGCATTCAGTGAGGCCTGGGACTTCAGCTTTGTAGTAGAAAGAGAGAGCCTGACGCATGGGGCTGGTGCAAGACCTAAAGCCTAAAGTCAGCAAAAGTTATGCTCGAGCAAAAGTCAGGCCCTATCAAAAACAGATGCTTGCTTGCAAGTTCAGGGTCTGGTACATGAACTTGGCATTGGTACTGCTAGCAGTGGTAAAACACATTGACTATGCAAATACATTCCAGCATGCTAGCACAAGAACACCCCGACTAGTTGTATATCCAAGATTGTTTGTCTCAGTCTATAAAAGTTGGGATGTCTGGCCTTTATCTGGCCTGGGGAGAGGATAGTCCTGCCACTCACTGAGCTGGTCCATTGTAATGGGCATACGTGTTCTAGTATCCCTGTGGAATCTATAGGGTGTTATCCATGCTTTATTGACAATAAACCTAGCCAAGCGTGTTTGCAACTGAACCGAGCCTGTGGTCGTCTTGGTCAGTTTGACCGAGGTCTGCCATGCTGGCTACCTGCCCAGTGCCAGTGCAGTACACAGAGAGAACACACATGCAGACAACAACTGACAACAGTCATGAGTTGCCTCTGGTCAGCCAGCATCACAGTGGGATCCATACAGGAAGTTCCCCTGTTGCTTGGGGGAAATAATTTAATTCCTGTTACTTCCTTTTTCTGAAACTGAAAAGAGGGTCTCAGACCTATTTTAGTAAGAGAGCTAAACCAGTGCCTAAAGAAAATAAAATTCTGGATGGTCACTCTTCCTTCCCCAGACTGAGAGGATTGGGGTGCTGCCCTCAACTTAAAGGACACATACTTTTATGTGGTGATCAAGAAAGCCAGCAGAAGTTCCTCAGGTTCATGGTGAGTGGACCTCACTACTAATTCACAGTGTTACCCTTTAGCTTGCCAGTAGCTCCTCGCGATTCTCCTGTGAGGGTCTTGAGTACACGTTTCCTTACCTAGATGACTGGCTGTTGAGAGGCTGGACTGGGTCTCAGGTACTGTCATGCGTAGCTGTTATCTAGTCCATCTTTGATGCATTGGGGCTGCTAGGCAAATTGGAGAAATTGATCCTGAATCATGTATAAAAAAAAATTATGTTCACTGGGACGGACCTGGATTCAACGAAGGCCAAGGCTTTCCCTCTAGCCTCAAGGTTCCCAGCATTGCAAGCTATTGCTATAGGTCTACAGACATATCCTGTCACCATTGTGCAAAACTGCCTTTACCTCTTGGGTCACATGGCAATGTGCACTTATATGATACAGCACCCCAAGTTCCACCTTAAACTTTAGAGGTGGCAAGCATCCACTGGTCTGTCATCATTTAGACATGGTGGATCCTATACCAGTGGACATTTTGTCCTCCCTGGATTGGTGGACAGACCCGCCCCAGAAGGTTGTGTGGGAATCCCCTTTGCTCTGCCACAGCCAGCCCTCACCTTAGTTATGGATGCCTCTGGTCTGAGTTGGGAACCTCTGTTTGGATCCCTGCAAACACAAGGTGTTTGGTCGACCCAAGATTGAAAATGCATATAAATGTCAGGGAATTAGGGACTATCTGGCTAGTTTACTTGGCCTTCTTCTACAAGTCGAGAGATGGAATCTACTGGTGCTAACTGGAGGTGCCTGGTCCATTTGACTGTGCCAAGAGGCAATTCTCCTTTAGGAGTGTTGCGTAACCAGCTCCATTCACCAGAGAGCTGCTCACCTTGTAGGGGTGCAGAATACACTGGTAGATCAGCTGAGTAGATCATTCACTGAGCACCACAAGTGGTCACTTTGTCCAGACATGGCCATTCCATCTTCCAACTATGGGGAATTCCCCAAGGGGACCTGTTTGCAACAAGGGCCAACAGAAGATACCATCAGTTTTGTTCCAGAGCGGGATGCAGTCTGGGTTCGTTGAGTGATGCTTTCCTGCTACCCTGGTCAAACAGCCTGCTGTCTGCCTTCCCTCCAATTCCACTCTTGCCCAGAGTTTTGTTCAAATGAGGCTACACTCACCTCATTCATATAGCCCTAGCGTGGCCCCAGGAGCACTGTTCTCAGCACTGCTAACCCTATCAGTCAGACCTCCACTTTCTTCCTCACTGGATTCAGGCATCATTTCCCAGAACCCATGCACCTCCTCCACTCCAACCTGCATGCTCTCCACCTGACAACGTGGATGCTTCATACTTGATGCCTTTGGAAAGATGTTGCTCAAAAGAGGTACAGGAAGTGCTTCTAAATAGTAGAAAGCCTTCCAGGAGAACTTACCTGGCAAAATGGACAATATTCTCCATCTGGTTCCTGAAACAACAAGCTTGGCTGTTAGTTCCATCAGGGTTCATCTAACGGCTATCTTGGCTTTCCATTCTGCTGTGGGTACAGCCCTCCCACTTTTTCCAACCCAATGTCTATCAGGTTTTGAACTGGTCTGGACAGGTCATATCCACAGGTAAAGGACACAATTCTCCCATGGGGCTTGAACATAGTACTAGCAAATGTGATGGATCCCTCTTTGAGCCGCTGCTGTCCTGTTTGCTGCTAAACCTTTGAATGAAAGTGGCCTGTTTTGATAGTGATGATTTCAGCCAGGAGAATTGGGGAATTATGGGCTTTGATTTCAGAACCTTCCTACATGGTTTTCTATAAAGACAAAGCTTACCTTTACCCTCAAAGTTCCTTATTAAGGTAGTTTCCAATTTTCATATTAATCAAGCAGTTTACTTACCTACTTTTTTTCTAAAGCCTCAAATATAAAGATGGGGAATATTTGGATATTGGAAGAGCTTTGGATTTTTACCTTGATCTAACTAAGACATTTAGATCAAACTTGCAACTGCTCATTGCAGCTGAAGACACAATGAAGGGCAGTCCAATGTCTTCCCACTGAATCTCTTCTTTGATTTCAGCTAGCATTTTTTCATGCTACCACTTAGCTAATGTGACTCCCCTGAGTAGGGTATTGGCTCAAGCAACCAGGTCTCATGAAGCTTCTGCAGCCTTTCTCATTCATGTGCCTACCTTGGACATCTGTAAGGTGGCAGCTTGGTTATAAGTCCATACGTTCATTTCTCACTAGGAAATCTCTCAGCAGTCCAGGGATGATGCCAGATTTGGTCGTGTGATTCTCCAATCCCTGTTCAAGTAGACTCTGAGCTCACATCCAGTTTGAACTGCTTGTGAGTCACCTACAGAGGAATGGACATGTACTGTCACTCGAGGAAGAAGAAATGGTTACTAACCGACTCGTACCTGTTGATCTTTGAGATGTGTTGCCCGTGGCCATTCTACAACCTGCCCTCCTTCCCCTCTCTACAGGAATCTATCCAGAAAAAAGTAACAAGGGAGGTTTGGGGCAACTCCACCCTTTGTACCTGCACATAGTGGTGTGAGACTACAGAGGATGCTACTACCTGTAGCGATGCGGGACTCACCCTTGCGGCCCCTCCTGCTGGTCATCTCAGGGAATTAGCTCTCCAGCCTCCGGAGCGCCCTCTGCAGGCCGGTGTCCTGCTGCCACTTGGCCCCCGTGTTCCTCCAAGGACTTGGGTGCCTCATTATCAGGGATGCTGCCCCCTGGCAATACACCCCTCAGTCTCAGGTTCTGCCCTCCCTGGGAAACCCCCACTCCCTATCCCCACCTCACCTCAATCTTAGGCTACTGCTTGTCACCAACTAGCGCCTGCTCCCTGGGGCAGACTGCAGCATAAGCCACTCATCACAGGCAAGGGAGTTTTGGATCTGCTGCCTTTCTCTGTCCCCAGTACCTCTATGGGGCCTCGGAGAAGGCCCTGCAGCCTGGGGAGTTGCCAGCCTGGTGCTCCTCAGCCCCTCTGGCCTTTCCCCAGCCCTGCCTCACTCTAGGCACCCTGAGCTTCCCAGCAGCCAGGCCCCTCTCTCTCTCTGAAAGCAAAGAGAGACTGACGGCTCCTGGTCCACTGCCCTCTTATAAGGCCATCTGCAGCCTGATTTGGGGCATGGCCCAGCTGTGGCTACTTCCCCAATCAGCCCAGGTTTTCCCCTGCCACAGCCCTCTCCCAAGGCTATTTTAAGTCCTTCAGGGCAGGAGCAGGGTTACTGCTCTGCTACAGTACCCCTGAGGGAAGAATTTCTGACAGCTGTGTGCTGGTTGCACATAAACATACAGTGTAAGGACTTGGGCAACATATGTCCAAGAACAACAGTTACAACAAGGTTAGTAACTGTATCTTCCCTCTTTCTGCCTGTCTGCCTTCTTTCCCCTTAGTCTGTCTTTCCCTTTGATGTGATCTCTCCTTCCTTACCCATATTTTTGTCCCTCTCAGATATTCACAGAGCACAAGTCACCTATTATCTCGGCACAATTTCAGATTCTTCCTCTCCATCCCCAGTGATCACTGCCTCATTCCCAGCCCTTTGTTCCCATCCATCTCAAACTCTCTCTCCTAACTTAGACCTCTCCCTCCTCTGTCTCCACTGCCCCCTCTATCCACACCCCTCCACCCTACCATATACCTACCCACCACTTCCTTGATCCCCCCACATTCCTTCTGCCCTTCCTCAACCAAATACCCCACACACCTCAGTCCCAGCATGTCCCTCTGTGCGCTGAGGAGCTGGGGAAGTGATGGTGACTCCTCGAGGCACAATCCATCTTGGAGCTCTCCCCTGGGCCAAGTCAGTTTTACCCCAAGCCCTGCTCAAGGCTATGGCCAAACAGAACCAAAAACGACCAAAAAAGGGTGAGGGTGGGGAAGGACCAGGAACCAGAGGAGTCATATTTGGACTGAGAGATGGTTTGGGGTACACAGAGCAACAAGTAACCACTGGAGACTTCCCTCATTCCTCAAAGTACCCTTTAAATGCGTGCATGTCTGCCTGATGTGTGTGTGTGTGGGCACTGGATCTCCTTCCTGCTTTGTGCCCACCCACCAGGAGGAGGCAGCACTACAGTTCCTGGGCTGCCCCCTCCCCTGCAGGATCTGTGCTGCCTGCTGCATCCCAAGAGCCAGCACCAGCAGAGGAGACAGAGTTGCGGGGGCAGGGGGATAAGTGGGGAGGGGGAATGTGACCACCCCACCCATTGCCGTGTGCCAGGTAACACCTGGTCCCTAAAAACATTAGTTCAGGATTTATTTTCAATGACATTTCAGAGCCACATTTTCTCAAATGGCTGGGGCTCAGTTCTGCAGACAGCTCCCGTTCCCATCCATGGGAACTATAATGCATTTGTCCTGGCTGGATCAGGACCTTGGGTACTTTGGCTTGTTATGTAGGTTTGAGATATTTGTAACCTCAGTTCTGCAGGCAGCTCCCATTCCTGTCCATGGGAACTGCGCACCCGCTCGGGGGTGGGGGGGCGCGGATCAGGCCCCTGGGTTTTTCTTTGGCTTATGTAGGTTGGGATATTTGTAACCTGCTGTCAGATTCTAGCCCCTCCAGAATATGGGAGGGGGGGTGGAGTTTGGCCCAGGCCAAAACCTCAGATCAAATCTTTTTACCAAAGAGGGTGAGGGGGTGAGTTAAAAAGGGCAGTGGTGGATGGTGTTTAGAGTGAGTGGTGGGGTTGCATGTACCTCCCCCTGCTCTCCACCCTTGAGCTCCTACCACCTTTGCTGGATGAGCAGCATTTCTCCCCATCCTTGCTTGTTTCTCTAACAAGGTCCTGATTCTTCCTTGCTGAAGAAGCAGGTGAGGGGAGAGAAGGGACCCTTGGTCCCAGAGGGAGGGGCAGGGCCCACCCAGGGGTGGGGAATCACAGAAGTGTAGGACTGGAAGGGACCTCAGTATATCATCTAGTGCAGTCCCCTGCACTCAAGGCAGGACTGAACCATTCCTGACAGGTGTGTATCTAACCCAAATGTGGGAGCTGGATTGAGGGGCTCCCATGGGCTAGGAGAGGAGGCCAGCAAGATCCCAGGGTGTGGGGTGGCCCCAGACAGGAGGAAGATCATCCCTCCAATTTAACCCCTTGGCTCCAAGATCTCTTCTGTTCCAGTGAGTCAGTCCTTGTGTTCTCTCTCCCACTTGCTCTCTCTTGTAGGTGCCCGTACCCCAGCACAGGAGCTGTCCACCAGCACCAGCCCTGGAGCTACAGGTGAGTTATAAATCACCCAGCGGGATTAACCGTTAGTGAACCACACTGAGGGGCTGTGCAGGGGAGCAGGCTGAACCATGCATATGGACAGTGCGGTCAGCACGTCCCCTTGCTCGTCGGGAAGGGAGGGTGAGTCGAAGCACAGACTGTCTGGGAGCTCCCCCGGGGCAGGGCAGCTTTGCCCTACCCCAGTTCAGGGCTCTGGCTAAACAGCCCTAGGTAGAAGCTTGAAGGAGCCTGGCACCCAAACCCCATGTTTCAGTGGGGTGTTTTTATGTCCCTCGGCTCAGGGGAACATTTTGTGGAGGGGCACCGGGAGCAGCTAATTCAACATGCTTCCTCAGTTGACAGAATCCTAGCTGTGCTTCGTGGGGATATACTGCCCCCTCATCCACACTTTCAAGTGTTGTGGAAAGTAATGCGGGCACAAGATGTGAAGAGGAGCCGTGACACGTTGGACGAGAGCCTGGCGCTGAAGGCAACAAACAAAAGCCTCACTGAAGAGCTCGAGGGTAAAATCAAATAGGGGAAATATAACTTCCCACTGCACACCCAGGAGGCTGCACCCCAAGATGCTTTTTTTCCCATATCTCAGTTTTCCAAGGCCATAGAAGTTTTCTCAGGTTCATTGTGAACCAGATTCACTACCAGTTTGCTGTTCTTCTGTTCATCCTGTCGGCAGTCTATGGATCTTTATGAAATGTGTGGTGGTAAAGGCAGCCTTCCGGGGAAGGTGAGGGGTGCAAGTTTATCCGCACGTCAACGACTGGCTGGTCAAGGGCGTGTCTGAGGCTCAGATGAGAGCCAATATTCACCTCATCCATGCAACCTTCTGAGTTACCTGCTGATAAATGAGCAAAAGTCAACACTCCTCCCAGTAGAGAGGACAGAGTTTATTGGAATGGTGCTCGATTCTACCAGGCCAGGACCTTCCTCCCAGAAGTTCGCTTCCAGTCGATGGCGTCACCGATAGCACAGGTCAAGGCCCTTCCAGTTGTGTCAGCTCATTTCTGCCTCAGACTTTTAGGTCACATGGCCTCATGCACATACATAGTGCAGCACATGAGCCTGGCTCAGACCCTTTCAGGGTTGCCTGGCCTTGATGTACTCGCTGAACCACCATCACTTGGACTTGGTGCTCACAGTGCCTGTCCCAGTCCTTGTCTCTACAAAATAAGCATTTCCTCACTGTGCAGAGTGGATGCCCTCCCTATCCCACTAGTCTTGCTGATGTAGGTGATGTTAGTGTTGTGGTGTAGGCTAGACCTTTTTCTATAGTCTGTCTCAAGGATGCAGTTTACTTGTATCTTGCTTTCAGTTTTGAATTGCATGGGTGTTTCTCCTGGTCCTGTAAGGGTTGTTACATGTGCCTTTCCTTACTCTGTTTTGTAGTAAAAAAGAATGCTATGTCCCGGTTGTGACATTCCTCTTTATCGAGGTGTTCTCCAGTTGTACACACTGTACATCCTGTGCTTTTCTGTTTTCATATGCAGCATGCTCATGCAAAATGGCTTCCTTTGTGGCACTATGTGCATAACTTCCCCAATGCTGGGCATTCCTCTTGCTTTGCCTGATGCAGTCTGCATCTGTGGCAAACCTTCAGTTTCACACATACAGAATGAGAAGAGACTGTCTAGGAAGGAGTACGGCAGAAAGGGATCTAGGGGTTATAGTGGACCACAAGCTAAATATGAGTCAACAGTGTGATGCTGTTGCAAAAAAAGCAAACCTGATTCTGGGATGCATTAAAAGGTGTGTTGTGATCAAGACACAAGAAGTCATTCTTCCGCTCTACTCTGCGCTGGTTAGGCCTCAACTGGACTATTGTGTCCAGTTCTGGGCACCGCACTTCAAGAAAGATGTGGAGAAATTGGAGAGGATTCAGAGAAGAGCAACAAGAATGATTAAAGGTCTAGAGAACATGACCTACGAAGGAAGGCTGAAAGAACTGGGTTTGTTTAGTTTGGAAAAGAGAAGACTGAGGGGATATGATAGCAGTTTTCAGGTATCTGAAAGGGTGTCATCAGGAGGAGGGAGAAAACTTGTACATCTTAGCCCCCAAGGATAGAACAAGAAGCATGGGCTTAAACTGCAGCAAGGGAGGTTTAGGTTGGAGATTAGGAAAAAGTTCCTAACTGTTAGGGTGGTTAAACACTGGAATAAATTGCCTAGGGAGGTTGTGGAATCTCCATCTCTGGAGATATTTAAGAGTAGGTTAGATAAATGTCTATCAGGGATGGTCTAGACAGTATTTGGACCTACCATGAGGGCAGGGGACTGGACTCAATGACTCTCGAGGTCCCTTCCAGTCCTAGAATCTATGAATCTATATATACATGCAAAGATGGGTGTGTTAATGTAACACAGTTCTCTGCAGTGCTTCCAGTTTCTGAGCCCGTAGGTAGCATGTTTCTTGCATTATTTCTTGGTTTTTCAGAGGTTTGAGTTTTGCTAAACTCAATGTTCTGGAAGGACACAAGATACCTCTGTGCAACCTCATCTCTGCATTAACAAAGCTTTTTGTCAGTGACTATATGGGGTCCTCAGGAGGATAGCAAGTGGTGCATTTGGAAAATGTTGGGTTGGATAGTTGTCTTTTTCCAGTTATCCAGGACCTCCCCTGATCACCACAAGTTTCCAAAGATAATGGCATAGAAACGCTAAAACTGAGAAATTGGTGCATCTCCCAGAACATCTTAATATCATCAGCATACCTACCTGGAATACACAACACAATGGCAGAGAGTCTCAGCCACAAGTTCCCACATGATTACGAATGGGAGATAGACTCAGTGGTACTTCACTACATATTCCGACAATGGGGGACACCAGTAATAGACCTGTTTGCTACTTACTAGAACAATAAATGTCCTCATTATTACTCCAGAGTAGGGATCAGACAACACTCCATGAGAGACAATCTCCTTCTCCCATGGGACAAGGACCTTCTTTACATTTTCCCCCCATTCCCTCTATTACTGAAAGTCCTGTTGAAAGTGAAAAGAGAAAAAGCAAACGTCATACTGATTGCTCCACACATGGCCCAGGCAGATGTGGCACCCTTACCTGTCATAGCTGGCCTTATATTCATCAATGACTGTCCCGATCACTCCTTACCTCCTGTCGCAGAACGAGAGATGTACTTTCCATCCCAATCTGTGGATTCCACAACTGAAAGCATGGCTCTTTCCAGTGTTCCCTCTAATATTTTCCATCCATGTGTGGAATGAATCCTGGATTACCTATTGGCTCTCAAGAAATCAGGACTCTCTGTTAGTTCACTCAAGGTTCACTTAGCAGCAATTCCAGTCTTCCACCAACAGGTTGAAGGACACTCAGTCTTCTTCAGTCTGACTACAAAAAGATTTCTCAAAGGTATAATGAACTTCTTCTTTGAGTAGTGTCCCTGTGGGTGCTCCACTTTAGGTGTCTTGATGCCCTGCGCTTGTAAGTGGAGAAATGCATGCGCTATCACCATCTTGTGCCACTCAGGGCAGTTATATAGTGGTGTGTGGCTAACCATCCCTCAGTTCCTTCTTTACCACCTTTGGCTTGAGTTGGCATGATCAGCAGCACCCTCTTACCTTAGATAAGAATAGCTGTTAGATAACTTATAGTTATAGTTGTTAGTATAAGCAGTAGTTAGTCTACATTTTATACTTATTTTATTCTATTTTTTTTTAAATTCTCCGTTATCTAACCCTATCCCCCTCAGTAGGAGGATAAGTTAGCCTCCCGTAGGATTACTTCCTTCCCTTTCTGTCGGGGGATGGACTTTTTCAGGCATGTCTGGATTACTGGGCTTCAAATGCTGCCTGACTTGCAAACTGTCATCCTGGTTTCTGACGGTCATGCACAGTGTGTCCGTTGCCTTGGTGAGGCACACATTACTCAAAAGTACCTACACTGCCGGAATCTCATGGCCATGGAAAGAAAAGCCAGGGATTTCCAATGTAAACTCCTTATGATGTAGAAATCCCTCAGGCCAGCCTCCTACCCCGAGTACAGGACACCTCTGGGCCAGTGGTTGCCAGTGGCAGCTTGACAAGGTTCTGCCCCAGCAGTTTCTATGAAGGAGCCTTTACCAAGAAGGCCACCACAAAGTGGTTCCAGACTTCTCTGAACCAGGAATCAGTCTGGTTCCAATGGCACTGAGTGTGTCAGACCATGAGATACTGGGACCTTCTGGAACTGAGAGATCTTGGAGAGCAAGAGACCCTATGAGGGCAAGTTTGAATGAAGGCTCACAGAGAAAAGTGAAGCCCTCCACCTTGGCACCCACAGAGCTGAAAAGAAGCTCAGCACTGAGCAGCACCGTGGCACCACCTGCTGCACCTACATCACACTGTTCAAGATCCTCTGCATCGGCAGCTATAATTCCCACACGGTGCCATCCCCGGTACTGAAGCTCATAGTTCCTCAACAATTCATGAGACATGTGGATCTATTAGTCTCCTCTACACCGGAGTCCCCTCTACTGGGTATTGAGGGTATTCCATCCAGATTGGTACCGAGCCATTCAAATGCTCCACCTAGATCAGCTCCCCCTCTGTCTAGTGATGATGAAGACCAGGATGACACAGTCACATAAATTTCTCTTCACTCTTTACCCAAACCTGGACCAAATCATCTATCAGAACACCATTCATCCACAGAGACATGCCTGTATGGGCATCCATGGGCACTGCCCCCCATGCCATTCCCACTGAACTGGCCCTACTGGGATCTGTGGGCAATATACAGGGCCCAACACCTCACAACTCCTAGCCCGCCAAGATTGAGAGCCACACATTGTGGATCATCTGTAGCTGTTTTGACTGTACCTGCTCCTTGCTCTTGAATTCCTGGCTTGACCTTGGCTTGATTTGGACTTCAGACCCTGAAATCTGACTTGGTATCGGCCCTGGCCTTGACCTGACTACGAACGCCTTACCTACTCCTAGCCTCAAATTTACCTCTGCTCTGACCCTTGGCCCTGACTGCCCTTTTTGGGATCCTGACAACAAATGGATTCTGGAGATTGTCCAAAGGCTGCTCCATTCAGTTCAGTACTCTCCTTTCCTCCCTTGAACCCTCCCCTTCCAGCATGGGGAGAGAGTAAATGATTTTCAGACCTCCTATAGCTATCACAAGGGGTCTGTCTATCTCTCCTGGCAACCAAATATTTATTGACCCATCAGAATAGTTGGATTTGCCACCCAGACCCACCATCTCTTCACTTGGCAGCATTGGCCATAGAACTTGGATGCACCTGGAAATGACCTTCTCAGAAAAAGTTCACGAGAATCTTTTAAACTCCAGGAAACAGTCAACCCACAGGTGTTGTGACCTTAAGTAAAAAAGTTTCTCTCTGATCTCATAATAATAACATAAACCCTATTTCAGTTCCTGTTCAACCTGCTTCATCTGAAATCCTTAGGGCTTTCTTTATTGTCCATGAGAGTGCATCTTGCAGTTCTCTGCTTATGTATTAATTGACAATACGATTATATTTCATCATGAGACTGTAAATAGATTCCTGAAGGGACCAATGAATGTCTGTCCTCCAGTCAAAGAATCTACACCAGCATGGGACCTCCCTCTCATACTTAGCTCATGAAAACTCACTTTGAAATATGGGAAGAATGTTCCCTATCTCACCTTTCAGTTAAGACAGTCTTCATTGTGGCCATTCTGTCTGCTAGAAGAGTGCGAAAGCTACAGGCTCTTATGGACGACTCACCATTTATAGTCTTCCACAAGGGGTATTTCCCCCTCACCCTAAACTCCTCCCCAAGGTGTTAACAGAATTCCATCTCAAACATTCCATTCACTTGCCAGTACATTTTCCTAGCCCTCACCCTCAGCCAGTGGAGGAAAAGTTACATACTTTAAATGCCAAGAGAGCATATTTGGAGAAGCCTAAGGAACTTAGGAAATCATTGAGGCTGTTGCTCTCCTATAAGGATCACAGTAAAGGGTAGGAAATTGCATCTCCACTCCAGTCCAAGTGGGTTAGACTTCATATTTAATGTTCCAAACATTCTCTGTCCCTCTTCCAGGAGAGCTTAGATTACACTCTATAAGGGGAAAGGCGGCTTCTATGGCCTGCCTTGTCCAAATTTTAGAGAGCTGCAGAGCTGCCACCTGGAGTTCTGTTCACGTCTTCATGGAGCATCACTCCCCTGATCTGGCATCTGGACTGGAGCTAATTAGCTATATATTACTATCACTGTTTAACTAGGACTCCACATCCCACCACCAAGAGACAGGAGTGCTGCTTACCAAACTGTCCCATGAGGGAATGTTCTGAAGCCATTTGAAGAAGACATGAAGGTTATTTACCTGGTGCCAGAGTTCTTCAAGATGCACTCTGCATATTTGCACTCCTCATCCACCTTCTCCACTTCCTCAGGCCCCTAGTGACATCTTTGGACTTGAGGAGGTAGTGGAAGGAACCAAGGTGGCTGAAGCATCAGGCCCCCTTTCCTAGCCATGCCCTCAGCACATACAAGTGAAGTAAGGGGAGGGCAGGCAGGCACTTCAATGGGCACTGCTGTCAACCCTCAGATCTGCAACATTGGTATATCCCATGAGTGGGAATGTGCAGAGTCCACTTCAAGGAATTCCAGTTCATGCATACACATGGAAATATTTCTATTGTCTTTTAGGTTTACAGACTGAGAGCTCTTCATGGGCAGGAGTCTGCCTTGCCACAGTACAGGCTGCTGCAGTGATGGAATAATAGTAGTACAAGGAAACTTTCAACAACTACTGTCCAGTTTCAAACCTCTGTTTTCAAGGAAAGATGTGGGCAATGTGGGAGGCAGTGTTGCCTAGTGGATAGCACACTGGACTGAAACTCGTGGTTAATCTGTTTGGAGTCACTCCAAGTTTAGATCTGTGTAATTGAGATCAGAATCCAGCCCTGACTTCATTGACTCAGTGGGGTCCTAGATTTACACCGGGTTCACTGAGATCAGAATTTGGCTCAAATTGTTTGGAATTCTGTTACTTTCCATTTTGCTTTTCAGGATTCATCAGTGAAGACACTGAATCCGATCCCAGTTCTGCCGCAACGACGGAGGTGGCAGGAGGTGGGTGGTGCTGATTGTAGCTCCGCTTCTCCTTCTCTAACATGCGCACTGGCCTATCACAGCCACAAGCACTTCTGCTCTCACAGTGCCAGTGGGTCTACTTTATTCCTTGCCGTTACCATTCTGTACAAGCAACTTGGCTTGTGCACAGCCTCAGAGTCATCCAGTAGGCTCAGGATTCTCTTCCCTTCCTGTCCCAGACTCCTATTTGTGCAGCATCACTGGGTGGCTGTTAGCCAGCTGCTGTGCCCCACCCCAGAAGTGGCTACATTTCAGCACCAGGTGAGCAATTCCTATGTAATACTGCTGTGTGGCTGTTAACCAGCTGCCCCAACCCCAGAGGTAGCTGTATTTCTGTTCTGCCAGGCAGCTGCCATACTGCACAGACCCCCAGAGATCATATCCGGGGTGGGAGGGATGGGGGAGGATATTGGGCTAGATGGGCCTGTTGGTCTGATCGGGGACAGCAGGAAGGGGGCAGGATACAGGGCTAGATGAGCTCATAGATCTGATCTATTCTAGTCCCAATTCTCCAGGTTCATGAACTAGGGAATTCTGCAATTTCATCTCTAAATTGCAGCAGGTGAATCTGTGACAAAAGGGGCTGAAGGGGGAGCTCCCATGCAGGGGGCATTGGGCAGAGTCACCCAGTGTCCCGCACACAGTGAGAGCCCATTCCCCAGCACCCCATGCAGAGCAGGGCGGAAGTTGCTCATGCCCTGCAGGGGCACACTGGGCCAGGTGTGGGAAAGGGGCAGTACTGGGCCATATCTGTGACAGTCCCACTCTCTAGGCCCCAGATCTCACCCTTCCAAGTCCCACTGTATGTTCCTGCATGTGGTAAACCAAGGGTTTGGGCAGGCGGAAGGCTATGTCACACCTGTGGGTGCAGGTGGCCACATTGCACTGTCCTCTGCCATCAACCCATCTCTGCTGTTTGTGCAATCCATCCCTTCCCCCTGTCCTTCATCCAGCCTTTAGATACAATGGAAGGTTTTACTCAGATAACCCAAAACTAGAGCTGGTCAGGATTTTTCTGATTTGAAATGTAGACCAAAAAAGGGGGGGATTTAAAAAGTAATATTTCCTATTTTTCAACGAAATTAGTAGCAATAGCCCCTTGAGGGCCCCATCAGGGATCCATCAGCTATAGCGATGGTTGGAAATTTTGATTAAAATGGAGAAACAGGGGAAACAAAACTAGAAACAGCTTTATAATTTTCTTCCTGTTCTTGCTTTGCTGGACTGAAAAGGACTGAAGAGAGAAACGTCAAATTTGGTTTTTCATTAGTTCTCACTGAGAGTCAAACAGCAATCTGACTTTGAAAAAGAGAATCATTTTATTTCGAACACCATACAACATAATACTGCTGAGAGGCAATTATCCCACAGGTGGCTGCATGTGTATCCCTGAAAGTAGTTTGGAATGGAAGGCGCCTGGGAAATAGATGATAATGATGTTATTGACATTATTATTAATTCATCCCTCCCCAGGAATCATCTGCAAACAGACTCTTCTGTGCTCCACTGGGTCTGCGGCTGGTGCTGCAGGTGAGTGAGGTTCAAATTGACCAGAGTTGCGAGTGGTTTGATGGGCCTCACTCATGCCTATGCAGAAAGAAACCAAATGTCCCTTAGTCCTGTTTTTCTGACCATCCCCTGACCAGACCCAGTCCTGAAGAGTCCCCCCTACCTCAAACTTTTCCCCCTTATTTATACATTAGTAATAGAATGACATATCCCTTAAAGAAACCTGGTTAAGTAAGCAGTTTCAATGATCAAGCAAGAGGTTCCTTCTGATTGTTGATTAACCAGGTGTGGGTTTTTCCAGCGTTTGCTGCCTTGAGACCCCAATAGACATTCCTGCTCTTTTAAAATGCATGTATCAGCAACTTCAACACAAGTCTTATCAGGAAGGACATGGGGGCCAACCTGCCCTTTCTGTGGCACCCAACCCCCCCCCCTCGCCTTGGTCAAGCTGAGATTGCTGAATGGCCAGTTTACAGCTTGCTGACTAGGCTGCCTTTAACAATAAGCCGTAGTGGTTTCAAGCACTTTACTGGTTTGCCAAAGTCTGCTCGTACAGCACCTGCATCAGGTTTAATCTCCGGAACCTGCAGGATCTCTCTGGGCTCTCCCCTCCCTCTCTTCCACCCAACCCATGCCCTTCCTACTCCTCTCCCATTTACAGTTTGATCCCACTCCTTTGCCCCATCTTTCCCACCCCAGCCTTTCCTCCAGCGTAGAGCCCTTCCCACGGGCCTTGCAAGCCCAGCGCTCTATGCACAGCGGGAGTGTCAGGGCTGGGCAGATGCACAGAACAGGCCCATCCACAGGGGAGTTTGCTGATGGAAACGTCCAGGTCCCATCACTCTGGTCAGGGGATGAGGGCTCCTTATGCAACACTGGGAGAATGTGAGATGTGAAAGGGCCTTTCCCCCTCTCTCAGCTGCAGGAGAGACCAGCCCAAGCGAGGATCCCAGCAGGGACCCCTGGGGACAGGACAAATGTGACTTGTGTCCCAGAGTGGAGGTAAAGAATTGTGGGATCACTCAGATCCTTGTCTGTCTGTCCATCTATCAGCACTTCCCTTCTCTCTTTCTCTCCCTCCCCTCAGCCGTACCTCTGAGTATTTCACCAATGCTCAGGGCTGGGGTGTCTTGGTCACCTGGGAAACAGAAACCCCAGGGGAATGATTGATCCTGGGTTGGAAACTAGCTGTCTATGGAGTCCCTTCTGCCAGCCACGCTGCCAGGGTCCCAGGCCAGGGAAACAGTCCCCAGCTGAACACTTGGCCACAGTTGCCCAGGTTCCCTTATCAAAGAGCTCTGCAATGGGAAATCCGCAGTTGGGCCAAGATAATGCCTGCTCCTGTGTTCTAGGATCCTCCAGAGGAAATACAGCCTGAGACTGTTAGAGGCCCAGATGGGAAGCAGGAGACATACAGGTGCGAACTGGGGCTGGGAGTTTGGTATCATCCCCTCTTCAGCAGTCTGAGTGCACAGCATCCCATGGGGTGGGCTCCATGCTAAGAGACACTCACGTGGGTGGGTAGATCAGAGCAGGGGGTGAGTTGATTGCAAAACCAGAAATCTTGAGAGCCCTGGGAGGGGAAAGGGGTCTTGTGGGTCAGAGCTGGAGGGGAGGGGAGGGGAGGGGCAATCAGGACTCGTGGTTTCTATCCCCCGCTCTGGGAAGGGAGTAGGGTCTAGTGTGCTATTGGGTGGTGGAGGGTTTGGGAGTGAGGATATCTGGGTTCTACTCTCAACTTTGCCACTTGCTCACTGAGTGATCTTGGGGAAGCCACGTCCCCTCCCTGTGCTTCAGTTTCCCCATTTCTAAACTGGGGAGAAAATTGTTCCCATAGTTCACAAGGAGGTTGAGGAGGAGGCTAATGAATCCACTCAATTAGCTCCTCAGAGGGACGGGGTCTGAGAAGGGCAAAGTGTTCTCATTGTCACCCAGCTTTTGTTGTTATACAGAGAGTAATCCTGATATCAAAGCATAGGGCTAAGATGGAGGCAGAGTTAAGGGGATAAATGTGAAGGCACCTGGGATCAGTTAGAAAAGGACGTGAGAGATCCATCCACTAGTGTCGAACTCTTTTCTTCCCGCACTGTGCAGGGTTCATTTCCCCAGGGCAGGCTCATTCCGTTGCTCTGAAACCGAACTGGGGCTCGAGGTGAGGGCAGCCGTGACTGTCCACTATGGATATGACTCCTGGGATCAGCATCTGAGCGCATCTGAGAAGCAGCAATGGATGGTAGCTGGCCCTTTGTTCAACATCCGGGTGGTGGAACCAGCTGAGGCCGGGGCTGTGGCAGCCGTTCACCTCCCACACTTCCTGTGCCTTGCAGGTACAGTAGTAAAATACTGCTATAAGGAGCATTATATAGCTCCTTTCAACCACTCAGATTTCCATGGGCCAGATTTTTAAAGGTATTTAGATTCATAGATTCCAAGGCCAGAAGGGACCATTGTGATCATCTAGTCTGACCTTCTGTACAACGCAGACCAAAGAACTTCCCCAAAATAATTCCCTGAACCTATCTTTAAGAAAAACATCCAATCTTGATTTAAAAAATTGTCACTGATGGAGAATCCACAGTGAACTTTGGTAAATTGTTCCAGTGGTTGTTTGTTCTCTGTCAAAAATATACCCTTATTTATAGTCTGAAATTGTCTAGCTTCAACTTCCAGCCATTGAATCTTGTTAGACCTTTCTCTGCTAGACTGAAGAACCCATTATTAAATATTTGTTCCCCATATAGGTACTTGTAGAGTGTGATCAAGCCACTCTCTTTATTAATCTAAAGACATTTTGTTCCTTGAGCCTATCACTAGAAGGCATTTTTTCTAATCCAGTAATCGTGACACAGAATTCCAGCAGAGGTTGCACCAATGCCAAATACAGAGGTAAAATAACCCATCTACTCCTTCTTGAGATTCTCCTGTTTATGTGTCCCAGGATCATATTAGCTCTTTTGGTCACAGCATCACACTGGGAGCTCATGTTCATCTGATTATCCACCTTCACCCTCAAATCTTTTTCAAAAGTCCCAGCTTCCCAAAATAGAGTCTCCATCCAGTAAGTATGATCTACATTCTTTGTGCCTAGATCTACACATTTTCCTTCTAATAATGTCCCTGTGGTTGCTCCACTGTAAGGTGCTCCACAGTAGGTGCATCTGTGTCCCTGTGCTGCTGATCAGAGAACTTTGGTAGCAATGTCCATTCAGCCCGGGCATGCAGGCAGTCAGTGTGTTCGCTGTCTGGGAGAGAAACACATTCCACAGAAGTGTGGCTTGTGTTAACTACTGAGATCTTAATCCAGAAAAGACAAGAGAACTGAGGCTCAAACTCCTGCTCATGGAGTCACCCTTCAGCCTTCATAGTCCTGGTGGGAGCTCTCACCACAATCCTCTCCTTTTAGGGGAGGTGAGCTCAAAGAGATGTCTGTGAGCCACTCATGAAAGGCCTCTAAGAAACGACCAATGAGTCCCCATAGCATGCCCCGATCAAGCCGAAAACAATCTCTGGCTCGGTCAGTAGCATTGGTACCGACAGCAGTAAAGCCATCTAAATCTGGTACCCAATGCATGCGCAGTACCGAACCAACAGAGCAAGTATGACAGCCAAAAGACCCAATAGGTGCAGGCAAAGCATTGGTACTGAGTGGGCACGAGAAACAAAGATCCGCCCTGAGGAAAGCTCCATCAGTACAGTCATTAACACCGGTACTGCCAATGATACACCAGGCACCGACAGACCGTGCTATCAGGCCCATGTCTCTGACTCTGTTGGTATAAGCTTCAGCACCGACAGCCTCTGCTGATACTGATGCCCTCCGCACCACCAGATTTCCGGGGAATGACAGATCTTTCGGTGCCAGACACATCAGACTCTCGCTCTCTGTTGCTCAGTACTGGGGCCCCGGTACCGAGTCCACCCGGAACCCTTGGCTTGCTGATGACTTCCTGCCATGCACTGCCCTTCTCATCAGAATCAGAGCGTGAGCATGATGACCTAGCTTCCCACCACTCTTTTCATCTGCCATATGCCAGTTTCACTGTGGACACTGGGCATACCACCCGTCTGACCCACAGCCTCTGGTTTGGGCAACTATTGTTCAAATTATCGCGCCCTTTCCCATCTCAGTGGGAAAATTTGCGGAGCTGCTCCCCCTAGACACCTGGGCTGAGTTTTCAGCCTTGGTTGAAGAAAGCAAGCCAATCTCCCGAGCTTCCCTACAGGCAGCACTGGACGGTGCTGATGCTGCCACAAGAGTCATGGCTATGGGGTAGAGTGACCAGATGTCCCGATTTTATATGGACAGTCCCAATTTCTGGGTCTTTTTCTTATATAGGCTTCTATTACCCTCCACCCCTGTTCCGATTTTTCACACTTGCTGTCTGGTCACCCTACTACAGGGATGGCCATGAGAAGAGGCTCCTGGCTCCAGGTCTCTGGTCTTCCGTACGAAATCTAGCAGACCATATGGGATCTCCCCTTTTAAGGTGGGACTCAGTTTTCTGAGAAGACAGAATAAAGGCTATATCTCCTGAAAGTCTCTAGAGCCATCCTCAAATCCTTGGGCCTACACACTTCCGCCACGCCATGGAAGCATTTCAGGCATCAACCTCCTCCGTGGTTCTACCAACAGAACTGACAGGACGAGGTCATGCTTAGAGCACATCCAGAATGAACTCCCAAGGTAACTTCTGAATTTCACATAAATCAGCTTATTCAGCTTCCACCATTTTATCCCAAATCTTATCAGGATAATACAGAAATCATCCTCCATACACTCGATGTAGGGAGAGCCTTGGCCTTCTTTTTGGACAGGAAGAGAGCTTTCATGAAATCTTCAAGACTTTCCTCTCCATTGCAGATAGATCAAAAGGTCTTGGGCTGCATTAAATTCTGTTACCAATTGCATAATGTAGCACATTCTACAAGATGGATTGCCTCATCTGTTGCCTTCTCCAAGGGTATCCCTATATCAGAAATTTGCAGAGCAACTACCTAGGCATCTGCACATACCTTTGCAGAACACTATGCCATCCTGGGGGATTTGTCTGCAGATGCCAGATTTGGTGCCACAGTGCTATCATCCATATTAGACTCGACTCTGAAGTCCCAGCCTCCACTGGTAGGCACTGCTTAGGAGTTGCCTACAGCGAAGCTCTCATAGGAATACTACTCGAAGAAGAAATTATTCAGTCTGTGCAGTAATGATGGTTTTTCAAGATGTGTGTCCCTATGGGTTCTCCATGACCCACCTACCTCCCCTCTACTTCAGAGTTCTAGTAGTTGACTCTGCAGTAGAGAAGGAGCTGAGGAGGTAACACACGCACATGCCAGCTAGCCAGGCAAGGAGCAGTGCATGCGGAGGCTGAACAGACACTGCTACTAAAGTTTTCCAATCAGCAATGCAGGGACACAGACACACCTACAGTGGAGCACCCTACAGTCAAGTCCCCATAGGAGCACACGTCTCAAAGAGCCATCATTACTGCACAATTTGAGTAACTTCTTCTTTACATTTAGCCATTTTAAAACACACACAGTTTGCTTGAGCCCACTTTACCAAGCAATCCAGAGCACTCTGTATCAGTGACCTGCACTCTTCATTATTCACCACTCCCCAATTTCTGTATTACCTGCAAACTTTGTGAGTGATGATTTTGGTTTTTTTCCAGGTCATTAATAAAGATGTTAAATTGCATAGGGCCAAAACCCAATCCCTGTGGGATGCCACTAGAAACATACCCATTCAGTGATGATTCCTTGTATAGAATTATATTTTGAGATGTCAGTTAGCAGCTTTTAATCCTTTTAACTTGTTTTTTAATCAAAATATCATGCACTACCAAGTTAAATTCCTCATAGACGCCTAAGTCTGTTACATTAACACTATTACCTTTATCAACCAAACTTGCAGTCTCATCGATAAAAGATATCAAGTTAGTTTTACAGGACCAATTTTTCCACAAACCCATATTGATTGGCATTAATTATATTACCCTCTTTTAATTCTCTATTAATCATGTCCCAAATCAGCCACTCCATTATCTTTCCTGGGATCAATTTCAGACTAACAGGCCTATAATTATCTAAGTTATTCCATGCATCCTTTTCCAATATTGGCTCAACGTTAACTTTCGTCTAGTCTTCTGGAACTTCCTCGGTTTTCTAAGACTAGAAATGAAATGTTAACGGTCCTCAGACAGCTCCTTTAAAACTGTTGGATACAATTTATCTGGACTTGCTCATTTAAAAATGTCTAATTTTACTAGCTGGTGTTAACATCCTGCCTAGATAATAGTGGACTGGAAAGAGTGATATCATATGATATGATAATACCATCTCTTTTTCTCCAATACAGAACACAAATATTTATTGAACACATCTACCTTTTCTTCATTATTATTGATAATTCTACCATTTCTATCTAGTAATGGACCAGTACCATTGTTATGATTGTTTTTGTTCCCAGTATATTGCTACTTATTGTAATTAACTCTGCTGGCCATAGATTTCCCCTTTTGTCCCTTTGCTTCTCTTATCAATTTTCTAGAATTCCTAGCTTTCGATTTATATTCATTCATTATCAACTTCCTTTTTCCTACATTTGTTATATATTATTTTTTATTATTTATAACTGCTTTCACTCCCAATCTAAACCAGATCAACTTTTTAACCAATACAGTCTTCTTCCTTGATTATGGGATTGTGACTTTGGGGGCATCTCATAAAGTGTTCTTAAACAATTCCCAATCATCATTCATGTTTTTTCTGGTTAAATTCTTCCTCCTCGCTGATTTGTTCATCATTTTTTCAGCTATGTGAAATTGGCACAAGAATATTTATATCACTGATCTGGATTCTGCTTGCACATTATGAATGTGGTCAAGTCATTATCAGTAGCTCAGTTACCATTATTTTTTAGTTGTGATCAGTTCTTCCTTATCTCCCACTGATTTAGGTGCCTAATGCCATTGATTTGTTGTGAAATCAACAATACCCTTTCAGCCTAGCTGCTGGAGAGGCAAAGAACCTGGCTGCTCAGCTTCCCCTGGCAGCCCTGGGAGACAGAGGCAGAAAACCTGTGCACTCAGCTTCCAGACCTCCCCCTGCAGCTCTGGGGGTGATGTGGGGAGGTAGTGTGTCAGGGCTTCCTGTGCCCCAGAGCTGGGGGAAGGATCGGTTGGCAGAGCACGGGAGCTTTCTGCCTCTCCAGCTGATACAGCTGTTGAAGCAGAGTCAGCACTCAGGCCTGGAAGCTCTCTGGGAAAGCTTTTGTGAATTTCACTGCAGAAAGTGAAACTGACAAAAACCTTCCAGGCTGGCAGCCGAGGAGCTGGCATTTCACTTTTACTGGTGGAAAATCGACCCTTTTGTTAAAACTTAAATTTCTTTGTGGATATTTTCAGTTTTGCAAAAAGGGCATTTTTCATCAGAAAATCATTCTGACAAAAAACTTTCAATGAGCTCTGGTAGTAACACTTCACAGTGGGCAATTAACAGGCTGTTGCTGTATCTAGCTTCTAGAGGGAGACATGATGATGTATTGGATTCTACAAGGACTAGTTAGAGGAGGATGTTTGATGTCTATTGGAATAGATAGACTGTACCATGCCTCCATTTCCAGGGGTTAATTTGCATGGGCTGTGCTGTATTTGGGATTTAGCTGGGGGTAAGTGCCAGGATAACAATACCAAATGCAGAATGTTCAGCTTTCACTAGGTCTGCCTGCACTAAGGAAAAGCTCAGCTACTTGTCACTTCTGGTCATCTGTGATGATTTCTGCCCAGCATGGGTAGGAAGTACAGATGCTGTAGGTGCACTGGCCTGCTACTCCAGCCCACAATGCACTGTCCTGTGTTTGGAAATTACCCAGAAATCTCTGCTCCTTGAAACAGTACTGGGGCTGTGGGATGGGAGCTTCGTGAGTCCCAAATACACCACTGCAACCAAAGCTAAGGCTCCCTTAGTGGAGGTGTGTTGAAGCTGATTAGTAATAGTGCTCCTATGAGGGCACATCAGGACACCCTGTGGATAATGGAGAGAGAACCAACTATTTCTTGCAGACGAGGCCCCTTAGGTGTCGGTGCAGACAGTAGAGGGAGGATACTAGAAGGGGCATTCAGAGGGTCAGTACTGAATACAAACAGCCCCAGAGCTGGTTCCATGGGGAAGTAGCGACAGGCTTTTGCAGGTGTGTGGCAGAGCTGTGTTTTCACAGGTGAATTGTATACATGCACATGTCTGATGGGAGCATCTGTCCATCTCTGTTCCTCAAACCCCAGTGAAGCCTGGAGCAGAGCCGTGACGATCATTGCAGAGCCATGGATTCAGTGGGAAATCAGGCAAAGGTCATTTGATCTTTTGGGACAAGAATTTAGAAACACTGGTTCCAAAATGATCATCTCACTCTAGGGAGAGTAAACGAGCACTGAGCTGTCTAAAATGGAAACCTTCTCCCAGATCAGGGAACAGAGTCCTGACTCTCAGGCCCTGATCCAGCCATTAGGCAGCAAGAGGAACAAGACAGGTAAAATCTCATGTTCTTTTGTTATCTTTAAACAGGAGCAGATGTTGATGTTTCTCAGCTTCAAGTTGCCCGTTTTGTTGACTGTGGGATGACCCTGGAAAGTCCAACGCGGGTGAGGCCGTTCCATGCTGTGCTGGAGAACCCCAGCTTCTCTCCAATTGGACTGCTTTGGAAACAGATCTATTCTACGCTATTTCCTCCAGTGCACTCACTGGTGCTGCTTTACCGGTCCAGCAGGGCCGCAAACATAACCCTCCATCTCTACCTGATACCCAGGGATCTCTCACTAGCACAGGTAAAGGAGAATCCAATAATAATATACAGTAGATGTGAGCCAGATTTACCACTACCTTGTCCCAAGAGGAAGGAGTAAGCTGCAACATCCTCCATGCATTGTGGTGAAATAACTACACAAGCCACTGTGGTGACGTGTGCTTCTAAAGGTCAAGTGACTCTTAACAATTTCACTCCCTGGAGTGTGTTTCTACCTAGAAAATGACATAATAGACTTCTGTTAAATCTGTGAGACCTATGTACAGGTCACATGTGACTGTGAGGGGGTACACTGCCCACCTGGGGCCCTGAGGATAGTAGAGAACTTAGGGTTCCAGGTTAGGTTTATATGTGGAAAGACAAGTGGTAACCAGTAGAGTCTAGAAACTGAACAATTAAGGTGAGTATAAGTCAGGAAGGCCCACATTTGTGCTTTCTTTTAGTGACAAGGTAGCCAGAATCAAAGGAATGGAAGCTGCAACACCATTCCTTGAGTCTTATAAATTCTCAAACTACAGTATAATTAGGAATGAATCAGAGATTGATGCCACTGGAGGTTTGAAGGCACAATTTTTAAACAATTTTAATGAGAGAGAAAAATATTTAGGATAATGTAACCTGAACAAAGGTTCTTCTTTGAGTAGTTTCCCTCTGGGCATTCCATTCTAGGTGCATTTTCACCCCTTGTGCCTATAATTGGAGATTTCACATAACTGTGTCTGTTTGGCCCATGCATGCATCCTACTCAGTCTTGTGTACTGCCCTCTTATATAGCACTGTGCGGGCAACACCCCCTCAGTTCCTTCTCACCCACCTCCATCTGAGGCAGAGACTGAGCTCTGTAGCCCTACACCTTATTATAGTTAGTTTATCCACTTCTGATGCTGCATTTGGTTCTGCTGTACATTCTTCAATATTGGACTCCATGCCAAATCTCCCTCCTCCTTAGAGGGAACTGTTCAGTAGTCACAGGAGTGGAGTGTGCCCATAGGGATGCTACTCAGAGAAGAATAGGTTACTCACACTGTGCAGTAACTATGGTTCTTCTGGATGTGTGTCCCTATGGGTGCGCCAGTACCTGCTCTCCTTCCCCTCCTCTTTGGAGTTCTCTGCCATGCAGCTTTGCAATAGAGAAGGAGCTTAGGAACATAAGAATGGCCATACTGGGTCACACCAAAGAACCATCAAGCCCAGTATCCTGTCTGCCAACAGTGGCCAATGGCAGGTGCCCCAAAGGGAATGAACAGACAGATTATCATCAAGTGATCCATGCCCTGTCACCCACTCCCAGCTTCTGGCAAACAGATGCTAGGGACACCATCCCTGCCCATCCTGGATAATAGGTCCATCAATGGCTATCTTCCATGAATCTATCTAGCTCCCTTTTGAACTGAGGGTGGTTCGCCTATGCAGTGCTCTATAATACAGGGGTGGTCCATTAGATTGAGTAACACGCATCTGCCAGCTGAATGGACACTCCTATGTTAAATCTCTGATCAAAGGTGCAGGGCTCACAGCACACCTAGAGTGGAGCACCCACAGGGATATACATCTTGAAGAACCACAATTACCGCACATCGTGAGTCACCTTTTCTTTGGGTTGAAATAATATGGATCCAGCCATTAATTGAATAAAGGAGAACTTGGCCAGATGGGAGCAGATTTCTCTTTCCTTAGTGGGAGCAACGCATCATAAAAATGAAAGTCTCTCAAGGCTACTCTTCACTCACTGCTTTCGTAATACCACTGCCCCTGTATTAACAAAGGCCGTTCTCCTTAAATGCTGCAATGTAACAGTAAAAAAAGAACCATGACCCTGTCTCCTAAGGGTCCAGCCATCTGTGTTTCTAACTCCAAGAAATGACTCTGCTTATACTTCACAGGCGATTGATGAGAATGAAAAGAACTACCAATCAATACGAGTTCGCAAGCCTTCTAAAACCAAGCCCCTGCACTTTGGATCTTGTTATATTGTGTCTAGTTCATCAAGCATAGAGGTCACTCCTGATGTAAGTAAAATTGAAACTGTCTGTTGCCATGGAGGTTTACAGATATTGGGGGGGTGTTTAGAGTTTAGTCGTGGTGCTAGAGGGTGCTATGTCCTCATAGTTCGTGCTGACCCCAGTGCCTTAGCGTGGCACTAGGGCAGCTGTACTGATGGGCAATGGTGTGGGTAGCTCAGTAGGAGGAACTTTCCCCTCACAGTCAGCACAGAGCCCAATGTCTCAGCGTGGCACTAGGAGGTGCTGTACTGCCAGTAACAGGATGGGGGCTTACATAAGAACGGCCATATTGGGTCAGACCAAAGGTCTATCCAGCCCAGTATCCTGTCTACTGACAGTGGCCAATGCCAGGTGCCCCAGAGGGAGTGAACCTAACAGGTAATCATCAAGTGATCTCTCTCCTGCCATCCATCTTCACCCTCTGACAAACAGAGGCTAGGGACACCATTCCTTACCCATCCTGGCTAATAACCATTAATGGACTTAACCTCCATGAATTTATCCAGTTCCCTTTTACACCCTGTTATAGTCCTAACCTTCACAACCTCCTCAGGCAAGGAGGTCCACAGGTTGACTGTGCGCTGTGTGAAGAAGAACTTCCTTTTATTTGTTTTAAACCTGCTGTCAATTATTTTCATTTGGTAGCCCCTAGTTCTTATATTATGGGAACAAGTAAATAACTTTTCCTTATTCACTTTCTCCACACCACTCATGATTTTATATACCTCTATCATATCCCCCCTTAATCTCCTCTTCTCCAAGCTAAAAAGTCCTAGCCTCTTTAATCTCTCCTCATATGGGACCTGTTCCAAACCCCTAATAATTTTAGTTGCCCTTTTCTGAACCTTTTCTAGTGCCAGTAGATCTTTTTGGAGATGAGACCACATCTGTACGCAGTATTCAAGACATGGGAATACCATGGATTTATATAAGGGCAATAAGATATTCTCCGTCTTACTCTCTATCCCTTTTTAAATGATTCCTAACATCCCGTTTGTGTTTTTGACTGCCGCTACACACTGTGTGGACATCTTCAGAGTACTATCCATGCTGACTCCAAGATCTTTCTCCTGATTAGTTGTAGCTAAATTAGCCCCCCTCACATTGTGTGTATAGTTGGGGTTATTTTTTCCAATGTGCATTACTTTACTTAGTAGGATGTTCTCTCCCCACCCTAGTCATTGCTGCCCTCAAGCCCCCAAGCATGGCATTAAGGGGAGCCGTGCTGCGCTGTAGGTAGTGGCGTGGGTAGCCCAGTAGGGGGAGTTCTCCCCTCAGTCAGTGCTGATTGAGTGTGGCGTTGAAGATGCTCTGCTGTGGAATTTTGCAGCAGCATTTGGTTGAGACAGAGAGAACATAAGAATAGCCCTACTGGGTAACACCAAAGGTCCATCTAGCCCAGTATCCTGTCTTCTGAGAGTGACCAATGGCAGGTGCCTCAGAGGGAATGAACAGAACAGGGAATCATCAAGTGATCCATCCCCTGTCGCTCATTCCCAGCTTCTGGCAAACAGAGATCAGAGAGGTGGAGCTTGTGATCATTTAAGTTGAAGCAACAAAGGCCCTGAGCTGGGTTCTAGCCACTGGGATGGAGGGAAGGGAAAGATCGTAGAGACTGTGTAAGGAGAAGGTAGTCGGAAAGGAGCTGAACATGATGCTGAGGTTGGAATCTAGATGACAGGAAGGCAGTGGAGCTAGTGATGAGAATGGAGATGGCAGAAACAAGGAAGGGCTTGGAAGGGGAGCTGAGGTACTGAGCTCACTGTGAGTCAGCTGCAGGACATACCAGAGTAGACAGGGGACTGGCAAAGTGGGTAGAGGGGTGGACTTGAGAATCGTCAGCACAGAGGTGGGAGCTGAATATGATGGAGGGGCCAGAATCCTAGAGATTCCCACTCTTGCTGTCCAGTGGGGCTGTTGCAGGGAGCCAGGAAGGCTGAGTGATGAATGCTGAGGGCAGAGTGAGCCCAGGAGAAGGGAGTGATCGATTGTCTTGCAACGTGGTGAGGATTATTGAGGATCCACTGCATCGCTCACTCCTACTCTGCCAGCTCAGGTGGGCTCATCTTGAGGAGATGGTTTCTCTTTTTGCTGCAGGCGCTGGAGTTCTGCAATATGACAGTTCATCCGCTGGATCCAGACATGGAAATCTACACTGAAGACTTGAGGGACAGACTGAACCTCTGCCTGATGGAGGAAAATGACAGGGGATTGGTCTGGAAGGCCACTGTGAGACCAGGTTGACTCAGCCAGAGATCCTGGCAGATTGTGCAAGGAGCTGCCCCCCAGTACCTGCTTGTGGTTGTAGGGCCAACCGTGTGCACACAGTAAGGCAGGACACATGGGCTCCAGCCACCTCCTACGGCCCAGTGGGAATATGAACTGGAGCTGGGCTGGGTGGGAGAGAGCAGAGGAGCAGGTCTGGAAATCTCCATTGAGATCACATCACTCTAGTCCCCAAACAAAAGCACCCAGCATTGCGCTGCGGTTCTTCTGCCTACCATGGGCATGGAGACTCTCACAGCAACTGAAGGGGAGAGAATGCTCCAATTCTTGCTCCCAAACTCAGCCCCTGCTTCTCCAGAGCAGCTCCACTGGGGATCAGATCTGTGACATGTGGCTGAGAGGTTGTGATGCCACCCAGAAGAGGGTTGGGGGCACAGACACACCAGCCAACTAGTTGCTCCCTGGCTGGCCTCTGACCCAGGGATAATGTCCATCCCACCAGCCTCACTCCCAACCGAACATCAGACTAGCTTATAGGTGGAGCCTTAACCCTCATGGGACAGTCCATTGGTTGTCATGGCCTTGTCCTTTATTGCTCAGGACAGTATTAACTGCATTACCTCTGCATTCACCAGAATGAAGAGCTGTATTTCTGTGCACAGGTGCCCTGTGCTCCTGAGAATTATCACTGAGCAGAACTGAATTTCTCGGCATTGGCTGGTGCTTGTTGCACTCATAAGTGCATCATCCTTTCCTCTTGTCTCATCTCTCCCTGCTCAGCCCATAGGAGTCAAAGGGCTCAAGTTCTCTCAGCCACTACGGCCACCCCAGGTCCTCCATAGTCCTAGCACATGGAGGAGGGATAGCTCAGTGGTTTGAGCATTGGCCTACTAAACCCAGGATTGTGAGCTCAATCTTTGAGGGGGCCACTTAGGGATCTGGGGCAAAAATTGGTCCTGCTAATGAAGGCAGGGGGCTGGACTTGATGACCTTTCAAGGTCCCTTCCAGTTCTAGGAGATTGGTATATCTCCAATTATTAATGTTCTTCAATCTTCTCAGCCATATTAAGGTGGTCATCAAAAGGATGTGGCTGCTGTCTAAACCTGTCAATCCCCCGCTCTAACTACTAGCCCACACTTCTTCACATGACTAGGAGAAGAACCCAGGAGTCCGGTGCCTTCATTCCAAGACCATCCTTCCCTCCCTATTCACAAACTCAGCCTGGTGGGGGCTGTAAAATGGCCTGATGCCGGTAGGTGCTGAGCTCCTGAACTCCCATTGGGTAATAATGAATTAATAAGACCTCCTCTTAGCCTCACGGTGAAGAGAACCAGGGAAATTACTGCTCAGGGATACAGAGTCAGTACATGGTAATTAGCTGCACTGCCACATGACATGACTGTTTTAGCCAATCAGATACCAGATAACCAGTGGGCTCTCCCATGAGCAATATGAACTCAGTATCTGATTCCCTCTCTTCTCTCTTCCAGGGGATGTGACACTTCCTGGTTCCACCCCTACACGAGCAGGTCAGTAGGAATTCATGGAGCTTGTGATCCCAACGTCTAATCCCAGTTGTTCTCTCAGAGGCCCAGATCCTCTTGCCTGCAGCACAGGGGTCAGGTCACATCAAGTCCATGGCCACTGGGAGACCCAGGACAGGACTGTCCCTGCAGTCTGTTCCCCAGGGCCCTGCCCAATGGAGAACAACCATCAAGTACCCTCCAGTCCATCTCTAAACCCGAGAGATTAAACTGTGAGGGGATCATCCTCCCTTGGACCAGTGTGAGGACAGGTTAGATGGGACTTGAGGAAACTTCTCCACCTTCAGTGCCAAGCTACGATTATAGGATTTCCCTCTACAGTGTAGTTCTCTAGGTTCTGACTTGTTTAAGTGGCAATAGAGTTTCTCTTGGAGAGATCATTCCCATATCCTCTGGATCTTTCTGTTCGGATATGACTCTGGATATTGGAGAACACAAGAGAGTTAAAATACCCACCAGTCAAATAGTGTTGAGTTTACTGCCCTTTTCTTTATAGGCCACATCAAGTATTTGTTTCAGTGGAATACTGAAGTATTTTTTACTGAATGTTGGTTAGGGTGAAAGACCAGAAGGTGAATGGGTTGGGTAATATGAAACTGGGCAAATACTTTTGGTAAAAACTTGGGGCGCAGTCATAATGTAACTTTGTCTTTGAAGGGGGGTAAACCGTAAGGGTCCCTTTCCCCCCAACTTGTTGAGCAGACATAAAGTTCCTTGAACTTTAGCATCAGTGATGATTTATTTGCAAAAGTCATGCTGGGAAATGTATCACTTCTCCTGTTTGAAATGTCACTTATCCCATCAGCCTAGTGCTCCTTGAAAGAGTAATGTAGCTGGCTGCAACTACTAAAATGTCAACAGTGTTAACTACTTGTCATTTATTACTATAGGGTTTCAGAGTTAACACACCCTTGAGTTGAACTGGGGCATTTCACACCTCTCTGAGCTATTGTTTGTTTCTCTGTAGACATGGACAGATGCCACTGCGTCTGTTTATGTGAGGATCGCATTAAAAAAATTTCTTTACAACTATAAGCATTAGCTGGAGAGTTGTTTATTAGTTAAAATAGTAATTTATGTGGCCACATTAATTACATTGTACATGGAGCCTTATGAAGAATTTGTAAACCACCGTTGTAGAGGACTGAATACTGTGTAGGGCAAGAGGAAGGTGGGAGCTGGTATGTCCCTGTCCACCCATCAGTGGCCAGTCTCCAGGAAATCAGTCGACTTCATGTCACCAGTTCTCATTCTCTCACTTAGCTCTGTGTCCTCTGATCCTAGGGAAAGGGGGTGAGGAAGAGGAGCTGGGAGAAGATGGAGACACAGAGGCTGAGGAGGAGGGGAGGAGGGAAGGCAGGCACTAGAAGACATAAAAGGAGAGATATAGTGACAGACAAGGCTCTGTTTTCAGCAGACATCCAAGACAAGATGCCTGAGACCTTGAGAGATGCCCTGCAGAAGACTCTGGATGAGCTGGGGAGTACAGATATCAAGAGATTCAAGTCTAAATTGAACCATATGGAGCTACCAGAGGGGTACAAGAGAATCCCCAATGGGATGCTGGAGGAGGCCGACTCCCTGACCGTGTGTGAGCTGCTGGTGCAGTACTACACAATGGATGGGGCTGTTGAGGTGGCCATTCAAGCCCTGAAGGGAATCAACCAGAATGAGCTGGCAGGAATGCTTGAGATGGACACCAGGTGAGTGGGCTTCCATTTGATCCCCCTTCATTGCAATTTCTGTCACTTTGGTCTATTTCAGTACATCAGGCTGTGGCCTTTTCCTGGAAGGGTTTTTATCCTTCTCTCCCACGCTCACCTCTGCAGGGTCTGAGCCCCTTGCAAGAACTAACAGATATTAGAGTAAAAAGATCCGTGTCTCTCACTTTCCTCAATGATTGGCATTTTCGGTAAAGTGTTCTCTTTCTAAAAGCCCCCCTGTCCTAAATAAATCTGGTGTCCACTTGCTTTGTTACAAATTCTCAAACAAAGCCAGAAGATGTAGAATCTGTGTGCGCTGAGCGGTTCCTTCCCGTCCCCCTCCACTGGTAAGACAGGAGACACATGGGCCCACATCTAGAGGTATTGAATGTCAAACGCTTGTTGAAATCAATGGGAATTAGGAGCCTAAATACTTTTGTGGATCTGGGCCCTGGTGAGCAGCAAGATGTGCTGAGTGCACTGAGGAATTCTGCATGGGACAGGTCCAGCAAGTGGGTACTAAATCTCTGTAATGTTCTGCAGGAGAATTCCAGCTGGCATTGATTCAGTGTGTAGCCGTTTTGCTGCAGTGGAGTTGGGATCGCCCATCTGAAGATGAGCACACGCCTAACAGAACTGAACTCATCACAGCTGGGGCAGCGAAGTCTCTCCGTTCGTCCGAAGACACGTTAGCAAGATTCAGTGCGAGCCTTTCCGTGCACCAGGCGGCCAGTGACAGCAGCTTATCCCTGAGGAAGCAGAAGCCACCTGTCACCACAGCACAGCTCCGAGGGCTGGCCCCGGAGCAGGAGTCTGTTTCCCAGGCAGAAATCCCTTTGGTGCTGATCACGGTATTAGCTGAGTGAGTCACAAACATTAACTAGTTGGCTCAGCACCCGATGATCTAGGGAACTATTGTCCGCCTGTCACTGCATGGACTGGTTCCTTGGGGACCGCAATGTGCCAGCCTTAGGGTGCAACACCCAGGGCCATATGGTGGGAGCTTGTGACTGGAAAGCAGCCTGCTGAGAGCATAAGGGCACCCTGAGCTCCCTCCGGGAGAGTCTGGGGAGGGAGGCTGCTGGGGGAGGGCAGCTGGTAACTCTCCAGAGCCCAGAAGAGAGACCTGCAAGGAGCTGGGATGAACCTCAGCTAGCAGGATGCAAAGGACTTCAACCAGAACACACTGTCTTAGGAAAAATATAAAACAGATTTATTAACTACAGAAAGATAGATTTTAAGTGATTTTAAATAATAGGCATAAAAGGTCAGAGATAGGTACCAAAGAAAATAAAAGGTAAGTGCACAGTCTAAATCTTAAACCTTATTACGCTAGGCAGTATTTGGATCAAGCAGTTTTCTCACCCCACTGGATTTTACAGTTCTTAATACACAGGCTTCCCCTTTTGAGCCTGGGACCGGTCTCCTCAGGTGACGTTGCTGTCTTCTCAGCAGTCTTGTTGCTTCCAGTGTAGGTGGGGAAGGAGGAAGGCCAAGGCATGATACCACTGTCCCATATTATATACCCTTGGGCATGTGCCTGTTAAACACTAGCACAGACACATCCTGTGGGCTTTGCTGAGTCGCAGAGTTGAGCGATCCCCCTGGTGTGCTCCTTCTGCAACCGAGGGCTTTTCTACACTGTCAAGTTACTGCGCTGAAACTTTCTCACTGGGGGTGTGAAAAATCACACACACCCTGAGCACAGCAAGTTTCAGCGTTGTAAAGTGCCAGTTTTGACAGGCTCCCAGGACTGGGAGCTATGCCCCTTTCAAGGTGTTTTTTTTTAAGCGCTGGGAGAGCATGGAGGTCTGTGCTGCCATATCAGTGACATCCAGGGAAGCCTGCAAGCTGGTCCTGGCTACCAGTTGTCTTTCAGTAAGCAAGGTCTTGAATTGTGCTCTTTTATCTTTGGGAAGGTCGGTCATAAACCCAAATAGCTTCCCATAATTGTCGTAATCATACTTTGAGAGGATGCTGTAATTAGCGACCCTGAATTGTAAAGTAGACAAGGTATTGACCTACCGGCCTAAGAAGTCTAGTCTCTTGTGCTCTTTACCCTTAGGTATGGCTTTGAAATGAGGTTGTTTGGAGCTATGGATGTTGTAGCCACTGGGGACAATGGTGGAGACCTGAGTTGGCCTCTAGGTGGTGAAGAGGTTCTGGCATAGGGGGCTCAATATCTTTCCTCTTCACTCATCTGTGTCCTTGAGTTTCCCCTCTGGTTCCCCCTATCCCATATCCTCCCTGCCTTTCCCTATGACTTCAGACTCCTGGGACAGAGTTGAGTGGGGGAATGAGAGCTGGTGGCCACAGAGATCAACCCATTTCCTAGAATCAGGGAACTGATTGGGACAGGTTAGGTCACTGAGAGTCTGTGGATGCATCAACCCACTTTAATCACAGAGCGCAAGGAGAGACTCACTTTTAGCAAACACACACACATGCTCCCCTATCCAACTTCCTCACTATTTCATTGATTTATTTAGATTTAGATGAGCACTAATGAAAGAGAGGCCCATACAGCATCCTTGGCATCTCTGCCAATTTTTTTAAAGATACACTAATACACCCAGATCCCTGAAGCCAACTCTTATACAGAGCAATAATATAAATGGCTGAAATTAATCAACCACACACACACAATCCCCAGAGTCTCACACCCAGCCTGACCCAATGTCTACCTCTTCACAAGCAAGGGAGAAAAGGTAGCTCTTGAAGCATGCCCTGTGTTATGTGCATCTCTCTCTCGCATGTGCATACACACACACATTACAAAAACATACAATACTCTTGCTGGAAGACTGAAATGTAGCATGATTATTTCTTAAAATTTGGAACAATAACACACAGAATCAAAACCAGAGAGAGACAAAGCAGACTGCTCCCTCTGGCAGAGGAGTATAACTCACTGCGCCTTGCTCTAGGCTGGTTCCCTGTAGACAGACTCAGATAGCATGAATAGTAAACCCATCTATAGGACTCATCACCATGTAATTTTGACAGGTTTCCATCACCCTTTTATGGTTTATGTTCCACCCTCCAGTCCCGTTTCTGGTCACGTACACGTTTGGTGCCATCAGCCATTTTGAATTTATTTTGTTGTTGTGGGGCATTCTCGGGGTGCTTATGTGCTTGTATTTTTACATGTTTGGCTGGGTTTTGAAAAAAATATTAAAACAGAAAATAAAGAGTTATTTTGAAATAAAGAATAGAATCGAGAAAAACAAGAGAGCTTGTTTCAGTAAGCACATGGCAGAGAGGAGCAAAGAATGTTTTAACATTAAAAAATGAGGGTTATTTTGAAATAAAGTTCGAAAAATAAAGCAGCAAGAGAGTCTGTCACTGAACACCTGGGAGAGAGAGGAGCAAAGAGGGTTTTAAAAATCCTTTAGAGAAAAAAAATAAGGGTTATTTTGAAAAAAGTAATAGAGATAAATTAAAGAAAGAGGATTTTAAAGAAATCAAAGACTAGAGATGAGTTTGTTTCAAAGGTTTATTAAAGAAAAGAGTAAAAAATAAAGAAACTTCTGTGAGAGAAAATAAAGAGGAAAAATAAAGGTAGGTTATAAAAGAGAGAAAAAATAAGCTTTCTGAAAGACAGAGGAAAAATAAAGAAAAAGAAAAAATAAATAAAGAGGGAAATTAAAGAATATTTTGTTAGGCTGAGAGACAAATTAAAGAAAAGAGGAAAATTAAAGAAAATAAAGATTTCTTTGTTAGGTTGAGAGAAAGTGTAGTGAGCACATGGCAGAGGTTTTAAAGGAGAGAGAGAGAGAGAGCACGAAGCAGCTTACCCCCAGCAGCTGCCACTAATGAAATAACCATTCCAGGGGCAGGGAGCCTTAGGAGCAAACCACGCCTCTCGGTCGGGCCAATCAGAAGTTCCTGAACCAATCATACCATACCAAGATTTTTAAAAAAGCCTCCTCCCCCGCCTCTTCTAAATGTTTGAAGATGTAAGTGAACACTGAACCCTCGTTATCTGAAGAAACAAAGCCTTTTCTTAATTCTTTTCCTAACATGAAAAAACAGCAGTGAAATAAAGACATAGGCACCAGCTCCATGGGTGCTCCGGAACTCAAGCACCCACTGAAAAAAATAGGGGGTGCTCAGCACCCCAGAGCCAGAGCCTGGGTGTGAAATGTGATGAGTTCTGTGCTGCTAACAATTTCTGCCTTTGGGGCAGAGAATTTGTTTTAAAACCGAGGCAAAGTGATTAAGATAACAAAAGGCTTTTCATTATGTTAAATTAAGGATCATTAGATGATCCTGAAAACATTGCCAGACACTCCCGTTAAAAGAAAGGAAACAAAGGGTTGGCATAAATGGTCCATTTTCAGACTGGAGAGAGGTAAATAGTGGTGTCACCCAGGTGCCTGTACTGGGATCAGGGCTGTTCAACACATTCATAAATGATCTGCTAAAAGGGGTAAACAGTGAGGTGGCAAAATTTGCAGACAATACAGAATTACTCAAGACAGTTAAATAAATGTAATACTGCACCAACTGAGGTCATGCCCAAAGGAGAACTAGAGGTGAGAGAGACATTTTATGATGCTTGCTTGAGTTTCATCATCTCTGGAACTGCTCAGAAATGTGCAGCGACCAGACCCTCTGGGCTTGCTACTGTACAGTGCCCGACTCCTCATGCAGCAGAACAAGTCCAAGACTATCAGTCAAGACATGCTAGCTACCCCCATCCAACTCCATGATAAGGGCCTCCTCTAGTGGTGAGTGCAATCACCAATGGAAAAGTCAAAGAAACCAGGAAGGATCTGGAGAAATATAGACCGTACCAATGTCCAAGAACAGCTGTGGCTCACAGATGCCCTGGTAATGGAAGAAACGAAACAGCTGGCCTAGAGCTCTGTGGAGCTCGAAAGCTTGTCTCTCTCACCAACAAAAGTTGGTCCAATAAAAGGTATGACCTCACCCACCTCGTATCTCTAATATCCTGGGACCAACACGGCAACAACAGCACCGCAAACAAATCTAAAAAACGGTCAGGCAATGTGGGAGTAGTTCCTTTAAAAACTCTCTCCAGTTAAAGGGAAAAGGAGGGATGTTGTTACAAGGAAAGCCTTCTGTTATATTTTATCCCCTCCTTCCCAAAGGGGTGCGAAGGGACAAGGGACAGGACTTACCAGGCAACCAGGTGGAGCTGGGACAACACTCCTGCCTGTGGGGGACAGCGCTGCACAGGGCTCCCTCCAGCAGCTGGAGCAATAACTGATGACAAGCACCACCCAGCTGGCCGCTCCGAGTATTGCCTCCTCCAAAACAGCCTCTACGTGGCAAACCGGCGGTAGCCATAGTAACAGTCAACCGGGAAGGATGCAGGATGACGCACCCATGTCACCATGACCAGTAGGCCAATGGGAAGCCGCAGGGCTGCTGGTCTGGAAGCGTTGCCAACTCTTGAGACATTTCACAGGGTACGTCTACACTACGGGACTATTCCGAATTTGCATAAACCGGTTTTGTAAAACAGATTTTATAAAATCGAGTGCGTCCATGGTCCGAGGCTAGCGTCGATTTCTGGAGCGTTGCACTGTGGGTAGCTATTCCCTAGCTATCCCATAGTTCCCGCAGCCTCCCCCGCCCCTTGGAACTTCCGGGTTGAGATCCCAGTGCCTGATGGGGCAAAAATCATTGTCGCGGGTGGTTCTGGGTAAATGTCGTCAGTCACTCCTTCGTCTGGGAAAGCAACGGCAGACAAGCATTTCGCGCCTTTTTTCCCTGGATTGCCCTGGCAGATGCCATAGCATGGCAATCATGGAGCTTGTTTTGCCGTTTGTGACTCTCACCGTATGTGTACTAGATGCCGCTCACAGAGGCGATTCAGCAGCGCTACACAGAAGCATGCTTTTGCTTTTGCATGACAGCAGAGATGGTTACTAGCCATATTGCACCATCCAAACCCTTCCATAAATTGGAACTGAGGATGATCATGGCTACCAGTCCTTTTGTACCATTTGCTGCTAGTGCCCCTGGTCAATCAGCCAGGGGCGCAAAAGCCAAGAGTGGTTACTAGCCATATTGTACCTTCCATCGTTTTGTACCATTGGCTGCTGTCATAAGTGCCCCTGGCCGATCAGCCAGGGGCGCAAAAGCAAATTGGGAATGACTCCTGAGTCAATCCCTCCTTTTGGTATCTAAAAATAGAATCTGTGCTGCCTAATATAGGCAAGTGTGCTAGAGAACCACCTGCTCTGTGTCAGAGCCCAGAAATTATCTGTATGCTATTCACAGGGGTGCTCCTGTAACAACCCCACCTGTTGATTCCGTTCTTCCCCCAGCCTTTCTTGGCTACCGTAGCATTGTCCCCCCACTTGTGTGATGAATTAATAAAGAATGCAGGAATAAGACACACTGACTTGTTAGTGAGAAATGAGTGGAAGGCAGCCTCCAGCTGCTATGATAGTCCAGACAGGACATTAAGCAGTGTGTAGGAGAGAAGCCCAGCATCCCACTGCTAGTCCAGGGGCAACTGAATCTTTTCTTTACACATGAAGGGGGCTGTTGGAGCTCAGCCCCCTGTTGCTATGATGAGGATGGTTACCAGCCATATTGCACCATCCATCCACCAGAAAAAAAATTAGGGCCAATAGGCTGATGATGAGGATGGATTTCCAGCTTTTTGCACGATCAGCTGATGCTGATGATGAGGATGGATTTCCATCTTTTTGTACCATCAGCCGCCCATGGCGGGGGGGGGGGGAGCAAGGATGCTGGTGTTGAGTGCTGCACTATCGCGTCTATCTGCAGCATTCAGTAAAGATAGGGTGACATGTAAAAGAGTCAGAGGACTGTTTTACCTTTCGCTTCTGGGGGTGGGTGGGGGGTGGGTGAGTAGATTGCCAAGCTATGCCCTGACCCGCGGACACTGTGTTTGACCCTAGAAGCATTTGGAGCTCAGCCAAGAATGCAAATACTTTTCGGAGGCTGCAGGAACTGTGGGATAGCTTCAGTCCTCCAGTCCATGAGCATCCATTTGATTCTTTGGCTTTCCGTTACGCTTGTCACGCTGCAGTGCGCTGAGTCCCTGCTATGGCGTCTGTCTGGAGATTTTTAAAAAAGGATTCTGAATTTCATCTTCTGTAACGGAGCGCTGATAGAACGGATTTGCCTGCCCTTACAGCGATCACATCCGCATGGTCCATGCGGGAGCTCTTTTTTTATTTTGATTTCGGACTGCATCACCACCCGTGCTGATCGGAGCTCCACGCTGGGCAAACAGGAAATATTCAAAAGTTTGTGGGGCTTTTCCTGTTTACCTGACCACTGCATCCGAGTTCAGATTGCGGTCCAGAGCGGTCACTGGTGCACTGTGGGATAGCTCCCGGAGGCCAATACCGTCGATCAGCGTCCACACTAACCCTAATCCGATATGTTAATACCGATACTAAGCGTTACTCCTCGTTAGGGAGGAGTACAGAAACCGGTTTAAAGGGCCATTAAAATCGATATAAGGTGCCTCCTAGTGTGGACGGTTTTGGCGTTAAATCGGTTTTACGCTCCTAAAACCGATTTAAATGCCTAGTGTAGACCAGGCCACATTCACCTTAAATCCCCAGTCTGTCCCACACAGCAGCCCCAGGGGAGACCACTATCTCCCTGCTCACTAACACAGCTTGTTTGTGCCTCATGGCCCGAACTACCCCTGCATCCCTGCAACCGCCCCCCCGAACTGCCTCCACCCCTGAATTTCCCAGCCCCTCTCAAATCTCCCCGGGGTGCCTCCGTTGTGTCAGTTTAACTGTCACCACAGGGACATTCTAAGGTGCCCTCCCCCCTCTGGGGGGCGCCTGGGTTCTCGTTAGCCGATGGGGATGGGGACGGGGATCATTTGCATACAGGATGCTGGAGCGGCCGGTCATGGGCTGTGCTTGGTGGGGGCTATAAAGGGCCCCCCAGGACTCTGGATGCAGATCCCTGGGCAGGGCTGTGCCCGGGATCCCAGGCTGCAGGGTTGGGGGAGATCTCTGTGCCCAGCCCCAGAGCAGGCAGGGCACCCGGCAGTGGCAGGGGGAGGCTGGGGGCTTAGGGGTGCCCAGAGCTGGCTGCATGGGAAGGGACAGAGCTGGGGTCACTGGGGATGGGAGCTGGGAGCTACAGCCCCATAGGGCTAATTTGTGTTTATTATATTCAGCAGTAACGCAAGGAACCTGCAGGCCTGTATCCTGTAAGACGTTAGCTTCAGCCAGTTAGCATAAGGCTTGAGGCCTATGAACACTGAACAGATAAACGGCCCAACAGAAACCCCATCTATTGGGGAGCTGAACTCGAGTGTTTACGGGTGTCACGGACTCACAGATCGTGCCCTCTCTTGGCCCTGTGCGGTCCGTGGGGGGTGCCCCTTTCAGTGAGACAGCCCTTCGCGGGAGTCCACTCTCTCTCTCTCGGGGTCAGGCCCCTCCACCTCCTGGAGCCGCACCTCTCTGAGCCTGAGCTCACCTGTTTCTCGCCGTGGGCCCCCTCAGGGAGTCCACTCACCCTGGACCCCCCAGGCCTCCGCCCCCGAAGGGGTTGATGGAACCCTGTTCTCTAGTCCAGAGTGACTCTCAGCCAGTGTAAAACTGGAGAGTTTATTGAGCATTGAACACAGCACAGGAAACTCTCAGACCTGGCCTCCCTCAGCACAACACATCCCAGTCCTCCTGCATTCAGGTGGGCTCTGCCTGCTCCCCCTCTCCAGCCCAGAGCCCCCCTGCTTCCCAGCTGAGCATCTGATATCACTGGCCCCAAGCCCCGCTTCTGTCCATTGTCTTCTCTTCAGGTAAACAGAGTCATAAACAGGGTTGCCTGGGCCTCCTCTCCTCTCTTCTGTCCTCTGGCCCCCTCTGGCTGGGACCGGCTGGTCAGGTCACCGGGATCCTCTCTTCGCGGCCCATTGTCCTCCCACTGGCCAGAACCGGCTGTGTCTCCTGCGCTAGGTCACCAGTCGCTGGGGTATCTGTCCTCCAGGCCATCGGCTGGGTTCCCAAGTTCCCTCTCCGGCCCTTTGTAACAACAAACTCCCTTTCCCCTCACCTCGTTAAACCAGTAACACCCGGGGACACCAAGTCCCACTCCCTCTGCATGCAATCCACTGGAAAACACGGAAAAAAACCAAGAAAACCCCCCATTTAATCACAATGGGGAAGTTCTGACCACAGAAACATGAGTCCAACCACAAGAATGTCATCTCAACGAATTGACCTACGTAACACGTACATAGGGTGCATCTGCAGCTACCTAACCACAAAAGGGCCACGACAATGAACTGATGTATACGATAATACGTTGAGATCATTGATATACTATCCTATAGGAGAAGGACACTCCAATGTAATAGGATACACTGACACCACTATGTTTTATACATATCCAGTAGGGGTTTCTCCTCTTTTCCTTATTTGTTATTCACCCTACTAAAGCTGGGGTGCTGTTATGGCCCTCTTGTGGTTAGGTATCTGCGCATGCACCCCATGTACCTGTTATGTAGCTCAATTCATTGCAATAACATTCTTCTGGTTGGACTCATGTTTCTGTGGTCAGAAATTCCCCTTAAACACTCTATTTTCAGTTCCCCAGTACTTGGGGTTTCTGTTTATCTGTTCAGAGTTAAATTGTTCAATGTTCATAGGCCTCAAGCCTTATGCTAACTTGCTGAAGCTAATGTCTTACAGGATACAGGCCTGTAGGTTCCTTGTGTTACTGCTGAATATAATAAGGGCAAGGTAACTCAACAGGCTACAGTGCAGAACCAGCCCAGGGGCAGAGCTGGTCCCTCACTGGGATAGAAGCCACCCTCAGTCCCTGCTGCCCCCATGCCCCATCTGACCCCAATGATGTAATGAATGGGCTGTGGCCATGCAGCCAGGACTGCTGGCATCAAAGAGAAGCAAATGATCCCAATTACTGCACAGTAATTAGAGATTCAGCTGAGTTGGAGGCTGGGTCATCTCCTCAGCAGTTCAGTCGTCTTCTTTTGTATGGCTGGTGTAGAGCAGCAACTACAACTTCACCTGAGGTTGATTGAGCCAAATGGCTACCTCAGGAGTAGGAGAATTTATTGCAGTAATGTCTCCTTCATATTTATAAATTGGGCAGTAGGTAGTGATATGTTTGATGGTCTGTCGTGGGGAGCCACATTCTCACGCCGGGCAGTCCTTGATTTTCCACTTGTGCATTATATGTCCGATCTACCATGGTTGGTTTGGATTTGGATCAGAGTTGACCAAGATGACCATGGAAGGTCAAACCCAGGAACCTTCTGCGTGGGATCTGGCACAAGGTGCGTATTTTTTACATTTTGTTTAGACCAATCTGCTTTCCAAGCCTCCTTCTGATGGTAACCTGATGGCATGAGCCTAAAAAAGTGTTCCCAGAAAGGCTTGTGGAACTTAAGCCGTTGCAGGTTTGTGGGAGAGGGAGGGGACCGTTGTCAAGATCTTAGTGGATAGGAAGACTTCTATCAGTTATCTCCCGTGAGTGATCGATATCACAACCATGGGTCATATCTTTGGGGACCATCTTGTATTAAATGAATGAATGTTCTAAGTACCGTCCTGGGCTAGGGTTAGTGTCTGCTCCCTGGGGAGGGTTACCGCAGCCCCACAAGAAACTGCTGATGGGGGTGAGGGGCAGTGTTCCCTCTAATTTTTTAAGTCCATATGTGGAATGAATTTTGTTATGTGCACCAATATGGAGGTGACGTGTGACACATCACCTCCATACCAGGGCACAGAACAAGATTCATGTGGTGGGGGTGGTGCCGAGGGGTTCGGAGTGTGGGAGGGGGCTCAGGGCTGGGGCAGAGGGTTTGGATGTGGGAGGAGGAGGGCTCTGGCTGAGGTTGTGGGTTTTGGATGGGATGCGACCAGAGATGAGGGGTTAGGGGTGCGGGAGGGAGTTCATTCCTGGGGCAGAGGGTTGCGTGCAGGCTCCAGTCAGGGACAAAGGCTCTGGGGCAGGGCCAGGGATGAGGGATTAGGGGTGCAGGGGATGGGTGGGGGCTCTGGGCTGGGGCAGAAGGTTGGGTGCAGGGGGTGAGGGCTCTAGCTAGGGGTGAAGGCTCTGAGGTGGGGCCGAGGATGAGAGGTTTGGGGTGTGGAAGGGGGCTCAGGGCTGGAGCAGAGGATTGGGATGTGGGGGGGTGCGGGCGCTGAGGTGGGGCTGGGGAGAGGGGTTTGGCTTGCGGACGGGGGCTCAGGGCTGGGGCAGAGGTTTGGGCTGTGTGGGGGTGGGCTCTGAGGTGGGGCTGGGGAGAGGGGTTGGGGGTGTGGGCTCTGGGGTGGAGCTGGGGATGAGGGGCTTGGGGGTGCAGGCTGCCCTGGGCTGTGGTGGGGAGAGAGGGCTCCCCCCAGCCCTCTCTCACTGCAGCAATTCAGGGCAAGGGGAGGGGCTCCTCTCCCCCTGCTGCAACAAATCCAGAGCAGGTCCGTGTTGGGGGAGGGGCGCCTCTCACCCACCCCTGGCTGGTGTAAAGAGGGAGTTAAATGTGGCAATACATGATGGAGATGGTTGGTAGGGAAGTCAAAGAGGAAGGAGGGCGTCATTCTTTGAACAAGGAGACAGCAGATCTAAAGGAGGAGAGAACAAGCCTGTAGTGGAGGAAGCTGGGATTCTCTTGAGGTGTCCATCTGTCTGAGAACAGGAGCAAGCCAGGGCTGTGGGCTGATGGGATGGATTTTATGATGGGGAAAGTGGGGCATGTGAGTCAAAGGTGGAGCAGATTGTGGAGAGGGAGGAGTGACCAACAAAGTATAAAAGTGAGGAATGAGGGGCTGAGGGTGGCAGAAGTTATGGCCTATGGTGGACTGAATCCCACTGTATTGTTTCCGAGTTTATTTGTTGATTAAAACTATTTGTGAAGTTCTCTCTCGCTCAGCAGCTCATATTGGACTCTGAAATGAATGTCAGCATGGAGAATTATCGAAATCACATGGCCTTGTTTCTGTTCTCCGATTGGATGGCTTATGGAACTAGCCAACATATAGCATGACTTTCAAACATTGAAATCGAACCTAGAATTCGGAGTCATCTAAACATTCACTTGTCATGAATATTCCCGTTAGTGAAGCTCTGCGCTCAGTAGTTGATGGAAAGGTAACAGGAAAGGGCATGGTTGGATCGATAACACGTTTCAAATGCAAATGGACGCGTGGATTATTCTTCCCATTGTTCTCTTTGCTCTAATAAGGCCAAAACGTCCACCCACTGAGTCTCGCTGCCTGGACGTTTCGCTTAAGCAAAGCCTGGCTGAAGCAGGACACCTCTTACAGTTATTAATATGGATTGAAGGAAAAACATCACTCTCCGATTCCCAGACCATGCGTGTCTGTCTTTACTGGGGCTGGTCCAATTATTCACAGCCAAAATCTAAGTGACCAAGTGAGAAATGCCTTATACGCTCTTGAAAACAGAGAGATGACTGAACTGCACTTATCATATACATCAATTTGTTGCCATGGCCCTTTTGTGGTTAGGTATCTGTAGATGCACCCCATGTACCTGTTATCTAGGTCAATTCGTCGCCATGACACTCTTGTGGTTGAAGTCATGTTTCTATGGTCAGAAGTTCCCCTTAAGCATTCCACTTTCAGCTCCCCAATACTTGGGGTTTCTGTTGGGCTGTTTATCTGTTCAGAGTTTAGCTGTTCAGAGTTCATAGGTCTCAAGCCTTATGCAAACTGGCTGAAGTTAATGTCTTACAGGATAATGTCTTGTAGGTTCCTTGCATTACTGCTGAATATAATAAAGACAAGCTAGTTCTACGGGCTACAGAGCTGAGCCAGCCCCAGGGCAGAGCTGGTCCCTCGCTGGGACAGGAGCCACCCTGCTGCTCCAGTTCCCTGTCTGACCCCAGTGATGTTCTGACTGGGCTGTGGCCATGCAGCCAGGACCTCTGGAGTCAAAGAGAAGAAGTAAACAATCCAGATTAGGGAGCAGCACAATTGATTAGAGATTCAGCTGAGTAGGAGGCAGAGTCACCTCCTCAGGAGGCTCAGCGGTTGTTATCTCCCTTGAGTAACCGATATTGCCACCATGTGCCGTATCTTTTGAGACCATCTTGTATTAAATGAATGAATGTTCTAAGTACCGTCCTGGGCCAGGCCCTGTGTCTGCATGGGGAGGGTTACTGCAGCTCTACCAGGAACAACTGATGGGGGTGAGGGATGATTCCTGCAATCCCTGGCATTATAAACAGCCCCACGGAAGTACCAGCCCCAGGGTGGTTTGCACAGACTTGTTCAAACAGGTACTAGAGACCAAAGAGACAAAGGAAGGGCTTTTGGCATATAAAGGGCTAGCTTGAACTGAACCCTGGTCTATGTGAGAAAATAGGTCAGTTTAACAACCTCACTCAGGGATGTGAAAAATCCATACACCCCCAGCCCCCGAGTGATGTCGTTAAACTGACCTAAACCCTGATATAGACCATGTCTACACTACATCTTATGTTGGCAAAACTTATGTCATTCAGGAGTGTGAGTAAACCACCCCCCTGAGCGACATAAGTTACGCTGGCATAAGCGCTCGAGTGCACTGTGCTATGTCGGCGGGAGAGCTTCTCCCACTGACATAGCATCTGCCGCTCACACAGGTAGTTTTATTATGCCGGTAGTTTTATCTCTTCCTTCAGCATACAGCATCTTCCCGAGATGTGCTGCCGCAACACAGCTGCATTGGTCATTGCTATACCTGTAGACATGCCCATAGACAGTGAGAGGCGGTTGGAAGAATTCTGTTCACCACATTCCCGCCTCTCAGCGAGGTGGACGGGAGGGATTCTCCCATCAGTGTAGGTAGTGTCTACACTGACGGGGTATGCAGTGTTGCAGCCACGCTGCTGTACCTTTTCAAGTGTAGACAAGCCCTGAGAGAGGGGCCTTCTTTTTGATTTAACAGAGGTACATGATCTGTTATCCAAGGGGGACCCGAGCCTGTGGAAAGGATGGCAGGACTGAGGCCTGCCACAGTCCTCAGGGCTGATGTGCGACTTCTGATACTTTTAATATGTGTTTAGCTTTTGGTGTTGTTTTATATGTTTTCTTTGTGTCTTTAAATAAATGTCCTGTGCTTTGAGCGAGCCGGTTGGTGACTGGCAAAACAGCGTCCTTGGGGAGAAAAGCAACACGTGCAGGCTGGACTTTGCCCAGGGAGAGGTGATCGCTAGAAACCTGAGAGGGCTCTTCTGGACCAGATCGTGGAAGGACGAGTCAAAGGTACAGTTACCCCAAAACTGTGACACCCTGTTCTCCACTGCAGTCTATGGCCAGGCCGGCTGGGTGTCTGAGGCTATGAAAGAGAAGCTGTAGTGACAGGCAGTGCGAGGGTTAACGCTGCAGAGCCCAGGATAGCTAGCTGTAATGCTGACCCTCCCAGGAACATTGCCAGCTTAACACAGACATCTGGTTGCCTCTTTGCTTGCAGCTCTTGCCTGCACTGCAACAGGCCAAGAGGCAGCCAGACTTGGGTCCAGGGTATGGACAGATCGACAATCGCCAGCAGGAGGGCGGGATCAGTGGTTTAGCACTGGGAGATGGATCAGAAATCAGAGACCTTTTCCCTGGGATGTAGCAGCAGTTTGGGATGGGGGACAGGTCAACAGTTGGAAGGGGTGCTTGAAAGTCCCCCTGCATTGTAGAGCAAAGATACCAAGGAGCAGAGTTAGAATTCCCCCATCCTCCTCATTATTGCCATTCTGGGACGTTCTAGGTGTTAACAGTGCATTTTTACTATTCTATTAACACGGACTATTTTTTATAGAATCAAACAGCTAATGGCCATGTAAATATATGAGAAACACTGACCTTGATACCTGATCTTGCAAAGTATAATGAGGTATAATACTAAAAAATACAACAACAGTCGTCTGCATAAGGAACGGAAAATAATACTGAAAATATTCCTATGCCATTCTATAAACCTAAGGTGGGCTGGGCACTTCTAGTCACGCTTTTCTATAATACAAGAACAGGGGGACACTTGAACCGAAAGGCAGCAAATTTAAAAATGGATCAAAGCTAATTGGGCTTTGTGTAACATAATAATACTAGTTTTAAGGCTTGACGGCTCCCTGCCATAAGGTACATGTGAGGCCCAGAACCTAGCAGAATTCAAGAAGGATTAGACATTTATGTGGATAATGAGCACTGGTGCTGGCCCTTGTCAGAGACAGGATACTGAGTTCCATGGGCTTCTGGATCTGCTCTGCTAAGAAGACAATGCAATGGGCTCCCTGTATAGAAACAAGGCTGAGCTCCTCTGTGATGGGTCCCTGGGGTGCAACCTGGCCTGTGGGACGGCTGAGCCCTCTCTCCCAGCCCGGAGTGTCCCTCTCACTCCGTGATGCTGTGTCAAGCCACAAACCTCTAACAGGCACTGCACTGACACAAACATCCACAGGCAGGTACACACCCAGCTGAGTTACATGAATGAACTCTTAGCCTCTCATGAACCATCAATAGGGAGGCTCCAGCTAATTCCACCCAGTTCCTCAGTCACGCACCCCAGAACTGTGCTGTCTTGCACTGGTCGGAAGCCTGCCTGGTGTGAGTTCATTACCGACTCCACCCCTCCCTCCATGTGGAGAGGACACACACTAGCCTTTGTAAACTGAGCTGAGATTTCCCAAGCACTTCAGCCAAAACACACTGTTTTAGGCAAAATAAAAACAGGTTTATTGATTACAAAAGGGTAATTTTAAGTGATTATAAGTAGCAAGTGTAACGATCAAAGTTGGTTACTTAAGAAATAAAAAGATATTCACACTCTGAGTTCTACAAACTAAATAGGATTTGAATCGAGCAGTGTCTCACCCTGAAGGATGGTACAAACAGGTCACAGATCCTCAATACACAGGCTGGGACTCTTTTCCAGCCTGAGACCACCCTTCCCCAGTTCAACGTCTTTGGCTTCTAGACCAGTGGTCCCCAACCTTTTTCGTCGGGCAGGTGCCAGACAACGAGCACGGAGGACCATGGCGGTGGACGATCCGCCGAAATTCCACCGACAAGCAGCAATGTCAATAGGTGTTGCCGCTGAAATACCGCCGAAAATTGGCATTTCGGCGGATGCTCATCCACCGCCCAGTACGCGGGTGCACTTTCTTTGATAGATGTGGATGAATCATTAACCACTGTCTGGCTTCTCCACTGTTGTACCTGAAAGGCTGGTTGGGGTGTTCCCAACCTCACAATATATTTCAGTAACAGACACATAGCAAAACTTCACATAACATGAGAACATACACAATCCAACAGGATATTAATGTTCAAGAGAACAAGACTTTTAAAATATCTTGCAAGACATGCATTGTACAAAACTTATTGTAATTACCGGTATATAGCAGTGGTGAATTTGGGTATTTGTGGATAACACCTTGAGGTACAGGGAGGCACAGCCAGGCTGATTCCTGACCAGTCCTTGTTATGCTGCTTAATCTCCTTGTCAGGTCTTTCCGGTTGATGGCTTCCAGCACTATCGTGGTCACCTCCAGCGCATAATCCATTGTGTAGTGTCCAATCAAGAGGTCAGTGATCTCTAGAGACGTTGCATTCTCCAGTTTCCCTTTAGGGATGTGGTCGTATCCCTCCTTCAGATCAATGTCAGTCAGTTTGTGCTTGAAGTTCTTCAACTCGCTCTCTCCCAAGACATCCAAGGTGTTTACCAGGAGATCTCTCATTGTTTTCCCTGTGCTTGTGCCTATAACAAGAGAAACAAACTATACCGTCCAGCTGTAACCCCACCCAGGCCAGGGTACCCTCCCTTCTCCATCCCCACCCTTCTGTAGATCAAACGTCAGTGCCTCTGCGGTCCCCTCATGTCTGGTTTGGATAGAATCCACCCGTGGTGAGGGAGGTTCTGCTCTAGGGCTGGGGAGTCTGGGGAGTTTGGCATTTTGTTTCTAAGTCTGAGCAGGTGGGGGCTGAGGGGGGAAGGAGGAGTTCTAGGGATTAGTCCCAGAGAGGACACGGACTCTTAGGTTCCCTTTCTAGCTCTGCCACTGTCTCAGTAATGAGTCTTTTCCTTCTACTTTCTGTGCTGCAAACAGGACAACTCCCCACACCCTGAAGGATGAACTAACCGGTGGGAGGATCAGACACTGATGCAGGATGTTTCACGTTCCCTGGAACAGGAAAAAGAAAAGGTGAATCAAACCTCTAGCTGAATAATTGTCTGCTTATGCTGCTCCTCTCACACCACAGCAGGCACTCTTAGCCAGTCAGATCTGAACCAGGCATATGACATTCTAATTAATTATCTTCAGAGATGGATCTCTATGGGTTTCCCAGAGACTAGAGGTTTTCCTCACCCATTTATGGAAAAAATCCCCCAACTCCCCATATGATTGGCTTCTCTTCCCAAGTTCCCCACCTCCTGGGGAAAGCAGCCAATCCAAGTAGCTACACAGGTTGAGGGACAGTCCAGCCCCGCAATCGGCGTCTCTTTCCTCAGTGAACAAAGGGTTGAGATTGCTACTAAGATGCTTCAGCTCTTTGCAGAGCCAACTGGGGAGCAGCTCTGCAGCTGCCCCTCCTCTTTGTGGGTTCTCCTGTTTCCCCATCTCTTTAACCACTCCTCTGTCACTGATATCTCCACTGCCTAATGTTACCCCAGCTCCCTGAATCCCCCCCACCTAGGAGAGGACCCTGTCTCAAAAGCCCAGTGAGGATAAGCTGTCAAGGAGGAAAGGAGAATTGACAATTTCAGGAATAGCAGAAAGGTTGAAGGATGAGGCCGGAGCAGAGAGACCCCAAGATCTGAGGAGAAAGGGGCTATGAAAGATCCTAATGAGAGCTGTTTCAATGGAGTGGAAACATTGGGAGCCAGAGACTAACGGTCCAAGATGGAGCTGGAAAAGAGGAATTTGATCCTTTAGTTGTCGACAGTCCATTTGGTGAGTTTAGAAAGGCAGGCAGGGTTGAGGGCTGGTGTTTGATGATAGGAGAGACCATGACGAGCTTGTATTGTGAGGGGAAGGAGCCAGAGGCCAGTCAGAGGTTAAGAAAAAGGGCGATGGAGGGGATTAGTACAGAGATAGTTGAGGTAAGAAGGCGGGAAGGGATACGAATCACTGGAGCAGGTGATGGAGAATTAGTCATGAAGAGAAGGTAGGAAACTTCAAGGTTAATGATGGGGGAAGGAGGTGGTGGTTGGGGATGGGAGAGGGAAGACGAGGAGGTATAATCTGCCAGATTTCACTTCTCTGTGGAGAAGCTGGTAAAATCCTGTGCAGAGAGGGAAGAGAGGTTTAAAGAGGGAATTAAATGTTGCAATAAATGTTGGAGATATCTGAAAAGACATGTTGTGACAAATGAAAAGTGTGTGGGGGGGTAGCTCCCTTTGATGGACACTCAGCCAGCCAGTTAGCTGTAAAATCCCTCTTGGTAGCTGTTCTCTACTTGCTTTACCTGTAAAGGGTTAAAAAATCCCCAGGTAAAGGGGAAAAAAGTGAGCACCTGACCAAAAGAGCCAATGAGAAGGTAGAACTTTTTAAAATTGGGAAAGAAACTTTCCCTTTGTCTGTTGTTCTCTCTGGGCTGAAGAGACGGGCAGCAGGGATGCTGTGTAAAGTTTGAACCAGATATGAAAACCATCAGATCATATCTAGAGCTACTTTTAACAACCCAAATATGTAAGTAAATTCGGAATGTTTAGGAAGACACGATTAGGTTTATTTCTGTTTATTTTTTAAGGCTTGTGGACTCCTCTGTGCTAACTCCAGATGCTTTTGTTTGCTTGTAACCTTTAAGCTAACCCCCAAGAAAGCTATTTTGGGTGCTTAATTTTTGGATTTGCTCTTTTAAAATCTAGCAAAAGCCTAAGTTCCAGATGTATTTTTTTCCTTTTTGTTTTAAATAAAATTTACCCTTTTTAAGAACAGGATTGAATTTTTGGTGTCCTAAGAGGTTTGTGCACATGTTGTTTGATTAGCTGGTAGCAACACCTAATTTCCTTTCTCAGCTCTTCCCGGGGTGAAAGGGCTTGAGGGTGCCCCACAGGGAGGAATTGCTCTTTCCTGGGTCCAAGGGGTTTTTTGCATTTGGGTGGTGGCAGCATTTACAGAGAAAAGCTGTAACCTCAGGAGTGTAATATAAGCCTGGAGTGGTCAGTATTAATTTTTAAAATCCTTGCGGGCTCTCACCTTCTGTACTCAAAGTGACAGAGTGAGGATTCCGCCTTGACACATGCGTTGTACAAAATTTAAGATAACTGTATAACAGTGGTGAATATGGGTATTTGGGAGTAACACTCTGAGATACAGGAAGGCACAACCAACCCCAGGCTGATTCCTCACCAGTCCTTGTTATGCTTCTTAATCTCCTTGCCAGGTCTTTCCGGTTGATGGCTTCCAGCACTATCGTGGTCACCTCCAATGCATAATCCATTGTGTAGTGTCCAATCAAGAGGTCAGTGATCTCTAGAGACGTTGCATTCTCCAGTTTCCCTTTAGGGATGTGGTCGTATCCCTCCTTCAGATCAATGTCAGTCAGTTTGTGCTTGAAGTTCTTCAACTCGCTCTCTCCCAAGTCATCCAAGGTGTTGACCAGGAGATCTCTTGTTGTTTTCCCTGTGCTTATGCCTATAACAAGAGAAACAAACTATACCGTCCAGCCGCAACCCCACCCAGGCCAGGGTACCCTCCCTTCCCCATCGCCACCCTTCTGTAGATCAAACGTCAGTGCCTCTGCGCTCCCCTCATGTCTGGTTTGGATAGAATCCACCCATGGTCAGGGAGGTTCTGCTGTCCAGGGCTGGGGAGTCTGGGATTTCGTTTCTACGTCTGAGCCCGTGGGGGCTGAGGGGGGAAGGGGGTAGTTCTAGGGATTAGTCCCAGAGAGGACACGGACTCTTAGGTTTCCTTTCTAGCTCTGCCACTGTCTCAGTAATGAGTCTTTTCCTTCTACTTTCTGTGCTGCAAACAGGACAACTCCCCACACCCTGAAGGATGAACTAACTGGTGGGAGGATCAGACCTTGATGTGGGAGGATCAGACCCTGATGCAGGATGTTCCACATCCCCTGGAAGAGGAAAAAGCTAGAGGTTTGATTTACTTTTTCTGAATAATTGTCTGCTTATGCTGCTCCTCTCACACCACAGTGGGCACTCTTAGCCAATCAGATCCGAATCAGGCACATGACCCTCTAGTTCAAGGGTCAGAAACCTATCAGAAGTGGTGTGCCGAGTCTTCATTTATTCACTGTAATTTAAGGTTTCGTGTGCCAGTCATACATTTTAACGTTTTTAGAAGGTCTCTTTCTATAAGTCTATAATGTATAACTAAACTATTGTTGTATGTAAAGTAAATACGTTTTTTTAAATGTTTAAGAAGCTTCATTTAAAATTAAATTAAAATGCAGAGCCCCCCGGACTGGTGGCCAGGACCTGGGCAGTGTGAGTGCCACTGAAAATCAGCTTTCGTGCCACCTTCAGCTCCCATGCCATAGGTTGCCTACCCCTGCTCTAGTTAATTATCTTCAGAGATAAATCTCTATTGGTCTCCCAGAGACGACAGGTTTTCCTCACCCTAATGGATAAAAATCTACAAAATACCTATCTGATTGGCTACTCTTCCCCAGTTCCCCACCTCCTGGGGAAAGGAGCCAACACGAGTAGTTACACATGCTGGGGGACAGCCCAGCCCCTCAATCAGTGTAGCAGGCAGAGCTCTGCCCCTGTCTCTTCACTGGGTGGACAAAGGGCTGAAAATGCTACTAAGATGGTTTAGCCCCTTGCAGAGACAGCTGAGGAGCAGCTCTGCAGCTTTGTGGCTTCTCCTGCTTCCCCGTCTCTTTGACCGCTCCTCCCACACTGATATCTCCACTGCCTGGTGTTACCCCAACTCCCTGAATCCCCCCTGCCCTAGGAGAGGACCCTGTCTCAAAAGCTCAGTGAGGTTAAGCTGTCAAGGAGGAAAGGAGAATTGACAATTTTAGGAACAGCAGAGAGGTTGAAGGATGAGGCCGGAGCAGAGAGACCCCAAGATCTGAGGAGAAAGGGGCTCTGTTTTCCACACCACCATTGAGCTTACCTGCTCTCAGAGAGGCAATCCGGAGAGGTCCACTTTCTCTATCACCTGTGCAGTATTTTTGCTTTGTCAAGCTGAGCTGCATTCGTTCTTCCATGTCCCTGGTGTAGGGCTTCCAGCTCTCAGGCCCTATGTAGGTACATTTCAAATCCTAATACAAAGGCGAGATGATGCGTTAGAGACAAAACTGTTTAAGACTGAGGAGAAAGAAGCGGTGAGATTTATAAATAGCGCAAGTGTGTGAGGCGAGGGAGAGGGAGGAATCCAAAATACCCGCAGCTTGTGGGCCGGAGTGATGCGGGGTGGGAGGAGTCCAACACCCCTGCCATGGACCATTGGGGGTGATGCAGGGCGCAGTGTGTGCGAACAAGAGAACAGCCACACAGCTGGCGTCAGTCAGCAGGATCCAGGTTCCTGGGATGCTGGGAGATGGAGGCAGTGGGCGATGAAGGGGGCTGCAAATGCGGGTAATATTTTTTGAGAAGGAGCAGGTGTTCCAGAGAGAGCCGGGGAAAAGGAGGGACACGGAGGAAGCGTGAGCACAGGGACTAGGTTGGCGCATCTGGATCATGAGGGACAGATGGGTGGGGACAAGGGGATGAAATGAAGAGCGAGCGTTGGGGAAGCTGTCACCAGGTGCAAGGAGAAGACGGCAAAAGCGCAGCCGGACGTGGGATGTGAGCATGGGGAGAACAGGCAGAAGGGCTGGTGGAAGGAGTCACGGGCAGGATGGAGGGAGAAGTAGCGATGCTGGGAAGGGGGCTCAAATGCAACTACTGCATAATGCCAGTTAAGGGCAGGGATCACTTCACCCACCCCAGAAATGCAGCCACCTCTGGGTCGGCGTACAGCAGCTGCCTAACAGATTCACAGCAATGCTCTAGCAGCATTTTTAAATTTGTTTTTGGCAACCTTCCCTCTAATATTCAGGATCTCACCCCCAAGTCACCCCCAGACTGGCCTCCTGCAGATGTTCAACTTGTGGTTACCCTTGAAGGTCATTTGCAAATGGCAGCTACTGCAGGACCAGGCAGCCCATAGACTTAAACTTAATGGGGCTTCTCTCAAGGACCACACTACATCCATGCTCTGTAAATAATCTCACTTACCGACGGATTTATCACGGCATCCGGTACACCTGGCACACCATGACGAGTTCCTAAGTGAGGCGGCTTGTCCACAGAAATTGACCGGTATTTCTCATGTTCTTCAGTTGCCTGTGAAAGGTCTAGCACAGTCACTTATGGGCGATTGAGTGGAAAAAACACACACACACAAACAAACACATTATTTCTTTCCTCCTTGCTTCCGTTCAACAGGTTTCGGGAATGCCGCAAATTCCAGTTAGAATGGGGTGAATTTCAACTGCAACATTTTTCGGTGAAAAATACAGATTCAGCAACACTGAAATGTTTCGTGAATTCATGTAAATGTTGCGGAAATTTTTTTTGTTACAAAAAGAGAAAAACAAGTCCTAAGAACCTGACATGTTTTGTTTTGACATTTTCAGAATAAAACCTGAAATTTCCTTTTATTTTAATTTTAAAAAGTAAAAAAAGTTTTCAAATGCTCAGCTGAAATGAAGCATTTTGGTTTGATCCCAATCAAGGTTATTGGGTGGTTTTGAGTGACTGAAAAGTGTGAAAGTTTTCATTTGCAGTCTGACTTGAAACAATTGTTTAAAAATCTTTTCTTAGCTGCCAATGAAACAAAACATCTGGTATTCACCCAGCTGTAGCCCCAGTTCCCATTACACAGCTGCTGTGACAAAGGGCTGGAGGTCTAGCAATAATTTCCAACTCATGGCAATAGAAAATTGTTAAACTAGGTCTAGCCAGACACAAGGATCTCTGGAATATGCTATCAGTGTTAGGTGGTTAAGCATTTGAAAGAGAGCTATTAATTGTCATTAAAGAGTCTTCTCATCCTCAGTGATCCATCTTCAAGAGATGTTTCCCATCCCTACCGTGTTTGTATGTGTAACTGGAGAAAACTAGTTTGGGAAACACGAGCAGCTTGATAAGCAGCTCGGTTGGGTGGGTGGATGGATGGGTTGGGGAGGTGTCTCTCACACTGCTGTGTGAGGGGACGTTGACAAGGAGGGTCAGAGGAGGGATTTGTGTCCTTTCTTCCTTGTAATTGTAACTAAGCTAAGGGTGCCTATGTGCCTGGCCTTTGCAAAGTATTCATCAGACAGGTTATATGGCACAAGCCGTTTCTTTTATTTTCATCTGATTCTATTTTTAATCTTGTTTCTATTACATCTGCAGTGGCGCAGGTGTTTCACACTCTCCATCCCTAAAGAGAGCAAAGTCCTTCAAACACGGCAAGGAGGTGAAGGAGGCAAGAAGAGTGGCCAGAGACTAAACCCCATTCTTATAGGTGTGTCTTCACTGAAGCATTAGTCCAGGCTACTACCCAGGAGCTGCCCTAACCTGCTTCCTAGCCACACACAGAAACCTCGAATTTGGATTTAGTGGTGCTTTAAACCCAGGTACCTGACCCAGTGCCCAGATTTGGGTTAACTCTGCAATGGAGACATATGCAGTTTACTCCTGCTGGAATTCGGTGCCACTGTATAATGCAGAATTTGTGCAGAATTAATGTTCTAGGCAGAATTCCCCCCCCCCCCGAATCTGGGGGTCCAGCTATCAGCCTGGGAAGCAGGGCTCTGACTGTCAGCCCTGCTTGGTGGGGCTCCTGCTATCAGCCCCAGGCAATGGAAGGGCTACTGCAGGCCCCCAGGCCCGGGGAGGATGAAGAACCCTAAGGGTATGTCTTCACTACCCGCCGGATCGGCGGGTAGCAATCGATTTCTCGGAGTTCGATATATCGCATCTAATCTAGACGCGATATATTGAACCCCGAATGCGCTCCCGTCGACTCCAGAACTCCACCGGAGCAAGTGGTGGTAGCGGAGTCGATGGGGGAGCCACCCATCGATCCCGTGCCGTGAGGACGGGTAAGTAATTCGAGCTAAGGTACTTCGACTTCAGCTACGCTATTCACGTAGCTGAAGTCGCGTACCTTAGATCAACCCCTCCCTCCCCCCCAGTGTAAACCAGGCCTAAGAGAAGCAGATGGGGAGGTTATGTTAATTGATCAAAGGATGAAAAAAATGGGAGGAATTTGGAGGAGGGAATTTGAAGGGTTTTTTTTCCCCAAAAGGGGCTCTGGGGCTTAACAATTACATCAGGATGAAAAGAAGCAGGAGTAGAAAGCTAGAGCTGTCCCGTCTTCCTGCATTTTGAGTGGCACAAGCAATTCCATTTCAGGGTGAAGAGAAGGGCTCTTACCCTCTGGGGTTGGGGCAGGAGGGGAAAGTTGATGCAGCTTATATATTTCCTTCGGGCTCCCTTAGCCCTGGTCTACACTAAGAGCGGGGGGGGGAGGGGGTCGATCTAAGATACACCGACTTCAGCTACACGAATAGCACCCCCGTCGACTCTGCTTCCGCCTCTGGCGAGCTGGAGTTCCGGAGTCGACGGGGAGTGCGTTTGGGGATCACTTTATCCGCGTCTATACGGGATGCGACAAATCGATCCCCCATAGATCCATCTCTACCCGACCTGCCCTAAGAGTGTCAGGTTCATCACCACCCACTGCCCTCTGAAGCTATTCATTGCCCTCATGTGTCACTGCACGAAGGGGCTCAGTTTTCACACACCAGCTGCCTGCTCTGCACTGAGATTGCTCCTTGCCCTGCTGTGGCTGCTGACTCTGACTCCCTGTCCTGCATATTGCGATCGAGTCTTATTTACCTTTTCTACTGAACGGTTCTTGGGGATCAGGTAGAGGTGGAGAGTTCTGTCTGCGGCCCCAAATGCCCAATACAGCAGCACCAGCGAGTAGATTGGAATAAATGTAAATGTAGAAGAGATCAAAATAAGTCCAATTGGGGAGAAGCCGGGGTTTTCCAGCACAGCTCGGGATGGCCTCTCCTGCGTTGGCTTCTCCGGGGTCAGTGTGGCCAGTTTGCATCTGGGAGGCACTGCCTTTTCCTCTGCAAATGGACAAAACCGTGAAGTCACAGGTGAGGTTGCCAAGTGCATTTCGAAGGAGGGTGCTACCACTGAACACAGCGGTAACAAACACTGGAAATGATGGCAGCCACAAGCTAAGGTGATTGAAGAATCTGAAACCAACCGGCACATCCCTTGCACTGGCAAAGAGCATGGGACAGAAACGTTCTCGGTGACCAGAATGTTCACCTTAACTCTGCTCCCGTAGTGCTATCAACCCAGTGTTTCCCAGAGCGTGGGGCGTGTCGTGCTGAGGATGGCAGGATAAAGAACTAGTTCAATGGAGGTGAAAGTGCAGACCGACCTCCCAATTGTTTTTCAGAGTCTCAGCTTCCATTTTTTCAACGCTAGTCTCTCTCTGTTATGGTTATAAAGGAAACGTTCTGCTCCCCCCGAGTGAGCCGCTCCCCCACATGGACAGGCTTTGGGAGCTATCAGGAGACAGAAACAAACCCTCTCCCATAAGAAGGAGACTGTTTGCTTCCTTGTTGGATTGGTGCAGCAAGAAATAACGCTTCTTGGATGTTGGACTCCTCCCTCAGAGTGTGAGTAGCCCCACATCTATCTCGCCCCATACACAGGCCTTCTTCTCTCCCTCATCCTCCCTTTCCAACACCCCTTGTCTCTTTCCCTCCTTTGCAGTGTGCAGGGGCGGCTCTAGGTATTTTGCCGCCCCAAGCACGGCAGGCAGGCTGCCTTTGGCGGCTTGCCTGCGGGAGATCCCCAGTCCCGCGGATTCGGTGGCAGCCTGCGGGAGGTCCGCCGAAGCCGTGGGACTAGCGAACCCTCTGCAGGCAGGTCGCTGAAGGCAACCTGCCTGCCGCCCTCGCGGTGACCGGCAGAGCGCCCCCCGTGGCTTGCCGCCCCAGGCACGCGCTTGGCGTGCTGGTGCCTGGAGCCACCCCTGGCAGTATGAATAGATCTGTCCTGCGTCTCTCTCCTCTGCCCCGTCCCAGCAAATGTTAGGTCTCTCTCTGGTGCGTGCCTCTCTGATACAGAATTTCCCTGTGTAGCGCATGTGGGAAATTGTTGTAATATTTTTTTTCTAAAGTGTGACTCTGTTTCCCCACTCAGGATGACTCCCCACTGGGTGTGAAGGAGTTAATTTCCCATGTGAGAAAGGAGAATAAGAGACGGGGGTTGGGCTGGGAGAAGCAAACTGTCCTCGGTGGTACAATGGAAGAGCCTAACTCCATTTGAGGCGCTCAGCGTCTAACCCTCCCGTGGATCCACGACACCCAGGGGCAGTCCTGCTTGGGAAGGAAGTTCAGCATCCTGCCTTTCACACTGTGCCAGGAAATCAGCAGCACTGCTGAACTCTCTGCTCGGCAGGCCGGTAAGCAGGCAGTTCCTGTGCGAGGAGACCTATGGACAAGATCCCCCGTAGGGAGCGGACACTCGCCTCTTGAGAGATCCCCTCTTACCTGTCCTTGCCCTCTGGAGTAGTTTGTCTCCCAGGCCCTTCTTGTCCCTGGCCCTCAGGACCTCCATGGCCACTCGCACCAGCTCTGTTCTCAATCAGCCGTGGAGCGATTTCTCTGCAACTTCACTGGCAGGTTCCCCGGGTGCAGAAGGAAAGCATGTCAAAGGGGAAAGTAAAAGAAAGTTAGCCACCGCCGCCTCTTATACAGCTGAGTCCCGCCCTCTTCCTTTCTGCGACACTGGGCTGGGCTCAGTTAGAAGATTAACTGTTTTGCTCCGGCTCTGGTTCCCGAATTTTGTGGTCCTTTTGTGAGGCCAGGGGTTTGGCTGCTATGGGAGTAGCAGGGGGCTCAGATTCACTCCTGTTCCCCTGTGTTATTCAAACACTCATGGGCATGGCGATTGGGAGGGCAAAGGGCATCTGGCTGGGAAGGTGAGAGGAGATGGGGCAGCAGCAGAGAGAGGTGGCTGCCAGGAGGGGTGGTAAGAGTGAGGCACACACACACACACACACACACAGAGTTACGCACATCACACAGAGAGAGTTACACAAGGACACACAGACATACGCCCACAGAGACAGTTGCACACACAGAATAACACAGTGACAGGAAACAAATAGAGTGAACACACTTAATAGATTACAGGCTTTCTAAGCATAGAATATCAGGGTTGGAAGGGACCTTAGGAGGTCATCTAGTCCAACCCCCTGCTCAAAGCAGGACCAATCCCCCAACAAATTTTTACCCCAGTTCCCTAAATGGCCCTCTCAAGGAGAGAGCTCACAATCCTGGCTTTAGCAGGCCAATGCTCAAACCACTAAGCTAATGACACCATACAAGGGGTATTTAGCATAAAGCATATTCCAGTTGTGTCATCTTCATAAGCCTATTTCCATAAAGCATATGGAGTGCAACGTCACACCAAAAAAAAAAAAAAAAAAAAAAGGCAGGGGGAGAACTGGAAAGTCCAGAATGTTACATGCACAGGCAGCCACATGGCCTAGCCTGTTGAGTACAATCCATCCACCCCCTGGATCTGTATTCAATACATGGCTAGCTTGTGCCATTGCCCATGCTATATATAGAGATATACACCTATCTCATAGAGCTGGAAGGGACCTCATCATGTCCAGTCCTCTGCTTTCACTAGCAGGACCAACCGTTGTTTTTTTTTTATCTTGCCCCAGATCCTTAAAAGGCCCCCTCAAGGATTGAGCTCACAGCCCTGGGTTTAGCAAGCCCATGCTCAAACCACTGAGCTACCCTCCTCTCCATGTTGTTATTTCCACTGAACTAGCTTGAGCAAAGCTACCTTGAGTCTGTCCTGCCCCCACCCAGGCTGGGAGGCAGCTTCCAAATGCAGTGTAGAGCAGGGGTTCCCCGAGGCCCGTCTGTGCAGCTGCAACAAGCACTGCAGGCGCCTATTTATGGTTCTTGAGGAAAATTATTCATTTTAATTATTACACACATAAACTCTAACACTGGAAATAGACAATGTGCATGTTTCTGTTTCATTTTAATGTAAACAATTGTAATGACAGAAATCCCTAGCACCAGGCACTCAAAGAAATGCTTCAGGATCTTTGAAACCACACCGCTTCAGCAAAATTACACGTTAAAGACATGTTGAGAGCAAAATGCGGCATTCAGACAGGGACACACAATGTTGGATAAAACTGAACGATAAGCAACACAACCCTGTTAACAAAATTATTAAAAAAACACACACTGCATTACTAGTTGTTGATTTTAAACCACAATAGTTGTCCAACTTTGAACATTATATTATGTTTTCAATTTTTGGGGGGTGTAAGTAAAGACCCAATCCTACACTCTACTAATTAGAAAAGAATCAAATATTGTAAATAAAAATATAAAAGAACAATTGTATTGTAACTGAGGCAACAGGAACTCATCCGGTCCAGGAAAGGAGAATCCGAACGTCAAGTATGTGTCATATATAGAATATATTTTTGTTTGCTCATTGACATGTTGGGCTGCATTAGTAGGAGCACTGCCAGCAGATCGAGGAAAGTGATTACTCCCCTCTATTCGGCACTAATGAGGCCACATCTGGAGTATTGTGTCCAGTTTTGGGCCCCCGTTACAGAAAGGATGTGGACAAATTGGAGACAGTCCAGCAGAGGGCAACAAAAATGGTCAGGGGGCTGGAGCATATGACTTACGAGGAGAGGCTGAGGGAAATGGGATTATTTAGTCTGCAGAAAAGAAGCGTGAGGGGGGGATTTGATAGCAGCCTTCAATTACCTGAAGAAGGGTTCCAAAGAGGATGGATCTAGACTGTTCTCAGTGGTACCAGATGACAGAACAAGGAGTAATGGTCTCAAGTTGCAGTGGGGGAGGTCTACGTTGGATATTAGGAAACACTATTTCACTAGGAGGGTGGTGAAGCACTGGACTGGGTTATCTAGGGAGGTGATGGAATCTCCATCATTAGGGGGTTTTAAGGCCCGGCTTGACAAAGCCCTGGCTGGGATAGTTTAGTTTAGTTTTGAACAGGGGATTGGACTCGATGACCTCCTGAGGTCTCTTCCAATTTTAATCTTCTATGATTCTATGATTCCTTTTATGTAGTTGAAGATGGTCCAGGACTTTCATTATCTTCTCCACCAGTGTATCCTTCTCATTTTTGAAAAAATAAATCTTCCGTGTCAGATTAAAATACTGCTTGCTGTTTTCTACAGTTATAATTGGTGGATTCCATGTGTATGTTGCAGTAAAATGCACCATTGTACTCGTGAGAATTAAACATGACATATTGCAGCTTGGTTTATATAAATAAATACATTACAAAAATAAATTTTTTTCTATATTCTGTCCAACATCATCAGCTCAAAACATCACATTTACATAACTTTTACTTAGATTACACAAGTCACGTGGAGTTAAAGCTTTACTAAGAGCTTGACTGGAGAATGCCGTTGCATTGGCAGACCACGCTGGACTGTGTCGCGGCCCATCTTTGGGATGTGGTGCACAGTTCGGGAACCCCCGCCTTAGTGCATCAGTTCTCAGCCAGGGGTCTGAGCCCTCCTTGGGGGCTGCGAGCAGGTTTCAGGGGCTCCCCCAAGCAGGGCCGGCATTAAACCCACTGGGGCCCAGGGCAGAAACCTGAAGCCCGATCATCCAGGGCTGAAGCCGAAGCCTGAGCAATTTAGTTTCACGGGTCCCCCCGTGGCGGGGGGGCCCCACGCAATTTCCCTGCTTGCTACCCCCTAATGCCAGCCCCGACTTCAATATGTGGAAAAATAGTTGTTGTGGCAGGGGAGTTTTTATAGCAAGTTGGAGGGTGGAGGCTCAGACAGAAAAAGGTTGAGAACTCCTGCCTACAAAGTCATTGCACCCTGGCCTTAAGGGACCAGCTCAGGCAAACAGGATCCTGCATGCTCGCACACAGGCCTGATGGGCCAGTGCCAGGGGCTGGGTGTGGTAAATGTTCTTTCCTCCGGCTCTCTAGAAGAAATCGTTTCCTGCTGCTTGCTCAGGCCTTTCCCTCTCTCCGCTGCCTCCGCCGCTGCTCCAGCCCCGTTTGGCGTGGCCAGCTGCCACCAGAGGACGCGGCATGGGGAGGGGAGGGCAAGCCTGTGGGGTGGACAGCCTGACGGAGCGGGAATTGCGAAGATTCAAAAGTTTACTGGAAGAAGCGCCCCTGAAGGAGGGCTATGAACGCATCCCCCGGGGCAGGCTGGGACGTGCGGACTCCATTGAGCTCGGTGACCTGGTGGTCACTTTCTATGGGAAGCCCTATGGGAAGAAGCTGACCGAGAAGCTCCTGCGAGACATCAGGAGACCAAGCGCTGGTAAGGAGCCAGCCGGGGGGAGATCAGACCCAACGGGGGCCGGATTTGGTGCCCCGCCCTGCATACCCTGCCCCGGTCAGGGCTGGCGCCTGATCCCGGCTGGAGCAAGAACCTTTCTCCTCTCGCAGGATGGAACCGGGCTATAGAAAGGGCTGGGGGGGCGGGCGGGCGGGGGGAGCAATTCACTGCGATAACAAATGTCGCAAGCTGGGAGCTTTCTGGTCTTGCTGAGCTAAATCCTGACACCACCCCCCCGGCTCAGGCAAACCTCCCACCGAGGTCAGTGGGGACCAGCTGGGACATTCCGCCGGGGTCAGGCCCCGGGGTATTAAGCCACGTTTCCCTGGCGTGGCGCAGAGTCCAGCTTTCACTGTCGTTTCTGCGGGATCTCCCTGCGGGCCCGCGGCCCGTTTGCTGTTACCCGCCCCCCGGCGAGCTGCAGGGCTGCTTTGCTCGGGCTGAGGGTCAGGGGGTTTTGGTACAACGCCCCCTTACACCAGGGGAGACCAAGCCAGGGCACCGCGCCGCCAGATCCAGCCCTGGCTGACTAACCCCAGCCAGGGAACCTCCCCCCATCTCGGTTCCGCTCAGCTCTCCAGAGCCTGGGCTCAGCCCAGCTACAAAGCAGAAGCCGGGCCCGCCCCAGGGGAAATGGTGCTCTGGGCAAACTTGTATTTTGGTGCCCATGGGCACCGCACAACCCCATTGTCCCTGGCCCCTGTGGGCTCCCCACTCCCCTTGTGTCCCCTTTTAATCCCGCCCTCTAAGCCCCCTACCGCCTCCTGCCCCCCTGCCCCCTCCGGCACCTACATAGGGAAAGTGACCTGGATGCATGGAGCAGCTGGCATTGCTGTTCACTCCCCTGCCCCCCAGCGCTGCTCCTGCGCTCCTAGGGGGGAGCAAAGAGAGACATCAGGGCTCCCAGCATCCAGGGCACGTTTCTCGCCTGGGTTGCGTAAGGGGAGGGCAGGAGAGCACAGCCCAGGTGGGGAAGGTGAGCTGGATGCAGGACGTCGCCCCTCCCGCCCCTCCCCCGAGCCCTCTAGGGGGCACAGAGGCACGTTGGGGAGGAGGGGGCTGAGCAGTATCTGGGGCACCACTCGCTCCCCCCATGTTCCTCCAGCAGGAAGAAGCAGGGAGAACCCTGGGTGCCCCCCAACCAAGCTGGGAGCAGTTTCTGACACTACACCCCACGGAGGCCCCTGACTGGTGCAGCGCCCTTGGGCAGTCGCCCACCCCTAAGGCTGGCCCTGAGCAGAAGAGGGGAAGAAGAGACTCAGGAATCCAGCGAGAGAGAAATAACATGGGGACCTCATGGGCCTGGGGGTGACATCGTCCTGTAATTACACACAGAGAGGGTTCCAATCAGGAGGCAGAGTCCTGACCCCTGACCTGAGCTCTGCACTGACCGCTAGCTCCCCCTTTCTCTTTCACATGCACTGTCTCCTTGGTCTCTGCCACAGAGGGCAGGAGCTGAGAACAGGAGCTCGAGGCATTTGCTAAGGCCAGGGCAAGAGCTGCAGTGAGTTATAAATCACCCAGGGATATTAACTCATAGTCACTTGTTTGTACAAGTAAACCTAAGCACACCTGTCTGCGGAGGACTCAGCACCTAACACTTCCTGGTGTTCCTCAACAAGTCATGTGACCCATCACCTTTGCCTCATTATCTCTCTACACCCATTTCCTGCAAGCATCCCAATGTGATCTACTGCTGCTTGCAATTGTCTCTCTGACTCACTTTGCCTCCCAGCTGCTGTAAACTGCCTGTCACCATAGGGACTGACTCCATGGGTGCTCCGCAGCTGGAGCACCCACGGGGAAAAATTGGTGGGTGCTCTGCACCCACCGGTAGTTCCCCGCCCCCTCACCCCAGCTCACCTCCACCTCCTCCCCTGAGCATGCCGCTTCTCCCACTAGCTCCCAGCGCTTCCTGCCGTGAAACAGCAGGAGGGGGCGGAGTTGGGGAAGGGGATGGAATGGGGGCAGGGAAGGCGTGGAGTCATAGTGGGGGCAGGGGGACGCGAGCACCCACCGGCGCTGGGAAAAGGTGGTGCCTATGCCTGTCACTAGTGTCTTGATTTAAAAATCAAATAGGCTCCACTTCCCAGCGGCTGCATATCACCTGATCAAAAGCAGAAGTTAATCCTGACCCTGGAAATACGTTTCCCCAAACAACACCCCCCCAACCCCCAAAAAGAAAAGGAAAACACCTTCCCTGTAAGACAGGGGCTTGTGATGCTTTTGCTATCATTTGCACATAGAACATAGCCATGAGTCGGGAATTCCAGCGTGGTGAGACATTACTGCCCTATTGCACAGGTGGAAATGACAACACGAAGTGCAGGGCAGTGGCGAATCAGGCCTATTATTATTTAGGTTCTGCCATAGGTGTGTGTGAAGTTTTACAAACAAGCCTCCTGCTCCAAAGACTTTACATCTAAACAGACAACGGGCAGATGCTGACTAGAGTTCATAAGCTTTACTGGGAGGGTTTGTTTTATGGGGGGAGTTGAGAGAATGAAATGCGTGAGTTGCTGATTGTTGTCGTCTTATTCCAGACGGTGCCCACGCGGCGAGTGAGAGACATGGGGAAGTCACTCCCTACAAAAGGCATTCTGGGAAAATTGCAGACAGAGAACGGAAAGTGGAAAATTCTACCTACAAGGAGAGACCTTACAAATGTCCCGTTTGTGGGAACGGATTCAATTTGAAATTAAACCTTATTCGGCATCAGAGAATCCACACCGGAGAGAAACCCTACAAATGTGGGGAATGTGGGAAGAGCTTCAATGACAGCTCCAACCTCGCTCGACATGAGAGACTCCACCTGGGACTGAAGCCTTACACCTGTCCCAAGTGCGGGAAGAGCTTCAGTCTGAACTCAAACCTTGTCCGCCATCAAAGAATCCACACAGGAGAGAAGCCCTATGAGTGCCCCACATGTGGGAAGAGCTTCAATGACAGCTCCAACCTCGCTTGCCATCAGAGAATCCACACGAGAGAGAAACCCTATAATTGCCCCAAATGTGGGAAAAGCTTCCGTGACAGGTCCAGCCTGGCTCGACATGAGAGCCTCCACCTGGGATTGAAGCCTTACAAGTGTCCTGAGTGTGGGAAGGACTTCAGTGTGAAATCAAACCTCACTCGCCATGAGAGAATCCACACGGGAGAGAAACCCTACAAATGTGGTGAATGTGCGAAGAGCTTCAATGACAGCTCCAACCTTATCCGCCATCAGAGAATCCATACAGGAAAAAAGCCCTATATATGCTCCAAATGTGAGAAAAGCTTCAATGACAGCTCCAACCTTGCTCGACATGAGAGAATCCACAAGAGTAAGAAACCTTTATATATGGGACCCGATTGGAAATTTTCCATCGGGATTATTTATGATTTTGCAGAAACTTCATTTTCTGTTGAAAAGGTTCCATGGGAAATATTTTGAATTTGTTTATCATAGAATTATAGAATATAAGGCTTGGAAGGGACCTCATTTGTGTTGCCCTCCGCTGGACTCTTTCCAATTTTTCCACATCCTTCTTGTAGAGTGGGGCCCAAAACTGGACACAGTACCCCAGAGGAGGCCTCACCAATGTCAAATAGAGGGGAATGATCACATTCTCCAATCTGCTGGCAATGCCCCTACTTATACAGCCCAAAATGCCGTTAGCCTTCTTGGCAACAAGGGCAAACTGTTGACTCATATCCAGCTTCTCGTCCACCGTAACCCCTAGGTCCTTTTCTGCAGAACTGCTGCCTAGCCACTCGGTTCCTAGTCCGTAGCAGTGCATGGGATTCTTCCGTCCTAAGTGCAGGACTCTGCACTTGTCCTTGTTGAACCTCATCAGACTTCTTTTGGCCCAATCCTCTAATTTGTCTAGGTCCCTCTGTATCCTATCCCTACCCTCCGGCACATCTACCATTCCGCCCAGTTTAGTGTCATCTGCGAACTTGCTGAGGGTGCAGTCCACGCCATCATATGTTTTGATTTTTCCATTGGAAAAATTGAAACAAAATATTTTGGTTTATAGAACTGACCCAAAATGTTTTAGTCAGTTCGACATGAAGCTGCATTTCCTGGTTGTAACACCTTACTGTAGTATGGTTTGGGCTCCCTGGCTAGACTACATATACCGTGATGCCACACCATCTTCCTGCTTATCCTGCAGCATGCTGCATTATGGGTGTCACATGGCTGCTGCATCATTCCAGATGTAGCCTGCTTAGGGATCCCAGCCCAAAGGGGAAAATGAGGACATTAGATAACTAGCTTTAATGAAGCAGTGCACGACCCTAGGGAAATGCAGTTTAACACTGAACTGACTCCAAAGCGTTTTGGGTCAATTCAACAAAACAATATCAAACATTTTGATTCAGGAATGTTCAAATGTTTAGTTTCAGTTGAAAATTCCAAAACAAAACATTTCACCTTTTCTGAATCAAAATGTTCAGAATTTGTTCTGCACCAAGTTTTGCTATTTCAACTTTTGTCCTGATTCAGGATGAAAAAAAGTTGCAATGTTGGAAAGTCCCACTATTTTTTGTTCCACTCTATTATACAGGGAAATTCTGTGCCAAAAAGTAAAAAATTCTGCACACAATATTTTAAAATGATGCATATTTTATTTGTCAAATTAACAATATAAACATTCCAGTTTCAATTATTTTGGTAATTTCTTTCAAAATATCTGTCAGCAAGTATGTCTGTTACAATGCAGAGAAAAAAAGAGATTCAGGAAAAAATTTTTTGACAAATAGATTCCTTACTAGGCATATTAATACAGATCTTTGAGTAATTCATTTAAACTACAATACAGAACCGTATTTCCCACACCCGTCAGAAGCAGTGCAAAGGCTTGGGAGAGTCAGGGGTAAAGAAGGAGCTAGGGAGAGGGAAGGTGCCTGGGAATTAATCTGGAGGATTGTTGGGTGTGGGCGGGAGAAGTATGGAACAGTTTCTTTTGGGGTGGGGGGGATTGTTAAGGAGTTGGGGAGCCTCTCTCATGTAGACCCTGGCTGACCCTGAGCCTCTCCAGTCAGTCAGGCACATCTGCCATTGTCCCTTTGTATCCCTGCACACACACCCCCCATCCCCATCTGGCCTGGAGATCCCCTACCCCTGTCCCCATGTGGCCTGGAGACCCCTGCCATTCAGCCCCTGTCTCAGTGCTGTCACCCCACTAGCTCCTGAGTCCATTCCCCAGTCTGTTCCTCCCACTAACCCTTCTGAATCCCAGTATCTGACAACCCCCCAGCAGCCCCACTAGGGTGACCAGATGTCCTGATTTTATAGGGACTGTCCCGATTTTTGGGTCTTTTTCTTATATAGCGACCTATTACCCCCCACCCCATCCCGATTTTTCACACTTGCTGTCTGGTCACCCTAAGCCCCACGTGCCCCACTGCTTCCCAACCTGGCTGCACCGGCAGGCACTATAATGAATGCAGCCAGCTGTTGGCTGTTAAGTCTGGTCAGCCAGCTGTTCTGGCACCACAGCGACCTCTGGTGGGCGAAAGTCAGAACTTCTTGAGCAGAATGTATTTTCTGTGGATAAAAATTCTGCAGCAGTCATGAATTCTGTGCATGCATAGTGGCACAGAATTCCTCCATGAGTAATAGTATATTTGTGATAAACATGGGAACAGCTTCCATCTGAACTGAACTAAAAAAAGTCTCAAGCGTCTCATGCCATCATGAGACGCTTGAGATTTGGCCATTATTTTAACACTAGTCACCCTTGCCCATCTGTCTGTCTATGTGTGTGTGTGTGTGTAATGAGATACTACATGGACTGGGCTGGTGAAATGGGCTTTAACTCACCTCTTAAATATTTCTTATGGCCTCATGGGACTTCCAGGCATGGAGATTGGAAAATGAATTGCAGAAGCCAAGTCCAGTGACCCACGACCGTTATTATTTTTGGTGGTGGTGGTGTCAGCTCATCCCCCATGCTCTGAGGATGTTCCCCGGGATCAGACAGTGTGAGACACGCTCACTGAGCAGAAACTGGCACTGGAGACGGGGAAGTAGAGGGGAGAGGGATCAGTTGTGGAATGGAAAGGACCAGAGGAGGGGTAACTATGGAGTGATGGGTAACACTGCAGTGGTGCTAACCTCAGTTTTTAGGCATCTAAGAGTGTAAGGATTCGGTTGTGCTTGGCCTGCCCCTACACATCTCCCCAGAGCTGGGAACAGTCTTGCCTTCAGGATGTATTGCCCTGACCCAATACTTTCCCTTCTGCAGGAGTGAGACGCAGAAGTGAAGATGCCACTTCAGACTCCTGGGGAAAGGACAGATGTGACTTGTGTCGCAGAGAGAAGGTAGGGGATTGTGTTTGTTCTCTGTGTGTTCTGTCCCCATCACTGTGGTGTCTGGGCACTATCTCACACTGTCAGTGTGTCTGTGCTATGCAAATGGGACACTGTTTAACTCAGAGGAAACTACATTGCCTGTGTTTATATGCTGGGAACAAGGGATGAGGAAATAGAAGAATAATCTTAGCAATTACAAATGACTTGGCAGCGCTTCTCCTCAAGACTATGTAAAAATGGCCCTTTCTTCCTTGACAGGGCAGGTCCCCATGTGTTTCGAAGCCAGAACTGCTGACTGGAGCAACAACAATGAGTTTTTGCTCCTGTTAACCCCTAAAGTCAATACAGTGAAGAGAGAGCAAGCAGTAGTTTATCCTCCGCAGAACTGACATTAAATTGTTATTAAATCGCCAATTAGTGAAACACCACAGAAAATTCCCAGACAAAAACTGCATTAAGATGGAATTAATGTTAAGTATGTTTCAGTAATTTAAGGGTAAAAAAACCAAACAGACATGTAACTATTCCAAAACTGCAAACCCAGGCCATTCAGAGGTAAGGTTATATCTACAAAAAAGCCAAATATATTAAGATTTGGAAATGCACAGTTAAGGCACCCAAATAATTTTAACTGTGCCCTGGAGTGATGCCAACCAATACCAATACAATTGTGATTAGTTAAGATGAGTTTATAGTTCTAGATTAAATCTAATTGATTGTAAAGACACACATCTTCTTACTGCAGATCGCTGCCACCATCTTCATTAAGGACAGCTTGTCTTCATTATGGTGGCTATTTTAAAAGAGGGTCTTTGCTCAAGGACAATCCATAGCCTCTCATTGAGAACAGGGGGAGGAAACCAGAATGAAGCCTATAGTCCTATGAAAAGTCAGGGGGCCAACTGCCCCCAGTGCCCCAAAGCAAATGCTGGCCCTGATAGCCAGGAAGGTGCAGCACTTTGTAGCAGCACTTTGAATGGACTGGAGGGAATGAGTTTACTGCAGTCAAGACACAAGATAATCCAAGCTTAAGAGAGAGTTTTGGTAGCATGGGCAGGTTGCATGCTGAAGATTTTGCACAGGACTCTATGTCTAGCTAACAAGTTCTTCCTGTCACAAGAATTATCCAGCTGAAAATCCTTATTGGAGTCAAGTTAATACAAATGTCTTTGTTTTAGGGTTTTGCAGAAGTACAACCAGAGATTTTGCCAGGCCCGGAGGAGAACCAGAAAACGTACAGGTCAGAGCTTGGGGGCACTATTTACATGGAGCTGATAGTGACACCTAGAATTAAGGTTGCCTGACACTTTCCATTATGAGACCCTGTTTTCAGTTGCTGAGAATTTTGCCAAAATGTAAACTGAAGGATACATTTTGGGGGGAAATTTCAGCTAAATGGTTCAGTTGTTTCTGAAAATAAAAGTAGGGGAATGTGTTGTTTAGCCCATGTTGAAAAATTCTTACAACTGTTTCCTTGAGAAGCTTTGGCACCTCCATGCTTTAGAGCAGGGACTTGAAATTTGGTAAGGGGTTTTTGCCGTTCCTTTGAAAATCCATCTACATTTGGCCCAAGTTACAAGCCTATGAAAATCACATGCTCTATGGGGGGAGGGTCTGTTTGGATTTATAGAAACTTTAGGAGACGTTTCAAACCTATAACACTTGAACCCAAAGCAGACATCTCTTAAAATCATGGACTCTGCGACCAATTCGTAGCCTTATTTCTAATGAGGCTTTGCAAAATTCAATTTTTAATGTTGACAGAAAATATCAATATTTATTTTTAAGCATTTCCCCCTATTTTTTATCTATTTAAATTTTTACAATTGTGGGAAATTACAGGGACATCAGACAATAATTATTTAATGCCAGTAGCGGTTGAGATTCAAAAATTGAAGTTTAGTAAGTGGTAAAGCAACGTGTCCACATCACACGTCCAAATATATAAAGTCAATAGCCTCAAATCTAACTCTGAAAAGTTCTTAATCAGCATTTCTTTTACTTTGCCTATCTGTAATTTTTGATTATTGTCAATGGAAGCATTTTTTCGTCAGTTCGTGTGTGTAAGAGGAAATCAATGTTTACTGACGTATATACCGATAAAAACCAAATCCTCCCAAGGTGACTTAGGAGCCTAAGCCACATTTTCAAGAGTGAGTTGGGCCGTTAGGGCCAAATTTACACAGGTGTTTAGGTGCCTAGAGATGCAGAAAAGTGCCAGGTGGGACTTTCAAAAGGGTCAAAGCAGGTTAGGCGCTTTACTGCCATGGCGTTAATCTTCAGTCTAGCAGACAAAGGTCTAATCAGATCCACTGGCTGGAAGTTGAAACTAGACAAATTCAGACTGGAAATAAGGCAGACATTTTTACCAGTGTCAGATATTTAACCACTGAAACAATTTACCAAGGATTATGATGGAGAAATCACTGGGCATTTTTAGTTCAAGATTGGGTGTGTGTTTTTTTTTTTTAAAGATTTGTTCTGGATCAACCAGGAATTATTTTGGGGAAGTTCTCTAGCCTGTGTTGTACTAGTGGTCAGACTAGATTATCACAGTGGTACCTTCTGGCCTTGGAATCTATGAAATTCAATGGGTGTTAGGCACTTTGATAAATCCCACGAGGTGCCGAAGTGAGTTAGGCACCTATTTGCATCTTTGGGTGACTTTTGTAAAGCTGGCCCTAAGTCTGGCTTTTCTGCAAGTGGGACGTAGGCTCCTGTCACAGGGGGACAAACCTCCATTAAGGGAGAGAATCTCAGGTCTCCTGTGACTGAACAGGAACGCCCTGGCTAGACCTGATTAGCAGTTGGGGAGCACCTGCGGTCAGGTGACAGAGATGGGGGGCTTGGGTGCCAGGAAGGAGGGAGGCCGACCAGAAGTAGTGAGGTCTGAGTGGTGGGGCCCCAGCCAGAGGAAGGCCCTGGGGAGCCCCCGTTTTGCCACTGTTCTGCAGAAGGAGAAGTGACCTGGAGGAGAACCCAGGGGAGATGGGTACTTTCTATGGGCCCAGGATGGGCAAACATTGTTTGTGTTGGTCCTTTGTTTGGGTGCTTTGGACTCTAGCAGGGGACTCCTGAGGTAAGAGTGAGAGCCCTCCAGTCTGAGGGAAGATGGAGATTCATAAAGAGCCTGGCGTCACAGAAAGTGGTAGAGCTGGAACCAATGGCATTGAAACTATTTTGTAATTTGAGGTGCTCATATTAATAAGTTGGCATGGAAGCCAATGTAGGAGGCTCTAGTGGGTAAGATTGGAGGGGGAGTCCTACGTGCTTTCCCTGGCTCTGGGGTTTAGGGTCTAGTGGTTATAGTGGGGGGGCTGGGAGTTGGGACTCCTGTGTCCTATACCCAGCTATGTGATTTTTTGGTATGTCGCCTTTCTCTCAAATAAAAAATCAGTGTGTGTGGAGTATTATAGTGCGTGAGCCTTGTACCCTATGGGGGGGATCTAAGTTGGAAAAGAAAATAAATGTTTCTTTTTAAAAAAATAGGGCACATAACCCCTTTTATCCTCTCCCCACACAACCACTCACTCTGCTGGGCCTGTTTCCCAGCCCATCACACCATGGGAATGATAACACTGATGGGCACTTTGCATTTGGGGTTGTTTAACCCTCTTCTTCCCTCTCCCTTTGATGGGCAGGGTTCACTTCCCCCAGGCAGGCTCCTTCAGATGCTCTGAAACTGAACTGGGGTTCGAGGTGAGGGCAGCTGTGACTCTCAAATACGAATATGAATCCTGGCGTTGTCATCAGACTGAACTGGAAATGCAGCAGTGGATGATCGCCGGCCCTTTGTTCAACATCTGGGCGGAACCAGCCAGGGCTGTGGCAGCTGTGCACCTCCCCCACTTCATGTGCCTGGCAGGTATGGCAGATAAATAATAAGTATTATACAAGCGCTATAAACCCATAGATCTCAGTTCAAGCCGGGGAGGGGGCTTGAGCGTGAGCTTCAGCTCTATTTCCTTGATTTATTGTTTATTGCCCACGTCCTGTCTGTGACTTTTAATAAAAATATCTGTGCCAAAATTGTAGCCTTAATTATAAACAATTAACATTGTACCAAGATTGCTCCTCAGTTGCCGTTCTCACAGCACTGTTTTCCCTTGTCGTCATAGCAATAGGCTCCTCTTTCCAAGGACTGCTGTGTAGGAGGAAAATGGGAATCAGGAACCTGCACTGGCTCTCCTGCCCCTGTGGTAGTCCCTATACAAAATGTCTTCTGTGGCCCTGTCTGCCTGTATCTCAAAAATGACTGTGCTTGTTCTTTACAGGTCATTGATGACAATGAAAGAAAGTACAAATCAATACGTGTGCGCAAACCTCCTAAAACCAAGCCATTAACCTATGGCTCTCATTATGCAGTATCCAGCGCATCAGATGTAGAGATAACACCTGAGGTGAGTGAAATTTATCTTCTGTGCTTCAGTGAAGGGTCCTCTCCTGAAGTCATCATTGCAACTTAGTCATAGCACTAGGGGGCGCTGTGCTGCAGGGAGCAGGGTAGGAGGTATAGTAGGGGGCACTTTCCCCTCACAGTCCATGCTGGCCCCAGTGCCCCTGTATAGTGCTGCAGGATGCTGTGCTCAAGGAATTTTGCAGCAACATTTGGATGCACTGGAGGAGAGAGGTGAGGAGGTTGCAATAATCAAGGCAAGAGATGACTGAGGCCTGGAGCTAGATTCTACTGGTAACTGGGATATCCTGTGCACTGTTGATTCACAGCTCTGCTGGCTCTGGCAGGGTCACCCCTAATGGAGCGCCTTGTCTTTACTGCAGGAGCTGTTATGTAGATCCCCAGGATGAACATCCATACACGGAGATTTATACCCAGGGCTTGGTGGACAAACTGGACAAACTGGAGCTCAGCTTGGTGGAGCAAAGTGATAAGCAACTGGTCTGGAAGGCCCTTGTGAGACCAGGTAGGTTCAGCTCAGCAGAAGATCTTGGCAGGGGTGAGAGATTTGTACAAGACAACCCCTCTCGGTACTTGCTGATGGTCAGTGCAAAACTCAGGTGCAGACCAAGGCAGTGGGGGTGCATCACAGCCGTGTCCTGTTGTGTTGGACTTGGAGCTGCCTTGTAATATTGTATTGATACAGTATGGTGGCTTGGTTATTGTGGTGTTTTCTGAAACCATATATTGACATAAAGTATCAGAGGGGTAGCTGTGTTAGTCTGTATTCACAAAAACAACGAGGAGTCCAGTGGCACCTTAAAGACGAACAGATATATTTGGGCATAAGCCTTCATGAGTAAAAAAAAGTGTTTTTTTTACCCATGAAAGCTTATGCCCAAATAAATCCGTTAGCCTTTAAGGTGCACCAGACTCCTCATTGTTTTTATATATTGACTTAGTTTATCCAGAAAAGGCACTCAGGTAGAGGTGGATGGCTCCTGATAACGACTTCTCAGCAAACACTTAAGGACTTTAAAGGCAGAACTGTTAGCTTCGATAATACTGGCTCTGTCAACAGCTGAGCCTATCAGACCAGATTACACAGACTAGCCTTTGCCCTGCAAAGAGGGGAGAACACAGACCCTGGAAAGTTCAAAGAGAGACATTCTCTCGAGAGGAGAGTGAGAGGTAAACAGAGACCACAGGGTCTGCTGGGGTTGTCTGGAGAAGTTAGGCCTGCCAGGGTAACCATTATGGGTTAGTAGGACTCTAGGTAAAAGAGAGAGACAATGTGGGTGAGGTAATATCTACTATTGGACCAACTTGTGTTGTTGAGAGAGACATGCTTTTAAGGTAAAATAGACATGCCTGTAGGCTATATGTAGTTTTAAAATCCTTTTCAGTAAAGCTTTCGTTCCTACTAACAAACAGTAGGAACGAAAGTTCCTGATGCTTGAAAAGAAAACAACGAGGAGTCCGGTAACACCTTAAAGACCAACATTTATTTGAGCATAAGCTTTCGTGGGTAAAAAAACACTTTTTTTACTCATGAAGGCTTATGCCCAAATGAATCTGTTCATCTTTAAGGTGCCACCAGACTCCTCGTTGTTTTTGTGGATACAGACGAACACGGTTGCTGTTACTTGAACTCTGATACTTGTTTTAAGAAGACTCTCTGGTTGCTGTTAGCCACTAGTCATAGGCTCCTGAAGGAAAGACCAGCAGGGCAATAATGGTGAAGACACAGGGTGCTGTAGCCCAGGGCCTGGCCTAAGCGTGGAAGGATCACATGATTCCATCCCAAGAACGGTGAAGGCATGAGCGCTAAGAAGGATGCACTGAGCAGCCAGAAAGGGGACAGAGAGGTGCAGCTAGCCCTGTAACTGACTTTTATAGACCTATAGGGACAGGAACTAGCGTTTAGGTGGGAGAGGAGCTCTATTTTGAGAAGCCAGTTGCACAATATCAAAGTTTATACGTTTTTGTCCTGAACCATTTCCAGAGAAATCTTGAGAAGCTCAGGCATCCTGTTGAAAAGCTCTTGAAAAGTTTTAAAATCATCCAGTGGTTGCTACTGACAAGACCACTGCCGCTTCTGGGGATGATCATAGAAATGCAGGGCAGGAAGGAACCTTGAGAAGTCATAACGTCCAGTCCCCCTGCACTGAAACAGGGCCCAGGAATCCTAGATCATCCCTGACAGGTTCATCCAACCTGTTCTAAAAAACCACCAGTGATGGGGATTCCATAACCTCCCTTGGAAGCCTATTCCAGATCTTAACCCTTAGAGTTAGAAATTTTTTCCCTAATATCTAACCTACATCTACCTTCCTGCAGATTAAGCCCATTACTTCTTGTCCTACCTTCAGTGGACATGGAGAACAATTGATCACTGTCCTCTTTATAACATGCATCCGACGAAGTGGGTATTCACCCACGAAAGTTCATGCTTCAATACGTCTGTTAGTCTATAAAGTGCCACAGGACTCTTTGCTGCTCTTTATAACAGCCTCTAACATACTTCAAGAATACTATCCGCTCCCCTCTCAGTCTCCTTTTCTCAAGACTAGACATGCCCAGTTTTTTTTTAAATCTTTCCTCCCAGCTCAGGTTTTCTAAACCTTTTCTCGTTTTCGTTGCTCTCCTCTGGACTCTTTTCCATTTGTTCACATATTTCCTAAAGTGCAGCACCCAGAATTGGACACGGGACTCCAGCTTAGTCCTCACAAGGCCAAGTCGAGTGGGACAATTACCTCCTGTACCTTGCAGATGGCTTTCCGGTTAATATGCCCCAGCAAGCTTTTTTGCAACTGCACCACATTGTTGACTCAAATTCAGTTTGTAAGAACATAAGAATGGTCCATATAGCCCAATATTTTGTCTTCTGACAGTGGCTGGTGCTAGATGCTTCAGGGGGAATAAACAGAACAGCAATTATCAGGTGATCCATCCCCTGTTTTCCAGTCCCAGCATCTGGCAGTCAGAAGCTTAGGGACACCCAGAGTATGCAGTCGCATCCCTAACCATCTTGGCTAATAGGCCTTGAAGGACCTATCCTCCATGAACTTATCAAATTCTTTTTTTAACCCAGTTATAGTTTTGGCCTTCACAACATCCCCAGGCAACGAGTCCCACAGTTTGACTGTGTGTTGCATGAAGAAGTTTCCTTTTGTTTGTTTTAAACCTGCTGCCCATTAATTTCATTGGGTGACTCCTGGTTCTTGTGTTATGTGAAGGGGTTAAAAAAAAACTTCCTTATTCACTTTATCCACAATATTTATAATTTTATAAACCTCTATCACTTCCCCCCTTAGTCATCTCTTTTCTAAGATGAATAATTTCCAGTCTTTTGATGCATCCGACGAAGTGGGTATTCACCCACGAAAGCTCATGCTCCAATACGTCTGTTAATCTATAAGGTGCCACAGGACTCTTGGCTGCTTTTACAGTCTTTTTAATCTCTCCTTGTATGGAAGCTCTTCCGTACCCCTAATCATTTTTGTTGAACTTCTCTGTACTTTTTCCAGTTCTAATATAACTTTTTTGAGATGGGGTGACCAGACCTGCCTGCAGTATTCCAGGTGGTGGCATAAGGTGGATTTATATAGAGGAATTATGACTTTTTTTTCTCTCTCTTCTAATGGTTCCTAACATTCTGTTCACTTTTTTGACTGCCTCTGCACATTGTGCAGATGTTTTCAGAGAACTCTCCATAATGACTCCCTGATCTCTTTCTTGGTTGATAACAAGTAATTGAGGACCCCTCATTTTGTTTGTAGAATTGGAATTATGTTTTCCAGTGTGCATTACTTTGCTTTTATCAGCACTGAATTTCATCTGCCATTGTGTTGTTTTCATCTGCCTTTCACACAGTTTTGTGAGATCTCTTTGTAATTCTTCACAGTGACTCCCTGAGTAATTTTGTATCATTTGCAACCTTTGCCATCTCACCGTTTTCCCCTTTTTGCATATTGTTTATGAATAGGACTGATCCCAGTACAGACCCCTGGGGGACACCACTATTTACCTCTCTCCATTCTGAAAACTGATCATTTATACCTACCCTTTCTTTCCTATCTTTTAACCAGATACTGATCCATGAGAGGACCTTCCCTCTTATCCTATGACAGCTTACTCTGCTTAAGACCCTTTGGTGAGGGACCTTGTTAAAGGCTGTCTGAAAATCTAAATACACTATAACCACTGGATCCCCCTTGTCCACATGTTTGGGGACCCCCTCAAAGAATTCTAGTAGATTGGTGAGGCATGATTTCCCTTTACAAAAACCATGTTGACTCTTCCCAACAAATTATGTTCATCTATGGGTCTGACAATTCTGTTCTTTACTGTAGTTTCAACCAATTTGCCTGGTATTAAAGATATTCATCCATCTGACTCCTACGTGCTAGCACCATACAGATACTAAAATGGGGGAAATACACTGGAATTGGGTGTCCCCACAAGCCATTACTATGTTTGTGGTACAATGGGTTTCACACATCATTACTAAAACTTACTGTGGTGCTGAGTGGTGCTAATGGCTGCCATCGGGGTGCAGGACCATCAGAGACCAATGGGGGCAGCTAAGTATTTGCCTTCTTACCTAACAGCGGAAGCAATTGAGAATGTTTTGTAGTGCAGACGAGAGCCTGCAGGCCAAGTCTGTTATTATTTGTTGTGTTGCCTGAGACCCACAGCCATGGCCCAGAACCCAATTGTGCTAGGTGCAGTACGTTAATTTATAAGTGTATTACAGTAGTGTCTGGGAGCTCTATCCAGGGATCAGGTATTATCCCTGTCCCAAAGAGCTGACAATCTGAGCCAGAAGCCAACCTGCTGCTGGGTGTTCGGGGGGTCGCAGTGAGTCGGCCATTAGAGAGGCAGTTGCTGGGTGACCCGGTATGGAAGCAGAGGCAGACGAGCCAGATGCTTATTGGGCAGCAGGCTGAGTGTCTGGTTGGGGATGTCTGCTAAAGCTCATGAATTGTACGTTCCTCCTGCTGGCCAGGGAAGCAGGACGCGGTGTCTGTTTCTGGGCATAAACAAATGACACCAAAAATATACCGGACTTCTATCACTGATCACTCGTCCAAACTGAAACTACCCCGCAGGGCCCAAAATTACAGCGTTCTGCTCAGCCAAAGGAGCAACAGTATGACAGACATTTACAATGCACTGAGCTTATCATCCTGTGCTGGGCGTTTGATGTATCAGTAATAATAACCAGAAGCTAAAAGCCTGAAGCAACAGCTATGTGTGCTTGTCATCTAGAACAGTGATTGTTGTTTTAATTACAATACATTCGTTGTTACAGTGGGTTTGTTTGTAGATTTCTTGAAAAAATAATAAGGAAAAAGATTTTTAAAACGAGCCTAGTGGACACCTTGGACACAGTCAGTGGTGACATAAGTGCTGTTGTACAGTGACATGTGACTGAGTGCACACGGTAACTTGCACTCACCATATGCCAGATGAGCGTGTGTGTGTGTTAAGTGTGTATTTCTGCTATTTGGTGTTCTGCGGGGGGACCCAGAGCAGCTGTCTAAGAACACAGACATTGCCACACCTGTAGAGTCTGACATCTGGGTACAGTCTCTGACAGTGGCCAGTAACAGATCCTTCGGGAGACTCTGAATAACTCATTAATTGGTGTATCAGTCTCTCAGCTTCAAAGATAATCACACTGCCATGTGACTGGCTTAACCAATCCGATCTGCAAGTGGCCTGTGTGGTGTGAGGTGAGCAGAGTAAACAGAAAATTATGATAAAAAGTTTGTTTCACTCTTCTTCCTTCCCCGCTTCCAGGTGACATTGAGCACAGTTCACCATCAACAGAACGCCACACAGGTCAGTTCATCTCCCCTGATTTACAGAGGCCTGATTTTAGTAGGACAGAAATTACAGAAGTAAAAAAGACCTAATGAGTCAGTGGCAGAACCAGGACTCCTCTCCTCCCCTCACGCTGTACCCACTAGGCAGTAGTCCTGCCCTGATCCAGGATTCTAATTCAGAGCAGGCGCAGGGAGTGGGTGGACATCAAGGTGGCAAATTCTGACAGGAAAGGAGAGAGGCTTGGGCATTGGGAGGTATTCCAGGGACGAGGGTCAAGGTAACTGAGTTAGGGAGGTATCTGTGGGAGGGGAGAGCAGAAGCGGGGAGAGGGGTGAGCAAAGGGGAACCACACAGACCGGACCAGAGGCAGTGAGACACTGAGTACAGAGCACTAGGATTGCGAGACGGTACCAAGCATTTTCTGTAGAGGAGAGAGGTGTGACATGAAGCGGGAAAGCCTGGGCATGAAGGAGAGCGGGGAATGGTACCTGGGTGGGGAGTGGCTGGACTGGACTTTGCTGGCCCATGTTCTAGGAGGTGGCACTAGGAAGACGATGAGCGATCACCTCCTGGACACCCTGAAAAACCTCCGAGAGGCAGAGATGAAGGAGTTCAAGAGCAAACTGACTGACATCAAGCTGGAAAAGGGATACCGCAGCCACATACCTCGATGTGACCTGGAGAAGGCAGGGCCTGTGGAGCTCACTGAGCTGCTGATCAGATACTATACAGAGCACTATGGGGTGGAGGTGACCACGATGGTGCTGGAAGCTATCAATCAGAGAGAGCTGGCAGAGAGACTTCGCAGGGCAACAATGGCTGGTCAGGAATGAGCCAGTAGGGGTTGAACCGCCTCCTCTCTTCAGGGGATCCCACTGCGACTTCATCTCTGCATCCTCCCTGCTCTCTGAATTCTAAGCACAATCTCAGACAGAATATGCTCCTCTCTCTTCATAAGTCAGAGCCCTTGGGAACTGAAGACAAAGCCAGTTCCTTTCTGAGTTCACATTTTTCTGACCCTTTAGGATCAGGTTTCGCTTTAATTGTCTCTCTGTTCCCCCCTTCCCCCAAACTCTTTTCAAGCCCCCACTCCTATCTGCAACCTGCAGTTCTGATTTTATTATCCCTCTACCCACTTGAATACATTTGTTCTCTGTTTATCATTCCACTAGTGACACTGCAGGGTCTTAAACGGCAGCTATTAAAGTTAGACATTTTAAAATCACCACGTCCAGGTAACTTGCATCCAAGAGTTTTAAAAGAGCTGGCGGAGGAATGCTAATGTGGATTTTCAGTAACTCTTGGGAAGTTCAAGAAGACTGGAAGAAAGTGAAAGTTGTGCTAGTATTTTAGAAGGGGAAATGGGATGACCCAGGTAATTATAGTTGGTCAGCCTGACATCAATCCTGGGCAAGATAATTGCGCAGCTGATATTGGATTTGATTAATAAAAAAATTAATTAAGGTAATAAAATTAATGCTAATCACAATGGGTTTATGGAATATAGATCCTGTTAAATCAATTTGATACCTTTTTCCTGAGATTACAAGTTTGGCTGATAAAGGTAATAGTGTCGATGTAAGATACATAGACCTGGTCTATACTATGAAGTTACGTCGACCCAAGTCAGCTTGTTTCAGCTTAGTTTTACATGCGTCCACACCTGCATTAGTCTCTTGCTAACATAACATCACCTCTCCAGATGACAGAGCCAGAGCTGAGGTTTTTCTAGTATAGACACTGCATTGCCTGTGTTAATCCTAACAGTTCTCCAGCAGCTGTCCCCCTGGTTGCCCCCGTGACCGTGACCATTCTGGTCGCCATTGTGAAATCCATTGTCCAGGGGTCACAGACACCGGAAGCCTCCTTCCGTCCCCTTGAAAACGTCATTGTGTTTTGTGTGCCTTTTCCTGATTGTCCACCTTGGCAAGCATGCGGCAGGCCAGGGAGACCACCACCACTTCTGGGGCTCCCCTGTGGACCTGCCACTTCTACAATGAACTGCGCACCCCACCAGCACCTGAAATCTGACCAGGGACACTTTGCAAGAGCTAGGCATGGGATCCCCTGCAATGCACAGGGAGGAGGAGGAGGAGGGGGTGAGAAGCAGAGGGGAATACAAAACATGCTGGGAGCCAGGAGCTGCTTGAAACTCTGCCGGAATTGAGCCGGTCCCATCACACGAGCGCAGATGAGCCCCGGGGATGACGGTGAAGGGAGCTCAGGTACGTGTATTGGTGCATTACTCCTCCATGTTTGTAATGGCGCAGCCATTCCCAGTCCCTATTCAAGCCTAAGTTGATTGTATCTAGTTTGCATACCAACGAGAAACTGCTGAGCGGGAATTGATATGCAAACTAGATACAATCAGCTTAGGCTTGAACAGGGACTGGGAATGGCTGAGCCATTACAAACATTGAATCTATCTCCCCTTGTAAGTATCCTCACACTTCTTATCAAACTGTCTGTACTGGGCTATCTTGATTTCACTTCAAACGTTTTTTTCTCTTACTTAATTGGCCTCTCAGAGTTAGTAAGACAACTCCCACCTTTTCATGCTCTCTGTATGTGTATATAGATCTTCTCAATATATGTTTCAGTCTATGCATCCGATGAAGTTGGCTGTAGCCCACGAAAGCTTATGCTCAAATAAATTTGTTAGTCTCTAAGGTGCCACAAGTTCGCCCGTTCTTTTTATTTAATAATGGGCCCTTCAATCTAGCAGAGAGATCATATAACATGATCCAATGACTGGAAGTTGAAGCTAAACAAATAATGTGTACATTTTTAACCATTAGAACCTCATGGTGTTTTGTCCACCTCTATTCAAGGAAACTTGAGTATACGCTTAATAAAGAAAATACACTAGAAATTCCCTATGTAGCATCACTTTCTCTTTCACTGAGCAATTGACAGGGGCAGAAGGACATGACTCCACTCCAGCAGAAGTGGACGTCCACCTAAGCAGCCAGCAGGGAGTCTCCCATTGCTGTGGGTGAATTTAATCCTGAAATGGTCACGCCTCAAGTAGGAGTGGATGGTTTCCCTGTAAATCATAAAACAGTTCTCTTCCCCATGTCCCAGACCCTATAGGCACCTCCAAACTGAGCCCACCCCTACTCCTAGAGGTGCTGGGAGAGGGTGTGCAGGAGGGCAAGGGGCGGTGTGGCTGGAGGGGTTAGTTTGGTAAAGGGGGGCTGTCAGGTGGGGGTCCCTGGGGGTCAGAGGTGAGGCTGTGCGGCATGGTCTGTGGTGTACAGTAGATGTGGCTGTGGGGAGATGGGAGAGGGAGGGAAGAGGGTCTGTCCTAGTAAATGGCTTAACTGTGTTTCTCTGCTTCTACAGGTGTGTGTCAGGCCTGTGATCTGCGTAGTGACCTCGGCTGTTTCAGGACAGTTTTCTGTGGGTTCATTAACGCAGAACTGTTCGGTTGGTCAGTAGGCAGGATTTTAAACTGGATTGGGACAACTGGCAGCCATTTTCCTGTCTCCTCTTTCTTTAATTTGTGGTTGCACCTATGGTGTAGGGCCCCAGGTCAAATACAGTCCCAGGGTGGGGACTGGCTGGCTTAGGGTGGTGGGGAATGGGACATGGGCCTTTCCCCTTGGGGAGTGTAATGAGGTGGAGTGGCCCAGAAAGGGTTAATTCACCCTGTTGGATGCAGTTAGCCCTGCCCTGTCCCACCCTCCCCCCTTGCAGAAAGTGTGGGGGCAGGGCAGGAAATATAAGCGCCGGGCCCTGCAGCTCAGTGGGAGCCAGACCAGGGAAGGAGCTTGATGTCCACCCGAGGGAGCCGGACTGCCCGTGGAGCCCCTGTATGAGGGGGCACAATGATGCCCTTAAGCCGGCCTGGAGGAAAGTCCAGCCGTGGCCCCAGGAGACAGAGGAACCCAGAGCGGGAGGGGCTAGAGAGCTGCTCCACGTGGAGCTGGGGAACCAGGCTCCCATTGCTTGTGGAGCAGCCCCACCAGGCGCAAGGAGGCAGCAGCCCAGGGAAAGGAGATATTGGGCCTGTTGTGTTGCTGGGAGGCAAGGCAGCAACACCCACGTTTCCCCGCCAGCCCAGCAATGGGATCCCCTGTTGCTGCTAGGGCCTGGGCTAGGACCCAGAGGAGCAGGGTGGGCCCGGGTCCCTCAACCCCCGGCCCCACACTCAGGGCTTGACGAGCACTAACCCATAGGCCAAGGGGCCTGAGCTATTGACTGTTTGCTGAGCCCAAAGCCCAGAAGCCATGAGCCCGTGGCTAGGTTTAGGTAGAGCGCTCTTGCAGGAGCTCCAGGCCACAGACTTCTTACTGGCCCGGCCCACAGCTACCACGTGCCCAGTGGCTCGGCTCTGACCCAGCTGTGACATACATTCCCCGCCGCTGTGACCCATAGCGGTTACTGTCCACTGGCTGTTCCACAGCCCGCAATGGAGATGAGTCTGGAGGGTTTCCCTGCTGTCCTACAGGAGAAGGGTCCCCTAGCCCCATCAGAGCCCCTTGCACACTGGCGGAGGCTGGCCAAAGGAGCCATTGATATTGCCCTGCCAGCTCACAGCAGAGTGTCGGGTCCCTCTAGGGCAGATTGGAGTGGAGCAGTCTGTAGGGACACAGTGCCCTGCCCAAGGTTGATAGCAATGTGGGGTGGAGGTTGGCAGGCTGATTCCCCAGCAGAGCTACACAAATCGGGAGCACACAACAGCATGGGGCTCAAACGCTCAAAGGTTTTTACTGACAGACCCGTAGCAGAGCAGGCGGGACAGAGCTGGGCCGGGACAGGGGAAGGCTGCACGATAGGTGACATGAGTCACAGTGAAGCAGGATCTGGAGACACTGCAGGGTCGGGTGCCCCATGCCCATCAGGATGTCCTTGGCGAGACTCTCTCCTCGGTACGGGCTGTGGGCTGGACACAGAGGGCGGTGAGAGGTGGTTTGCGGAGTTCTTGCATCTTCTCGTAGCTTGACAAGAGAAGCAGCACGTCCTTTCACTCTGTCATCAGTGCCACACGATGGTCATCTAGGGTGACATTTTGCAGACATTAGCTTATTTGCATCAATTCCCACACACCAGACCCACATTTGCCTCCCCAGTTCAAAGTGACACTGTGAGAAACTCACAATTGAGTAGGTAGCTGCCTGCCTCTACAGGGAGCCTCAGCTGATGGATGCATGTGAATGACTATGCACATTTCTATGCCATACATCCAGTATCATTCCTACCCTCCAGGGTGACCAATGTGTGTGTATTTTACACACACATACGTAAACTTTGTGTATCTTTGTGTTTAAATAACAAAATCCTGCATAAATAGAGTAACCCCCAAAATTATAATCATTGCCAAGGATCAGTTTGTGTGTAACATGCTTTTATCCCAGCCTTTGTGTAGGTTGTGAGCAAAGTGGGGCAGGGACTGGCTCTCACTATGGGGATGTCTACACTACATTGTAAACTCAGGTCTGTGGGTCGGGCTTGCAGACTCAGTGTTTCTGAGCATCCACGCAGCACTGTAAATCTGAGTGTACACGATTTACTGGTTGCTGGGTCTGGGTCTCACCGCCATGCTGATGTGTCCATGTTATTCTATGTAGATCTTCGATTTGCATCTGCAGCATGACTTGCATCCACACTGCAGAATGGCCGGGCTTGGACCCGAGTCACAATGGGAATCGGGCTGTGACCCACCTGCCTTGCAGCGTCCTGGGACTTGGACTTGCTGACCTGGGTGAGACTGATGTGTGTGTGGACAGAAGGGGGAATTGGGCTCAAACCTGAGTCAGAGCCTGAGTTTGAGGGGCTTGGTGGGTGAGGGGGTTCTGAGTGTGGGAGTGGAGGAAGGGGTCTCTGTATAGGGAGCTACTCCCCCTGTCCACCCAACCCCCGTGCATCCAGACCCCCCCCCGCACCCAAGGCCCCCCCCCCCGCTGAGCCTTACCCCTACACACACTGGGAACCCCCACCCCACAAGCCTCACCTCGTGCACCCAGATCCTCCCACTAACTTCCCCCTCCCTGCGGTGCAGAGCCTCCTGCAGCCAGGGGGAGTTTTGGGGAATTGATCTGACCCAGCCCCAGCTTCTCTGAGCAGTGAAGGGGAGGGGGAACACCCCTGGGCGGCCGAGGTATCCCCAGACCCCCACAGAAACCATTTTCTGCAGAAAGTACCGAGAAAATGGGGGGGGGCATTTTTCTGCTACGCTGCAGTGGCGCAGAATTCCCCCAGGAGTAATAATCGCCTCACAGGGGGCTCTCTGAAGCAGCTGGCGCTGGCCCCGTCGCTGGCTTATGGATCACTGGTGTGATCTACTCTGGCAATTCCCATGTTCCTACATTAGCTCTGGACAGAAATGTGGCTGGAAAACCATTTAATTCTAACCTGGGGCCCATGGAGTCACTCAAGGGATGAACGTGACCACTGCTCTCCCACTTGCCCCACAGACCTACTGTATATTGCAGCCCCCTAGCACCTGCAGGTGCCTCTAGACTCTCTCTAACCTGGAGAATCTCTGAGCAGAGATCCCTGCAAATCAGGCTCTGCTGCAGCTGCCAACTCTCTCCAGAGAGAGACTGGCAGGGCCCTGCCAGGGAACAATTAACTAGCCAAGGAACAAGTAAAGATGCTGAGCCCCCAAAGCGAGAGGGAATCTACTCACCAGCTCTAGTTATACACGAGTGTCTGAAGCTTTGTGGCCAGCTCGTTCTGGTTGATTCCTTTGAGGACGCCCATGGCCACCGGAAGAGCCCCCGTCGTGGTGTAGTAATTTACGATCAGGTCACACACAGCGAGGCGGTTTGCCTCCTCCAGCTTCCCCTTGGGGATTCTGTTACAGCCCTGGGGCACCTCCGGAAGGTTGTTTAGTTTTGCCTTGAATCGCTCGAAATCCTCTTTCCCCAGCTCATCCAGAACCTCCTGCAGGGCATCTTTCAAGGTCTTAGGCATCTTGTCTTGGCTGTTTGCTGAAAGTGGAACTGAGTTCTTCACCGAGTCTCTCTCTTTATCTCATTCTCTTGCCCCTCCCCCTTGTCCTCTTTCCTGTAACTTCACTCATCCGTGTCCTTGCCCTCCCCACTCTGGAGTTTCCCCTCTGGTTCCCCCTCCTCCCCCTGCCCCACGTCCTCCCTGCCTCCCCCTATGACCTCAGACTCCTGGGACACAGAGTTGGGTAGGGCAATGAGAGCTGGTGGCCACGAAAGTAAAGCAGTTTCCTAAAGTCAGGCAACTGATTGGGACAGGTCAGGTCTGTGGATGCATCAATGTACTTTAATCACAGAGACGGAGGACAGATTCAGCTTTAGCAAACTTTCAAATTATTGTAGGAAACCCTCTCTTCTCCTTTCATTCCTTCTCTCTCTCCCCTCTCCCCTACAAATCTCTGACACATACCTTCACATGTCCCCCCCAACCCCCCCAAAAATACCCAGCGTGTACACACGTGCGCACACACACCCCACCCAACTTCCTCACTGTTTCATTGATTTATTTCAGTTTAGATGAGCACTGATCAAAGAGAGGTCTATGCAGCATCCTTGGCACCTCTGCCAGTTTTTAAAAAATACACTAATATACCCAGTTCCCTGATGCCAACTCTAATACAGAGTGACAATATAAATGGCTGAAATTAATTAACCACACACACAATCCCCAGAGTCCCACACCCAACAAAGGAATATGTGCTTGCCTTCATTGGCACTTAATCAGTAACCAGAGTCATCAAGCAGAAAGGGAAAAAACACAGGCAGTTCATATGGGTGAAAAAAACAGCAGGGAACATCCTTCCAAATAAATTATTTGTCTCCTGGGTCTCAGCTGGCAATGTTTTTCAAAACACAGACCAGATCTATAAAAAGGAGAGACAAACACTCCAAGACACACACCCTGCCCATCCCATTCTCTGCATCTGAGAAGACAAAAGGAAATAGCTGCTGGACTTGTGGGTAGGGGTCCTACCCTGAAGAATTTGGTCAATAACCTTGCTAGAAGTTTATGGTGAGAAATTTTGCTTGAATCTAATATAGTTTGTTGTTAGGCACTAGTAAGCATTTTATCTTTATTTTTCTTGCAAACATTTCTGAATTCTATGCTTCATTACTTGTGCTCACTTAAAATCCATCTCTTTGTAGTTAATAAACTTGTTTTCATGTTTTACCTAATCCAGTGTGTTTAAGTTAAGTGTCTTGCTAACTCTATTTAAAATAATAAGTTGGTTTGTTATTCCCCTAAAGGAATAAATAGACTTAAAATATTTGTAGTGTCCAGGAGAGGGCGGGGCAGGAGGGGACATACATTTCTGGGAGGAAATCCAGGACTGAGGGTATGTTGGGGTCACCCTGCAGTGTAACCCAGGCTGGTAAGAGTCAGAATGTAGCTGGCAGGCTGCAGTTAAACACAGACACTCATAATGTGGGTTAAAAACATAAGGATGGCCATACTGGGTCAGACCAAAGGTCCACCTAACCCAGTATTCTGTCTTCCGACAGTGGCCAATGCCAGGTGACTCAGAGGGAATGAATAGAACAAGTAATCACCAAATGATCTATTCCCTGTTGCTCATTCCCAGTTTCTGGCACACAGAGGCTAGGGACACCATCCCTGCTCATCCTGGCTAATAGCCATTGATGGACCTATACTCCATGAATTTATCTAGTTCTTTTTTGAACCCTGTTATAGTCTTGGTCTTCACAACATCCTCTGGCAAGGAGTTCCACAGGTTGACTGTGCAACATGTGAAGAAATACATCCCTTTGTTTGTTTTAAACCTGCTGCCTTTTAATTTCATTTGGTGGCCCTAGTTCCTGTGCTATGAGAAGGAGTAAATAACACATATATTTACTTTCTCCACACCAGTCATGATTTTATAGACCTCTATCATATCCCCCCTTAGTCTTCTCTTTTCCAAGCTGAAAAATCCAAGTCTTATTAATCTCTCCTCATACGGAAGCTGTTCCATACCCCTCAACATTTTTGTTGACCCTTTCTAAACCTTTTCCAATTCCAATATATCTTTTTTGAGATGGGGCGACCACATCCGTATGCAGTATTCAAGATGTGGGCATACCATGGATTTATATAGAGGCAATATCATATTTTCTGTCCTATTATCTATCCCTCTCTTAATGATTCCCAACATTCCGTTCGCTTTTTTGACTACCGCTGCACATTGAGTGGATGTTTTCAGAGAATGACTCCAAGTATAGTTAGGATTATGCTTTCCAATGTGCATTACTTTGCATTTATCAACATTGAATTTCATCTGCCATTTTGTTGCCCAGTCACCTAGTTTTGAGAGATGCTTTTATAGCTCTTGGCAGTCTGTTTTGGACTTAAGTATCTTGAGTAATTTTGTATCATCTGCAAATTTTGCCACCTCACTGTTTACCCCTTTTTCCAGATCAGTTATGAATATGTTGAATAAGACTGGTCCCAGTGCAGACCCCTAGGGGACACCACTGTTTACCTCTCTCCATTCTGAAAATTGACCATTTATACCTACAATTTGTTTCCTATCTTTTAACCAATTACCTATCTATGGAAAGACCTTCCCTCTTATCCCAGGCCAGCTTACTTTGCTTAAGAGCCTTTGGTGAGGGACCTTGTCAAAGGCTTTCTGAAAATCTGAGTACACTATATCCACTGGATCCCCTTTGTTCACATGCTTTTTGACCCCCTCAAAGAATTCTAGTAGATTGGTGAGGCATGATTTCCCTTTACAAAATCCATTTTGACTCTTCACCAACAAATTATGTTCATCTATGTGTCTGACAATTTTGTTCTTTACTATACTTTCAACCAGTTTGCCCAATACTGAAATCAGGTTTATCGGCCTGTAATTTCTGGGATCACCTCTAGAGCCCCTTTTAAAAATTGGTGTCACATTAGCTATCCTCCAGTCATTTGGTACAGAAGTTAATTTAAATGGTAGGTTACAGACTACAGTTAGTAGTGCTGCAATTTCACATTTGAGTTCCTTCAGAACTCTTGGGTAAATGCCATCTGGTCCTGGTGACTTTTTACTGTTTAGTTTAACAATTTGTTGGAAAACCTCCTCCAATGACACTTCAATCTGGGCCAGTTGCTCAGATTTAAAAGGAATGGCTCGGGTTTGGGAATCTCCCTCACAACCTCAGCCGTGATGACTGATGCAAAGAATTCATTTATCTTGAGGCCTTAATGTCCTTGAGTGTTCATTTAACATTTCGATCGTCCATTGGCCCCAGTGGTTGTTTAGCAGGCTTCTTGCTTCTGATGTACTTAAAAAAAAAATGCTATTACTTTTTGAATGCTGGAAGGCTGTTTGTGAGTGGCCCAGGTGGCAGGTACTTCAGCAAGACATTGGAAGGCACCCAAGGTTGCTGGGCAAGATGACACAGCGCAACCCCCCCGCCCACCCCCACTAGTCTGGATCGTACCTTGCCATGTCACACCCATCACCTCCCTGACCACTGAAATCACACAACAGTCTGGCCAGGCTCTTGCACATTCAGTGAACAACAGCCACAGAAATCTCTCTCTGGTCTCCGGGACTCACCAATGACCTGTCTGATCAGGCACAGAACTAGTCCCAGTGATTCAGGCATTTGTAGCCTGCAGGCTGGATAGCTGAGCTATCAGTCTTGCCCACACAGCCAAGCATGGAAGGAGCAGGCCCTTAGACAGAGGTTCCTTGGAGCTGTGTGCAGTTGGGGCAGCTTCGTATCAAACTTGCCATGGGGCACTAAACATGAAAGAGAAAGCACAGAGTTAGCAGCACAAAGAATGTGAGTGAAATACAGATTAGAGAAAGCGAGAGATTTAGATAACCATATCAGGCTGGAGAGTGAGCTGACACGTCCCATGGTTCACTACTTGTGACACCATGTTCTAATCTCTAGATACCTGTGACAACAAAGAGAAAGAGCGGCCACACTAGTTATTGTTTCATTTTCTGCTCGTTTATTGCTGTGTTATTGCTTTGGCAATCACTGTGTGCTGGTTCAGCAACGACATTTCCCGTGTGAGACCCGTTAAGCTTTTATCCTGATCTGATAACTAGGTTCCTTGAACCCAGAAATGTAGCTATTTCAGTGAAACTATCTCTGATTAGCTCAATGGGATCAGGCATAAAGGCCTTCCTTGGCTCTAAGAATCTGCCACAGAGAACTCATCTAATCAAAGGCTAGGTACAGATCCATCCTGAGGGCCCCTTAACACCCTGTGGGACTCCAGACCACCCTGGAGATGTGGGAGAAGTTGCCCATCACAGCTATTGCTCTCTCTCCTCATCTGAGCTAGAGAAATCTGCCAGGCTAACACACTATGAAACCTGCCTACAGCACGTGTAACACACTGCGTGTCCATGTACAAAAGTGCCCCCAATGGTTCACAGGCATTAAACCCACTCCTTGGTTTAGACTTTTTTTGACAAGCCAGTCACTGTGCAGTCCTGCAATGTGGTGCAGTTGCAGAGCGGAGAGAGGTTCTAGTGTAATAACCCTAATATTGCAAACAGCCCTCCCATGATCATCGCAGCACGCACTGGGCATTGCTTAGGTAGCCTGTCTGGCTTATCCTCTGCACTCCACTGCACATGCCACCGAGCTCATCTGTTGCTAGTTTCACAAGAAATGATCTCTTCTTGCACTGGGGTGATGGTCTTCATCTTATTGTATTGGCAGCATGTCTGAGAGGAACTTTCTGAATCAGACAGTGTGGCGATTTTAGTGCTGTGTCTATATTGGATTGATTCTGATTGACATTAGGAAGTTGGATCATGAAACTTCTGTATCACGGACAACCTCTGTATGTGCATCCACCATGAGCTGGCTAGGTTGTGTCATATCTTCCCCAGACCAGGGACAATGGCTAATACTTAGCAGTAGCCATGGTGATTTGAATGGACCATAGCTAAGAACATGGGAGGGCCCATCCTGAGTCAGACCACGTTCATCTTGCCCAGTATCCTGTCCTCTGACAGTGGCCCTTACCAGAGCTTCAGGGGAGTGTACCTAACAGGACAGTTATAGAGTGAGCCACCCCGTCTTCTGCTCCTGGATTCTGGAAGTCAGGGTTGCATCCCTGACCAACTTGGCTAATAGACATTGATGGACCAATACGATGGGATGTCCTTCCGACATTTTCCCAGAAGGGGTTAAGGCAAGCCAGAAAGGGCAATTAACATATTAGATGGCAAGTGGATGGACCTATCCTCCATGAACTTATCCTGTTCTTTTGTGAACCACTTTTTGCCATCACAGTATCCCCTGGAAGAGCATTCCACAGGTTAGTAGTGCGTTATTTCCTCTTGTTTCTATTAAACCTGCTGCATATTAATTTCATTGGGTGATCCCTGTTTTTTGTATTGAGTGAAAGGGTAAATAGCACTTATCTGTTCACTTTTTCCACACTATTCATACTTTTATTTACCTCTGTCATCTCCCCCAGTTGTCTCTTTTCGAAGCAGAACAGTCCTAATCTTTTCAGTCTCTTCTCGTCTGGAAGCTTTTCCATACCTTTGATCATCATTGTTGCCCTTCTCTGAACCTTTTCTAGTTCCATTAGATCCTTTTTGAGATAGGGAACCAGAACTGCACACAGTATTCACAGTGTGGGCACACCCACAGATTTATATAGTGGCATTGTGATATATTTTCATCTTATTTTCTGTCCCTTTCCTAATAATTCCTAACGTTCTGTTAGCCTTTTTGACCACTCCTGCATATTGAGCAGAAGGTTTCAGAGGACTATCCACAGTGACCCCAAGATTGCTCTCTTGGGGCAGGTCTACACTAAGGGCGGGCGTCGAACTAGGGTACGCAAGTTCAGCTACGTGAATAGCGTAGCTGAATTTGAAGTACCCTAGTTCGAACTACTTACCCGTCCAGACGCCGCGGAATCGAAGTCCGCGGCTCCAAGGTCGACTCCGCCACCGCCGTTTGCAGTGGTGGAGTACTGGAGTCGACCGCGGCGCTTCCGGAGTTCGAACTATCGCATCCAGATTAGACGCGATAGTTCGAACTCTGAGAAGTCGAACTCACCGCGTCGACCCGGCTGGTAAGTGTAGACTAGCCCTTGGATGATAACAGCTAATTTAGAACCCATCCTTGTATATGTGGAGTTGGGATTATTTTTTCTATTGTGCATTACTTTGTACTTATCAACATTAAATTTCATCTGTGTGACTGGGTGGACTAGGCCCAGAGGCCACAGCTGGTCTCTGGCAGTGCCCAGCACTAAAGGAAGGAGGGACAAGGACAGGATTTAGGCTCCTACTCACTTAAGTGCTTCTGAACATTTCTCCAGTGCGTGGGTGGAGGAAAGACATAGGAGGGTCACCACCAGACAATGTAGGGTGGGACTGTCACCCTTTTTCACATACTGTTTGCATACAGTGAACCAACTAAGAACAGAGACAGGCACAGATTGGGAGTCAGGACTCCTGGGTTCTATACCCAGCTCTGCCCTCAGGCCCTGGGTACATTTCTGTACTGCCATTTGCCATCTTCGAATAGGGAAAAAATCCTTCCTACATCACTGGGGGGCTCATGTCGTTGTGTGCGAGATGGTCGGAAAACACGGGGATAAGCCTCCAAAGTAATTACTATGCATGTGGCAGGTTCCTGCTCTGGGTTTAGTGCTGCTGTGGCAGGGCGCAGGGCCGTGCTGGGAATAGACAATTTTTGCTTCCTCAGTGACTTCTGCTGCTCTAATCTCAGCCCTGTGAGGCAGGGAGAAGCTCCCACGCCCACTGCAGCGGGTCCCATGGGCTCCTTGATGCCTCGCCTCAGTAGCTTGCTGAAAAAAGAGCCAAGTCCACCACTAAGTCTCTGGTTTTGTCATGTTTTCCTGACCTTTATCCTCGATGGGCCCTAATGGGGCGGCTCCATCTCTGCTGGGGAACAGAGGGTCGGGGACAATCCTGCCCCGGGTGGGGACAGGCGACATGGGCCCTGCTGAGGCACTCTTGCCCTGCCCATCTCCATTCAGAATGGTGCTGCAGAGGTCATTCTCCAAGCCTGTCTTTGACCATGTCACCCCTCGCTTTGCATCTCTCCATGCGCTCCCCCATTCTGCATCGCATCAAACATAAACTGCTTGTCTTTACTTTCAAGGCCCTTCCCGGCCTATCCCCACCTGCCCTATCATTTCTCATTCACTCTCCCAATGTTGAGTTCTTCTGCCAATGATGCCAGCCTCCATCTCCCACTTCTTGAATCCTCAAACAAGCCCCCTTCATGCTTTCTCCCCTGCTGCCTCTCACTCCTGAGAGATGCTCCCTGTAACCATCTGCAAAGCCACTTCAGTTTCTTCTTCAAATCCTGTCTTAAAACTCTCCAAAAAACCTAGAAATCCATGAGGCTGCTGGTGTGCTGACATCACTGCCCATCATGCTGACCGGATGGCCTCATTGTTTCCTTGAGCTCCCACATCTGTTTGTCTGTCTCCAACTGGTGTCTCTTCTCTTGTATTTACATTGGGGGTCCTGGCTCGTGACTGAATCTCCTAGGTGCTATGTAATGAACCTAATAAATAATGTACAGCACCTGGCACAATTGGGTCCTCCTCTATGACTGGGAGTTATTATTGCCAGGTTTGGGATTCCTAACATAGCAAGGACTGACAATGGACCACAATTTGTTAGGAAGGACGCTGCAGTGTACTCTAACTTTTTATCCACTGGTTTCCAAAGTTTTGTTTGTCTTACTGTAACCCTGTATTTCCTGGTTTGCAGAGGCTGAAGCATAGGTGCACTTGCTGATCTGGAAGGACACAAGTCAGAACAGGCCAAGCTTAACTCTGCAGTAGTGAAGTTTTTGGGCAGTGACTATATACCCCCATGTGTAAATACAGGCACATCAAAGTAGATTTAAAAACTCAGTCACACTTTATATGAAGGTGCCATGTCGAAATAGCTTAATCGGTTTGTCGAGGTTCCTTCCCCACTCTGAACTTTAGGGGACAGATGTAGGGACCTGCATGAGAACCTCTAAGCTTAATTACTAGCTTAGACCTGGTTTTACTGCCACCACCCAAATCCTTTAAGAGTTATTTGGGAAACTCTGTTTACCTTCCCCCCAGACTATCTCCCTCCCAGTAGCCTTGAGAGACTTCTCCACCAGATTCCTGGTAGACACAGATACAAACCCCTGGATCTTAAAACAAGGAGAAATTAACCATTCCCCCTCCTTTCCCCCCACCAATTCCTGGTGAGTGCAGATCCAACCCCCTTGGATCTTAAAACAAGGAAAAATCAATCAGATTCTTAAAAAGAAGGCTTTTAATTAAAGAAAGAAAGGTAAAAATCATCTCTGTAAAATCAGGATGGAAAATAACTGTACAGGGTAATCAGATTCATAGAGCTCAGAGGAACCCCCTCTAGCCTTAGGTGCAAAGTTACAGCAAACAGAGGTAAAATCCTCTTAGCAAAAAGGAACATGTACAAGTTGAGAAAACAAAGATAAAACTAACACGCCTTGCCTGGCTGTTACTTACAAGTTTGAAATATGAGAGACTGGTTCAGAAAGATTTGGAGAGCCTGGATTGACGTCTGGTCCCTCTTAGTCCCAAGAGTGAACAACCCCCAAAACAAAGAGCACAAACAAAAGCCTTCCCCCGCCCCAAGATTTGAAAGTATCTTGTCCCCTTATTGGTCCTTTGGATCAGGTGTCAGCCAGGTTACCTGAGCTTCTTAACCCTTTACAGGTAAAAGGATTTTGGTATCTCTGGCCAGGAGGGATTTTATAGTATAGTACATAGGAGGGCTGTTCCCTTCCCTTTATAGTTATTAACAGATGTTCTAAGCATGTTAGACATGAGCAGTGTGTGTTATAGATGACAATAAGGCCATCAATGGACAGTATTGTCGATGGTTATAAGCTACTTATTGAGCTGTTGGACTCTTTAATAATCTATAACAATTAGTTAGCTAAAACCTCTGCTGATTACTCGTTAGCCCGCTGTAAGGTATTGATCAATGACTATTTGTATGACCAGAGCTCTTTGCAGATTAAGAGGTTTTCAAAAGACTTGAATGTTCCAATGTTGGGAGTTACTTACTGAGAGATGCTCTTGGGTGGATGGAAGAGGAAGAGAAGCTTTATGGGTCTGCACAATATCCATTGCATGAGTATTACAATGGAGCAGTTCTTCAGCCAAAGAACACATGAAACGAGAGTGAAAGCTGAGCAGAGGCACTTGGGGCCAGGAGCAACCCAGACAGAACGTGTTTGTTCATCACTTATCGGCATAGATAAGCTTTTATGGGGAGCTATATAGAGCGTGCAAGTGTGAGAAAATGACATCCTATTTGTTCATAAAATGAGCTGTTGTACAAACAAAATCTCAACAAAGCCCATGAGAGAGGGAAGGAAACAAAGGGAGAAGGGGAAACCAGACAAGGTGAGGCCCAGCAACATTTGGCTAAAACACAGCTCCTTGGGGAAGGTTTTCCTGAGAGCAGGGTTCTTTGGTGTTTGTTTAAGAGCTGATATTTCAAAGCACTCTAAGCACACATACTCAGACTGTCTTGAAAACTGATATGCGTCTCAGGCTAGTGGAGTAGGTGGCGCATGTCTGGCCTCATCGGCTCAATGGTTACCTCATATGCAGCTCCCCCAGTGAGGAGATGATGCTCTAAAATCCACATGCATGGGGAGATTGTCTTGAAAATTGGTATTCTGCAATGAGAGCTAAGATAGACATTGTGGGGCAAGTTTGGAGGCGTTTAAGGGCTTTCAAACTTCCAGACTCCCCCACCCATTCGCCACTGTGCTGATCATAATTTTCAAAGTCCCGTAAAATCTATGTGCATAATGAGATGATCTTGAACATTGGTATGCCATAATAGGGGCAGGATAGAGTTACTGATACAAGTTTAGGGCCAAGTATCAGAGGGGTAGCCGTGTTAGTCTGGATCTGTAAAAGCAGCAAAGAGTCCTGTGTCACCTTATAGACTAACAGACATATTGGAGCATGAGCTTTCGTGGGTTTAATGCCTGTGAACCACTGGGGGCACTTTTGTACATGGACACACAGTGTGTTACACGTGTTGTAGGGGGACATCATAGCAGTTTAGCCTGGCAGATTTCTCTAGCTCAGATGAGGGGAGAGTGAGAGCTGTGATGGGCAACTTCTCCCACATCTCCAGGGTGGTCTGGAGTCCTACAGGGTGTTAGGGGGCCCTTGGGATGGATCTGTACCTAGTCTTTGATTAGATGAGTTCTCCATGGCAGATTCTTAGTGCCAAGGGAGGTCTTTATGCCTGACCCCATTGGGCTAATCAGAGGGAGTTTCACTGAAATAACTAAATTGCTGGGTTCAAGGAACCTGGTTATCAAATCAGGATAAAAGCTAAATGGGTCTCACACGGGAAATGTAGCTGCTGAACCAGCACACAACAATCAACAAAGGAATAACAATGCAATAAACTAGCAGAAAATGAAAGCAATAACCGGCGGGACCGTTCTTTTTCTTTGTTATCCAGAGTATCTAGAGATTAGTGCCTGGTGTCACAAGTGTTGATCTGGAGTTCATGGGACTCCAGCTTGATATGATAATCTAAATCTCTCTCTTTAATCTGTATTTCACTCACCTTCTTTGTGCTGGTAATTCTTGGCTTTCTTTTTCATGTTTAGTGTCCCTGAGCAAGTTTGATATGAGTCTGACCCTTCGGCAAGGAACCTCTGTCTTTTGCAAGGAACCTCTGTCTTTTTCATGCCTGGCTGCATGGGCAAGATTGAGTCTCTTTTAATGCTGTGTGGCTCAACTAGCCAATCACTGTGGCCAGGTCTGTGCACAGACTTTTGGTGAGTCCCAGAGGCCAGAGAGAAATATCGGTGGCTGGTGCTCCCTGAATGCACAAGAGCCTGGCCAGGCTGAGTGAGTTCAGTGAATAGTGAGGTGATGGGTGTGATACAGTGAGGTACAATCCAGACTAGTGGGGGGAGTGGGCAGTGTCACCCTGCCCAACAACCGTGGGTGCCTTACAAGGCCTCATTGAAGTAGCTCCCACCTGGGCCGCTCACAGCCTTCCAGCATGCAAGCCACACCCCGAGTGTCTGTGTGTAACTGCAGCCTGCCAGCTACATTTTGACTCTCACCAGCCTGAGTTATACAGCAGGGTGACCCCAACACACCCCAGTCCCAGATTTCCCCCCAGAAAGGTACATCCTTGTACGGCCCGGCCCTCTCCTGGACAGTACAAATATTTTAAGTCCATTATTCCTTTAAGGGAATACCCACAAGGCAGGTATTGAGACATGCCGCAATCAGTGCAATAAACTGGATAGCCCCCCTCTGCTGCTGGACTTCTGCCTGCATTCTTTTCACTCCTGCAGCTTTTTTTGTTTTTGTTTTATGTGTTTCTTTTGGGTGGCAGAGTTTATCAGCCTAAGTTTAGGGAATTTTAATCAGATGTCTTTGGCTCTCTAAACTCCCTTGCAAAGCTCTGTATTACCTAGCTCCTTGGGTTGCTTAAGAGCTGTTTTTTTTAAACTCCTGTCCTCCCTGAGTAGCCCTGCCCCCCCGGTTAAGGGTTAATGGGTGCTTGTAATGGTCCTTTCCCTCTCAGAGAGAGGCCTTGCTGTTTCTTCACAGCTGATAGCAATCATCCACCCTCTGGGCAGAAAAAACAGCAAGCAGCCATTCGTCCAGACAGCCTCCTGGCTTGGGCAGACAGCAATCAACAGTCTGGACTCTGACCCTCTGGGCAGGGCAAAGCAACAAGCAGTCTTTAGCCCAAAGCCTTTGGGCAGGGCAGTTTGGCCACCTCTGCTATAAACATCAGTCAAGCAGCAAGCACAGAACAAACTCACCCCCATTTATCGGCTCCTCCACCTGGAGAACTTTGCAAGACCCCCGTTTGCTAGCCAATGCTACACAGGAAACCTAGACTTGTGCACTGCCCAGCAGCCAGTTGGTTCAGGATTCTCTTTTGTACAGTGTTACTGTATGGCTCTTCACCGGCTGCTCCACCTCAGAGGCAGCTGCATTTCAATGCTGTGTGGTTGCTTTGCCCCACCAATCTAGGGCAGGAGGAAGTGGGAGGTTAATACCAGCACAGATGGGCCTAATGGGCTGATCTGTGGGAGATGGATGGGGCAGGATACTGGGTTAGATGAGCCCACTGGTGGATGCTGTCTTTCTCGGTCTAGACCGTCCCATAGTCCAAGGCTCCGTAGCCATAGTCTGTGGTGGCCTCACGCCAAGCTGGTGGTGGTATTGAGGTAGCACAGTGCATCTGGAAAGAAGCAGTTGGGGATCTTCAGCCATACGGTTCCCACAGTGGGACCTTCTCAGGCTGGGCAGGGAGGGAGCCGGATACTGGGCTAGATTGGCCCGTTGGTCTGGTTGGGCCCACGATTTGATACTTTCTCTGGGCCCCGCCACAGTTCCGGAGAGCTTGTGTCACCCTGTGGAGGAGGAGAACTAGGAGGTGGTCGGTAATATAAACAATAAATAATACTACTGGTAGTGGAAGAGGAGGAAGTGATGGAGAATCTTTTGTGGATCCAAACATCCTCTATTAGCTCTGACTAACATGCCTCACCCCCTTAACCCAGCCCTGCATGTTCAGGATGTGTCATTCCTCATATGGCCTTTGTTTTCCCTGTGGGAACTGCCATGTCTGAATAGACATGCAGAAGCTCCTTGGCCAGTCACAGAAACCCACACCAAGGATGTCGAGGAGGAGCTGGAGCCCAGCCTGGTGGAGCAAAATGACAGGAAGCTGATCTGGGAGGCTGTCGTCAGACCGGGTAAGAGTTTCTGTGCCGCTGAGGTGAAAATGATCCATTAAACCTTGCAAAAGGGTGGTTCTGGTGTCTGCATGACTGATCCAGATGGTGCTCGATCCGTGGGGAGGCTGCATCCCTTCGGGAGTTGTCGTGATGATGTCAGAGCAGACTCAGCCTGGCGAAGGGAGATGTTTGTGCAGGCAGCCCCGAGCCAGCACCTGTCATGAGGCGGGAACCATGTGAGGGGGCTGGCAATTAGGTGGGAGAGGAGAGGAGCAGGATTGGAAATATCCTCCAAGACCACGGAACTCAAGATTATTGCCCTAAAGCTGTGGTCAACCACAACATCCCTGCTGGCCTTCTGCTTGGAACTGCACGATGCCCACAGGGATAGCACTCACGTCCTCCTGCTACAAAAACCCAGGCCCTGAACCCCTGGAGTAAAACCCTCCCTCAGTAGCTGTAAAGTGCATAGCTGCCTGTGATACACACTTGAGCAGCTCTGATTCCTACCCGCAGAGGGCATGAGAGCACAGACACACATCACCCAGTGTGTTATAAATAGGCTCGGCAGAATTCAATTTGTATTTTTATTATTTTATAATTTCAACAGATGTTGGTTTTCTTTTAAACTTTTTTTTAGATTTTTCTTGACTTAAATTTTCAGTTGCATTAAATTATGGGGAGGGCTCAGACAATTATTTAGTGACGAAAGACATTGAGATTCAAAAAGTGAAAACTGTTTAAACGGTTAAAACACAAATTGTCAATCTCACATGTCAAAAGATACAAAGTAAATATCCTGACATCCCTGCTTTTACTGTTCATTCGCTAGTCCATTTGCGACAAGGCCCATTCAAAAGTCTGAATCACTGGATTTGGACTTTAATAAGCTCCAAGCAGCATTTTTCTTACTTTCCCTCTCTGTGGATTTCTATGATCATCAAAGGAAACATGGTTTTGACGGTTTGTGTGTGTGCGATGAAATCCACTTTTACTGAATGAAAATGGGAACAGGCCCCATTAATAACCAAAGGCCACCTCAGTGTGGAGTGAATTCTTCCACTTCAGTAGCTTTGACACTTCCTTTTCTCTTAAAACTGGGGGCTCTGTCTGAGACGCCAGTTTTTAAATCCAATTCTTCTGTCACCCAGGCCAGTTTCTCCTCTCAAAAGCAAAGAAATCAGATGGAGAAATCCCTATTAATGTCTTATCTAGGCCACATGTTGTACAGCACTGCTGCCATACCTCATCCCAGAGGTGGCTGCATTTTGACACTGGATGAGCAATCTCTCAATGTCCAGACTGCAAAGTGCTGTGGTGAAAATCATTAGGGTAGATTTTATATTAGCAAACAGGTTGACAAACCCCAGTTCATTCTCTCTCTTCTCCTCCGACATGCATTTTGTTCACAGGCACGGAGAACAGCTGAGCCAGCGGGTGACTGCGGTGGGCAGCATTCTGAATAAATTATACGGCACCACACCAGATGACTAGCAATACTCAAACGTTAAATCTGGGAGTACAAATCCAAAGAAGATGCGGAAGCTGTGTGAACTCGTCCTGAGCTGGAACAGGGACTGCAGGTTGGCTCTGCCAGGTGCCGGAGGACAGCTACGAACACCATGGGGGAGATAGATGCAGGCTCTCAGAGGAACTGCATCCAGGCTCATTACAGGGAGCTCAGGACTCCAGTTCTGATCCTTCCCTCCTCACCAGGCTGCACTGGGGCTCAGACAGCCCCACCAATTCCTCACCAAGGCCCTGCCCCAACACCTCACGTAGTCATGGAGCTCCTGCTTCCCCGATGGCCTCAGATGCACTGGCCTTTGGGGGCAGAGGCAAGGCAGGGGGCGGGGCCTGAGAGAGAGGCAAGGCAGGGGGCGGGGCCTGAGAGGCAAGGCAGGGGGCGGGGCCTCAGGGGAACAGGAGGGGCAGGGGGAGGTTCCAGCACTCCTGCTGTAGTGCCCGGTTTTCAGAAATTTGAAAGGAGCAACCCTACTCCCAAGTACAGACAGCTCCATTCACCCGCACCACTCCCGCGCTGATCTCAGTGTGTCCACCAAAGCTCTCACACCTGGCACGGTCAGCAGCTGCCATGACTCTCTGCAATATCCTGGCTGGGGAATCTCGTCATGGCAGCTGGCTGGGCCGAGCTGGGCTGCTAGATCCTCCCACCCCAAATCACAGTTGATCCATGCCCCCAGAGGGAGAAGGCATGAGGGTCCCCAGGTGTCTGGAACAGCAGTGCAGGGTGCTGCCCCATTGGGGGTCCCATAGCCCCTGTTCCCCAGGGGAAGGGAATGAAATGGAGAATGGGACCTATGCATCCTGGATGACAGTTTAGCACACCCAGACCCTGGGGTCCAGGGGAAGTCCAGGATGCAGAATGGGACCCAGGCATCCGGGAGGGCAGTGCAGGGCGCTTGCCCTTAGCAGAGAGACTGTGCTGGGGAAAGAGAGCCTTGTCTCCCCATGCCAACAGCTGCCTGAACCAGTCACCTGTCACCCTTCCCTCCCCCTCCTGCTCTGCAGACAAAAAACTGGCCGGTGTCCTGTGCTTCCCAGAACAGCAGTGCGTTATTGATCTATATATAGAGGCAGGGAGGGGCTGTGGGTCAGTCGTGCTGCGGCTGAGCCCATCCCAGCAGTCAGCTGCTCCATCCGATCTCTACACCTCATCGCCCTCCAGCCGGACCCTGCTCCCCAAGCCGTCTCCTCCGATCTCAGTAAGATGCTGCTTTCTTTCTCTCCCGCCCGGAGCGGTGGCTGTGGGTATATTTCATTGCCCCTTGGGCTGTGTGCAGCCTATCGCGACCGGGGTGCTGGGGTCCAGGCTTAGAGGGCGGTTGGGAAAACTTGAAGGGAGGCATCGTCTTTCTGAATGGCGAAGAACGGGGCAGGCTGCATGGGCAAGGTCAAAGGATCTGACGGGGCCGTGGACTCAGCCGCTGCCCTCTAGGCTGGCACAAGCTGCAGTTACTTAGCTCTGGGCAGGGGTCAGAAATACTCAGAGTGAGGCCTCGGTCTGTGTCAGTCTGTCTGTGTCCATCCGTCGTGAGTCTGTCTCCATGTCTCATGTCTGTTTTTCTCCTCTCTCCTGCGCGTCATTTTAACCCCCTAGTGCTGACATGAGCCAGGCTGGTAGCAGCGGGACAGCTTGTATGCGGGAATAGCATGTGGCAGGGAAAGGGGGGGGCAGAGAAGGGAGTTGGCTGGGGAGGGGGATGGTTTGGGTTAGATTGTCTCTCTGGGCAGAGGCAAAAAATGTTCCTCGGTGTCTCTCCCTCTGTTCGTATCTCTTCTCTTCTGTTTGTGCGTCTGTCTCACTCCCTCCATCCCTTCCTCCCCCTGCCCAACTCTGTGTCCGACACGTGGAGAAGCCATCCAGCCCCCCTTTGCTGCATGTCAGGCCCCTCTGGAATGGGTCTCACCCATCTCTACCCATTGGGGATCGGTTTATTCCCTCCCTTCTGCTCTCACCCCCTCCCAGCGCCCCTCTAGCCCCTTTATTCCCAGCTGCAATGTGGGGCAAGTAGGGCAGGACATGGGGAAAGCCAGGCTGGCCTAACCCCCTCATCCCGCTCGGGAAATGGCCTTTATTGGTCCTCGGACGTGGTCCTGACATTGGCATGCAGCACGGTCTGGGGAGGGTTCAGCCCTGCAGACCGCTCCCCATCAGAACAAAAGCACAGCATGAGATTCATAGATTCCAGATGGAACCATTATGATCATCGAATCTGAACCCCTGTGTCACGGAGTCCCTGGGCAATGCTCTGGAACTGCTCCCCGTAGGACTTTGGGGAGCCTCCTCTCCCTCGGAGCAGACTGTCTTCAGGGCAAGAAGCTCACACGGCTTCACCTTCCTGGGTCTGACCTTGGAGCATTCAGCATATTCCCCTCTGTGCGCTTCCCACAGTGAGTCCGCCCAGGCGGGGTCCTGGGGAAGCCAGAGGGTCCTGCATCCCCACTTTGCAGTCAGACATGACTCTTAGCCAGCCAGTAAAACAGAGGTTTATTAGATGACAGGAACACAGTCTAAAACAGAGCTTGTAGGTACAGAGAACGGGCCTGGCGAGCCAGACAACCCCGTCTTCACTCACTCCCTGTCCCCAGACAGCTCCAAACTGAAACCCCCTCCAGCCCCTCCTTCCTGGCTTTTGTCTCTTTCCTGGGCCAGGAGGTCACCTGATCTCTTTGTTCACCTTTAGCTATTCCCTTGCAGGGGGGAAGGGCCCCAGCCATTTGTTGCCAGGATACAGTGTGTCGGCCATTTATGCACACTGGAGACTTAAGAAATGCATAGGGGAAACTGAGGCACCCACACAGTATTCAGAGGAACCATTAAGAACAGTCCCACTTCGTCACACCCTGGATAACACAGGCCCGAGAACTGCCTATCTGTAACCCCCACATACACACATACTGCAGTTAAGCCAACTACTTCTTGTCCTACCTGCACTCCATCACAACGGTACAATGACTGCAACACAATGCACCAAAACACCACGCAACACAATGCCAATCGACGCATGTGGAATTCACTGCGATAAATACTTTGTGCTTAACGAGGTTACAGGGCAGTGCCCCGCCACGCACGGCACACTGCAGCGGAGGGAACAGAAAGCAATATGTATTCGCTGCCAAACAGCACACAACTGCAAAGCCAGAAATCCCGTGCAATTCACTGCAATGCCTGGGTGCCGTGGAATATACTGTAGCAAAATAGCGTCTGGACAAAAAAGCAGGGCTGTGCATTTGCAACACAGTCAGACACAACTCCCAGGGAGAGGCCGTGATCCACAGATGGAGAATCCGCCGGCCCCAGAGCTCAGCTCCCATTGCCATGTCCGTTCCAAGCCAGCTATTTATAGGTATTTGTCACCTTGCAGCCATGGGCCCGGCAGATACCACGCAGGGTTAACATTCCTCTGCATAGGCCAGACACATGAGGAGGCAGCACAGGGGGAAGGGAAATGACTAATTTATCCCAAGCAGGGTGGGGAGGGCAGGAACTGGGACGTGGTGCCGTTTCCCCCTAGGGGGCTTTGGCTCCAGGCCTGGCTGGCTCAGGGGGTGGGAATGGGGGTATATCAGTCACCTTCTGTCCCCTCTCTGCCAGCCCGCCCCACCACCCAGCCATGTCGAACTCCAAGCAGCGCCTGATGCAGGGCATGCACCAGGACCTGAGCTGCCCCAGCTGCCTGAAGCTGTTCAAGGCCCCGGTGACGGCTGAGTGCGGCCACACCTTCTGCCTGGAGTGCCTGTCCCAGGCCGCGGCCTGCCCCACCTGCCAGGCCCCCACCAAGGTGGAGCAGCTGCGCATCAACCAGCAGATGGAGCACCTGGTGCAGTGCTTCCGGCAGGTGCCCCACGACCACTGCGAGGAGCACATGGACCCCCTGAGCGTCTACTGCGAGCAGGACCAGCAGGTCATCTGCGGGGTGTGCGCCTCGCTGGGCAAGCACAAGGGCCACAACATCATCACGGCCGCCGAGGCCCACCAGAGGATGAAGGTAACAGACCCATGGGCCCATCTAGCCCGGTATCCCGCCCCCTCCCTGCCACCCTGGATCAGACCCATGGGCCCATCTAGCCCGGTATCCCGCCCCTCCCTGCCACTCTGGATCAGACCCATGGGCCCATCTAGCCCGGTATCCCGCCCCCTCCCTGCCACCCTGGATCAGACCCATGGGCCCATCTAGCCCGGTATCCCGCCCCCTCCCTGCCACCCTGGATCAGACCCATGGGCCCATCTAGCCCAGTATCCCGCCCCCTCCCTGCCACCCTGGATCAGACCACTCGATTCCTCTTTTTCTCTTGCTCTCTCAGAAACAACTTCCCCAGCAGCAAATTCAACTGCAGGAGGCACAAGTGCGTAAGGAGAAAACGATCACTCTGCTGAACAGACAGATAGCAGAGGTGGAGGTGAGACAGCAGGGTGGTGTGTGTGTGTGTGTGTGTGTGTGTGTGTACGTACACGTGTTGAGGAGATTCGGATGTGTGCTGTGGAAGGGGATCTGTGATGCATTTGAAACATTGGGTGAAGGCACTGTTAATTCAAAGGGATCCCACTGGCCTACCTGCCAGCACCAAGAAGTTACACACTCTTCTCCTTTCAGTGAATGTCAAACAAGCTACTCCCAATAGTTAAGTCCTCACTAGAGACCCTACAATAACAAAGCAGTGTGTGCCACCCCAGTGTCCATGAGAAATTCACAGCAACAGACCATGTGTAGATCTAGCAACGTCACGAGACCCTACAATAACAAAGTAGTGTGTGCACGACCCTCAGCACTGAGAGACCCTACGATAACAAGCCATATGTTGCCCTAGCAATGTCAGGAGATCCTACAGTAACAAAGCAGTGTGTGCATCCTCCATATTCATGAAGACAAATGTGGGGAGGAGGTTGCTGGGGGGCTCCCACCCCAGGGATTGGAGCAGATCAGGGAGGGGAAGTGCTATTGGGGGAGCTCTGACCCCAGCGGGGATAGGCAGTGACCATCCCTCCCTCCCTGGCTGCAGGACACAGTGGTGCGATTCAAGCAGCAGGTGTCGGAGCAGCTGGGGGTGATGCGCGCCTACCTGGTGACGCTGGAGGCCTCGCTGGGCCGGGAGGCAGAGCGGGTGCAGCAGCAGGCCACGGCCGTGCTGCGGGATGAGCACAAGACCATGGGCCACTACCTGGACCAGCTCAAGCAGATGGAGGCCGTGCTGGGCGAGGTGCAGGAGGAGAGTCAGACCGAGTTCCTGAGGGTGAGAAGAGACCCCCTGCCCCCTCCCCCGTCTCTGTCTGTCTGTGACTCTGTCCCTTCCTCCGTCTTTCTCTCTGGGACCCCTCCCCCTGCCTGTGTCTGTGACTCCATCCCCGGTGTCTGTCTCTCTGGGATCCCACCCCACCCTCTATTTGTCTGTGACCCCAGCCCCTGTTTCTGTCTGTGACCACCTGACTAAGGTGACCCCAAACATCCCCGTGTCTCTGTCCCCCTTACCTACGCACCAGGTCCCTGTGTCCGTTCCCCTCCCCAACACGCGCCTCTGGGTCTGGGTGTGATCCCCTGGCCCACACATGCACTTCCCCCTCCCCCGACTCTCCGTGTCTGTCAGCCCCACCTCCCAACCCTGTCTGTCTTTTTAACGTGATGCTCTTGCCTCTGTGGTTAGAGGCGGGGTCGGTGGGTGGGCTGGGAATGGGGAGATGCTGTGGGCCAGGTGCTAATCTTCACCTTCGTCTTCCTCTCCACAGAAATACTGCCTGGTGGCCAGCAGGTGAGCGCTCCCACCCCTCTGCCGCTCTCCTTCAGCTCCCCCACGACCCCGTGTCCAACGGGGACATTGGAACGGAAGGGCCCTTCTGGGTCACCAAGCCCAGTCGCTGCTCTCCCAGCCCCTCCTTCCCTCCATCTCAAGCCCCTGCTTCCCCCCTCAAGCTCCATCCTCAAACCTGCTCAGTTCCTGGCTCGCAGGGCTGCTGCTGGGAGGCCAGTCCAGACCCTCCCTCCTCCGATGGCCAGAAACCTTCTTCTCCTGTCCAGCCTCCCTTGCTTCCTGCCTGGTTTGTCTCCACCTCCTCCGGTGCCAGCATCGCTTACAGCTCTGCTCCCTACCCCGATGGGTCAGTAGGGAGCAATCAGACCCTCTCAGCCAGTGCTTCGCCAGGCTAACCCAGCCTAGCGCATCCGGCCTCCTCTCCTCCGATCGGCCCTGCAGGCCCCTGACTGCCCATCGCTGCACCTGGTCCGCTCTGGCTTCATCTTGCTTGAACGTGGGTGCCTGGAATTGGAAACCGCAATCTAGACACACATGCCCGCAGCCATCTCCTTGGGACCCTCTGCCCCAGACCTTGCTCGCTCACCGGTTTCCTCTCACACGCGTGTGCTCTGGCTGACTCCTCTCACACACCCCTCTCCCCTTGCACGCACACTCCTGGCCATACTCAGGCCTTCTTGCACACTCACCTTTTTCACCACCTTCCCTTTGCACACTAGCTCATCCCTTGCCATCTGCAATGTCAGTATTCCTGGCACACTCCTTCCTGCCACACGTCCCCTGCCCTACAGTGCCTCACATTAGGATAACCCCTCCATGTTCCTGCCAACATTGGGGCCCCATTATGCCGGGCGCTGTGCAGACCTCATTTCAGATGGAGGTCCCACTGTGCCAGGTGCTGCACAACCCCCCCGACCGAGATCAAGACCCCCTTTGTGTCAGGTGCTGCACAGACTTCCCCCTCCCCTGCCAACCAAGATCAGGGGCCCTGCTTATGGCAGGTGCTGCTCAGACACTCAGCGAGCTCACATTCTAGGCAAAGAAGGGATTATTAGCCCTATTTTACAGATGGGAAAACTGAGGCCCAGAGCGATTCAGTGACTTGCATGAGTGGGTTTGTGGCAGCACTAGGAATTGAACCCAAGTGTCCTGAGATCCAGGCCAGTGTCTTAACTGTGAGGCCAGCCTGCCTCTCTTATTGCACAAAGTGCCTCTCTTACTGTGTGCTCCACCCAGGTCTGCTCACACCCCTCCCCTTGCACATGGGCCTTGCACACTCAGGTCTTGGGAAGACAACATTCCCTGTTGGATGAATGGATCCAAGAACTGAGTCACACAGTCTTGACCTCCCCATCGCCCCTTATCCTCCCCCTCTGACCTCCCTACACCCCCCACATCCCTCCTGGTTTCCCTCCCTGGGCACACGGCCCCCTGATGGGCTCTTCCTTCCCCACAGGCTGCAGAAGATCCTGGGAGAGTCCCCTCCAGTTGCCCGGATGGACATCCAGCTGCCAATCATCACAGATGACTTCAAGTTCCAGGTGTGGAGGAAGATGTTCCGTGCACTGATGCCAGGTAGGGCGGCTGCAGGAGCTGGATCAGTAGGGGGTGCTCTGTCATTGCTGTCCCCACTGCCCCACTGTGCTGCAGAGAGCAGGTTGGTGGCTCAGTAGGGGGTGCACTCCCCTCGCAGTCAGGGGTGGCCCCAGGGCCCCAGCACAGTCCAGGGGGGGAGCTGTGCTGCATTTCAAATGAGAGTCCTAACAACGCTCTGGCCATTCGTGGTTTTTTAAATATCCCTGGCATTTTTCCAAGAGTCAGGGAGTTAACCACAATGTCCTGACAAAATCCCAGCTGTGGCGATTCCATTCTGTTCCCTAAATTCTACCTTCGCTTTCAGTGCAGGATTGCGGTACAACTGCTAAACAAACCCTGTGCCCCACCCCAGAGGTAGCTGCATCTCTGCACCAGGCAAGGGATCCCTCTATATATCCAAGGATATAGTCTATTCTCCTTTACCCTGCACAGCAATCACCAGTTGTGCCGGGGCTAAACAGACCCTGAGTGAAGTGATCAGCTCAACAGATCCATGGCAGAGCCGGGAATAGAACCCAGGAGTCCTGGGCCCAGTGCAGTACTCTATTCACTAGGCCCCAGTGCGCTGGGCACCTTCTGGCCCCACCCGAGATCCTGGCCTCCCTTGAAAGGGACGGTTGGGGTGCTGCGTGGGAAAGAAGAATTAGGAAAAATGGGGATGGTGGGAGGTGACGAGGGGTGGAATTTTGGGCTGACTTTCCAGGATCCCACACGCAGGTAGCCATCACTGCCCCATTCCTTTCTCCCCCTCCCCTCCCACCAGCTCTGGAGAACCTGACCTTTGACCCGGACACGGCCCACCCCAACCTGGTGGTGTCGGAGGACGGCAAGCGGGTGGAGTGCGTGGAGCACAAGCAGCCAGTGAGCTCGGATGACCCAGGCCGCTTCGACAAGTCCAACTGCGTGGTGAGCCGCCAGAGCTTCTCCAGCGGCGAGCACTACTGGGAGGTGACGGTGGGCGACAAGCCGCGCTGGGGGCTGGGCCTCATCTCGGCCGAGGCGGGGCGAAAGGGTCGGCTCCAGGCCCTGCCCTCCAACGGCTTCTGGCTGGTGGGCTGCAAGGAAGGCAAGAACTACGAGGCCCACGTGGAGCACAAGGAGCCGCGGCTGCTGCGGGTGGAGACCAAGCCCAGCCGGATCGGGCTGTATCTCAGCTTCGAGGACGGGATGCTGGGGTTCTATGACGCCGGCGACGAGGACAACCTGGTGCAGCTCTTCGCCTTCCACACGCGCTTCACCACCACCGTCTACCCCTTCTTCGACGTCTGCTGGCACGACAAGGGCAAGAACAGCCAGCCGCTGGTCATCTATGAGCCAGAGCCGGAGGCCTCCTAACGGCTCCCTGCAGAGCCGGAGGTGCCGTAGCCATGCCCAGCCTCGCCCCAAGGAGCCAGGAGTGCCATAACCATGTTGCCAAAGGCGCTGTAGCCACACCCAGCCATGCTCTATGCTGCCAGATGTGCCACAGCCATGCCCAACCTTGACCCAAGATGCCAGAGCGGAAGGTGCCACAACCATATCCCATGTCACCAGAAGAGCCATGACCACGCCCAGCCGGCCCTACATCACCAGCTGTGCCATAACCTCACCTCACATCATCACGGCCATACCCAACCATGCCCACATCGCCAAATGAGCCACAGGCACTCCCAACCATGTCACCTGGGCTGGCGGTGCTGAAACCACGCCCAGCCACACCCCACATCCCCAGAGAAGCCGTGCCCTGCCATGCCTCGCTATGCCTGACATCACCAGACCAGGAGGTGCCTCAACCGTGGCCAACGTCACTGGAAGTTCCATAACTATGTTGTCAGACACTCTGTAACCACAGCTAACCACATCCTACATCACCAGAAGCTCCATACGATGCTTTGTCATGCTACCATCAACAGAAGTGCCATTATCATGGCCCTCCCATCACCAGAGATTCATGCCCCCATTACCAAAGGCATCTCAATCATGCCCAAGCATGTGTCCATTACCAGAGACTCCCTGGCCATGCCCACATAGCTGGAAGTGCCATAACCATACCCCATGTCATCACAGATCCTCCAGACATTCGAAGCCCATGAGGTCCATCTCCAAGCTCCCTGGGACAGGCAGTGACCTGACGTGGTTCCAAGGCTCTGGGATCTGTACAGCCGCTGCTGAGATCTGAGCATGTTCGCATCCACCCAGATATGGTTTCCAATAAAACATGGTCATGTCCACTCTGTCTCCTGTGTGCGCATGTGTGTCTGGGCTTCTATCTGCCATACGGCCGCCAATCAATCTGTGAGGGATCAGCTACATCTTTATATGGGCCCGGACGTCTTATTTACTGGGCACTGTACCAGCATTAGTGGATTTATCCTTCTGGCACACACCCATGTGAGTGCATTACAGGAATCTCGTTGTTATTATTGTTATGGTAGCAGTTGAAGGTTGCAACTAAGATCAGGTCCCCATTGCGCCTGGTGCTGCACAGACCCCGACCAAGACCAGGGCCCCCAGTGGGTCTGGTCCAGGGTAGCAGGGAGATGTGTAAGTGTGAATGAGGGAGGGGGAGCAGTCAATTTGTCAAAGTGCCGGTTAGATTTCATCTGAAAATCTAACAAACTAGACTTTCCTATTGGAGAAACATTATAGCCAGTTTGGGGCTGGAATTTAATTCAGCTCACCTGTTTTTACTGCATCCCGGGACTGCTGGCTTTCTGATTTTAAAGTTGGGTCCTTCTCAGGTCTACTTTGACCCCGGTCAGAATGTCTCAAAGGAGGACACGGGGTTATTCTTAACTAACCAGATTATTAATTCACCATGAATGACCCAGATCTATAATCAACAGTTATCAGTTCTCCAGCATTTCTAACACACTTACCACACCTATAGTAATTCTCCAAGGAGTAAAGTTACGTCTCACAGGCTGCACTTTGAGGAATCTGGTCTTTGCCGTTTCTCATGTTGGCTTTGAAAGCCATGTTTAAAGCATCAAAAGCAGACGCTTAGACATTTTCTATGAGATTCTCTTAGTTCCATTGGGTGTTCCAAGGAGGAACATCCACCTAGCATTACTTAGAAGCTAAAATACAGTTCCTCGAGGTCTCACTAGAGAGAGTGCAGCCGCAAAAAGAGAACTAGCAGTTACACTCACTACACAGATGGGAGGGGATAATCCACACACACACATTCCCCAGAGGCAGTAGCTACCTAGTGCTTTCTACACTAGGGGTTAGGTCAATTTAACTACATCACTCAAGGATATGGATTTTTCAAACCCCTGAGTGACGTAGCTGGGTCGACCTAACTTTTTAGTGCAGACCTCGCCTGAGCCATAAAAAGAAAGAACAATCTCTGAAATGAAATCTTACTGCTTCCCCTCATTGCTGGTCACCCTGGGATAGGAGGAGTGTGTCCACATCACGGCAGCTTCTTTGTTGGAGTCAGCAACTTCCTATGTTTTTTAGACCGTGTTTTGGGATTTGGTGGAGGTATTTTCTGCTTGGCTGTTGGCTCTAGGGTGACCAGATGTCCCGATTTTATAGGGACAGTTCCGATTTTGGGGTCTTTTTCTTATATAGGCTCCTATTACCTCCCACCCGCTGTCCCGATTTTTCACCTTTGCTGTCCGGGCACCCTAGCTGGCTCTCGGATTTTGGATTGCTCAGTTCCTTCAATATCCAGTAGATGGCACCAGTGTATAACAAATTTCTTTGCTCCTTTTCTTAGCAGGGGCTTTGTATGTTTCATCAAGGATTAGGAGTCCCTGTGGCGCCTCAGAGACTAACAAATGTATTTGGGCATAAGCTTTCATGAGCTAGAAACCACTTCATCAGCTGCACGGAGTGGAAAATACAGTAGGCAGGTATAAATACACAGCACATGAAAAGATGGGAGTTGCCTTACCAAGTTGGGGATCAGTGCTAACGAGGCCAATTCAATCAGGGTGGATGTGGCCTATTCCCAACAGCTGACAAGACAATGCGATTATGCCCAAATAAATGTGTTAGTCTCGTTAGCACTACAAAAAGTCATTTTCCCTCTGTTGATAGTCACCCTTTCTTCTCAACTGTAGGGAATAGGCCACATCCACCCTTACATAGGTGACTAACCAAGATTTTATTGGCACACGGCATTTCCTGTTGCTGGAGGAATGGGATATTCCACTTTCTTCTGATCTGTAAATGGTGATTTGGGGGAGGGGATGTATCAGTCACTGTGTATCTGTGTCGGTATTTGGGTGTGTCTGTGCATAACTGTGCATGCAAGTCTGTGTGTGTGTGTTTGTGTCACGGTGTCTGTGGCAAGTGTCTGCATATGGTGTGTGTATCTGTCAGTGATTGTCAGTGCGTATGCATGTGTCAGGATGCATGTGTGTCTCTGTGTGCGGTATGTCTGTGGTATAACTGCGCACGTGTCCCTGTGTGTAGTGTTTGTGTATAACTGAGTGTGGTGTGGTGTGTCTGTGTGTTCTTCTGTGTGTGCAACTGTCTCTGGGGGGAGGGGTGTGTTTGTGTGTAACTGTGTCTGTGCATGGTGTGTGTCTCTGTGTGTGTGCATCACTCTTGCCACTCTTCCTGCCATTTTCCCCCGCTGACGCCAACTGCACTTTACTTCCCAGCCAGGGCACAGATGCCCTTTGCCTTCCCAATCTCCACGCCCATGAGTGTTTGAATAACACAAGACAACAGGAGTGAATCTGAGGCTGAGCCCCCTGGTGACCCCCCTTAGCAGCAAAACCCCTGACCCCACCAAAGGGCCACAAAAATCGTGAGCCAGATCAAAACTGCTGATCTTCCAATGGAGTCCAGCCTAGTGGAGAAGAGGGTGGAGAAGAGGGTGGGACTTGGCTGGATGCAGGGTGGAAGTTGTGAAAGATTGTTTCGCTTTCCTTTCGGGACACTGCTTCCTGCCCGTTGTCTCGGAGCAAGAAGCCAGCATGGGAAAGACCCTGAGAGACCATCTGTTCGACACCATTAGAGAGCTAGGTGAGTCGGACTTGAAGGCGTTTAAAGACAAGCTGAACAATTTCCAGCCCAGGCCAGGTTATAACCGTATCAAATGGGGAGAGCTGGAAAAAGCAGATGCTGTAGAAATCACTCGCCTGCTAGTCAGCTACTACAAGGAGGATTACGCGGTGGAAGTGGCCGGGAAGGTGCTAGAGGACATGGACAAGAAGAACCTGGCACACAACCTCTTCCAGGCCACAGGGAAGGGTGAGTGAGGGGCTCTCAAGAGGCGATTGCCCCCTCCCTAATGGGATCTCATCTCAGTGGGTCTCTTTGTACAGGAACTGCCTGCTTGTCCGCCGGCCATGCAGAGAAATCAGCAATGCTGCTGGGTTCCTCTGTACAGTCCCCCAAGGGCAGAATTGTGCAGCCCCTTCTCAGGCAAGACTGTCACTGGGTATCACAGATCCAAAGGGGCTTAGACCAGAGGTGAAAGTGGGCCGGTACGGTGTGCCAGTAAAAAATGGCTGCCAGTACAGGCCCCTACACAATGGATGTTAAAGCCCAAGGCCGCCGCAGGATGTTAAAGCACTGCCACAGCAGCACGTTAAGGACCCTACCGGCAAGGCCACCGATGGGGGCGGGGGCAAACAGGGGAGCTTCCTTGGGCCCTGCAATTTAAAAGGGCCACCACCGCTGCCTACGATGGCAGCGACCAGGGCCCCGGGCCCTTTAAATCCCCGCCGGAGCCCTGGGTGGCACCGGCCAGGCAGCACTGAAGAGCTGGCGGGGGGAGGCTGACCCCAGTCCCGCCCCTTCTGCCCAAGGCCCTACCCCTTCCAGGGGCCCGGAGCCAGCCCCTCATACTGGTAACATCTTTACGTTACTTTCACCCCTGGTTTAAATACCTTACTTCCTGTTCTAGGTCCCCAAAGGGAGTTAGGGTCTTCCACTGGATCACCGAGGCAACTCCGGGCCAGTAGTCGATGGTTCACTTGTACCAGCCCAACCCCCGTCTCTTCCTTCTCCTTTCCCAAACGGGATATGAACACCCCCCCCCCCCCCGAGAGTGGGGATCGTGGCTGCACACTGGGGAATTGTGTATGGGAGAGAGACACCCATCAGAGAGACATCAAGGTGTTGGTAAGGGGATGAGAGACACAGAGGGAAAGATCTGTTCAGGTGGAGATAGGAAAAGATAGGGGTGTTGGAAAGGGAGAGAAGGAGAGATGGGGATGGGGAATAAATAGATGGATGTGGAGTTGTTCACATCTGGAGGGAGGAGTCCTGGATCCAAGGAACAGTTATTTTTCTCGCTTCATCAGTCCAACAGTGAACCAAACATTCTCCTTCCTATGGGGGAGTTTTTTTCTATTCCTCTTCCCCGCCATTGATTCCTCATTGGAACATTCCCCGACTCAGCTATGGGTCACCCCAAACCTTCTCCTGCCAGCTCCCAAATCCCCATCCCTGTGGGGAGCGGCTAGCTCGGGGTGAGCCCCTGAGAGCTGAACCTCTCTCCTCCTCCTCTCCTGCAGCTCCAGGTGGCACCCAGCAGACCCCAGAACCAACCAGCAGCACCCAGACCAGAGTCACAGGTGGGTTGACATTTGTCCAGCTGTGTCGGGGATGGGACAGTAACACGGGTTTTGGGTGATGTTCAAGACCCCCGTCCACCCCAGTGCATTATGTAACTTATGGCGTGCCCTAAAATTACTCTGGGTTAATTGCACCGATGGGCTGGCTGTCCACGAGCTCCCTGATGCCGTAGAAAGCGGAGATTGTGCTATGGGGACCTGGCCAAAGACTGAGGGGTTTCTCCTGGGGAAGGGAGGGATCCTGGCAGTGGGGGAGGCGGGCGATGTGGGGAGGGCAGGCCGGGATGGGAGGATGGGGGAGGGATCCGGACAGAGGGGGAGGGAGGTGGGATGGGGCGTGCAGGCTGGGGGTGGAGGCAGGAATTCAACACATAGCCGGGCAATGTGGAGAGTGTCATGCAGGATCCCAGCAGTGGCAGAGGCTGCTCCGGTCCCTTTCTGAGTGAGCTCCCTGTTGTCTCCCAGCAGGTGTAGCCGCCCCCATGCCCAGGGAACACAGGCCAGGCTCCGCGAGGGCTGGAGACTCAGGTAGGGTGACCAGATGTCCGCGTTTTCCTGCACATTGCCTTTGAGGAGCCTTCCTCTGTCTGGGCAGATTTTTCAGATAACAGGAAATGTCCAGGTGTTTTGCAGAGCAGATGCTGGAGCTCAGCAACAGCCCCAGTTGGTCAGCTTCCTGACTGGTCCCACCCCTGCATCTGCAGCTGATTGGTGCAACCACAGCTGCCCCCTGCCCACCCAGGCCCTGGCTCCCAGCCCCGGGGTGGGGATCCCACAGGGAGGTGCTAACTGGTGGCTGTCACTGCATCCTGGACTTGCGCCAGCCGTCCTGCCCCCATGACAGGGAGTGACACCCCCCCTCCAGTGAGTACCCCTGCCGTAGGTGCCCCCTCCAGTACCCCCAACTATACCCACCTCCACCTTCCTCCCTCAGTTTCCCTTTTTGAAAACTTGAAATACGGTAACCCTTGACTCAGGTCAGCCCTGAGGCCAGACACAGCAGAGAGGGGAAACCGAGGCACACATCGGCTTCATAAAAATATTACCAAAACGTCCCACTTCATCTCAACCCATATTTAACAGCAAGATTTGGCTGAAGAGCAGAGAGGTAAATAGACTGGCATCCTGCTCTCTAGGGGTTAGCAATACAATAGGCTAGTGCAGCCTAGTGGATCATGCAGAGGATGAGGGCTCAGGCTCTATTCCCAGCTTTGCCACTGTCCTGAGGGGTCACCTTGGGAAAATCACTTCTGCCCTTTGTGCCACAATCACCCCTTCTTTAGATGGGGATAAAGACACCAACCTCCTTTTTAATCATTGTGATGTCTGCTGATGGAAAGCTCAAGGGATGGAGACCCAAAGGTAGATGAGGACCCCTAGGGTTAGTCACTTTGAGATCCTTGGGGTGAAAGACACCAGAGAACTTCCAGATTAAGTAGCATAAAAGCCACCTGAACCCCGTTCCTTTATGCAGCTGTCTCTGACTCACTCCCTCTCCCAGGAGATGAGATAGACCTACGATAACATCGAGTTCTGCACCGAAGGCTTTGCAGCTGACATGGCGCAGTGAAAGGGACGGTTAACACTGGAATGAAGACCGTGCCCTGCTCCTCTACCAGCGCCCGATGGCCAAGGAAACCCGGAGACTTTTCAGAGTCGTGCCAATTGGCTAGAATATTGCATTCCATATTTTTGGTCAATAAAACAATTGCCTGTTTTTAATATGGAGAACTCGTCCATCAGCTGCGTGGATGTTTTTCCTTGATCTTTTCAGCTGGCAGGTTCAATGGTGTGTCAGAGATTTGGTTGGGCTCCGGTGAAAGCCCCAGCTGTGGTGCTCTCCTCTTACGGCACCTAGGATGGTGGGTCTGTCTCATAAGCTAAATGGCTGCAAGGCTTGGATGAATGACCCTAAGGAACATTTGTATCCTGTTAGAAGTACGGGGAGCTGAGCCTAATCCTGCACTAGGGGGTGCTGTGGGGAGGGCTCAGTAGGGGATGCTCTCCCACACAGTCAGTGCTGGCCCCTAGCGGGTGCTGTGCTGTGGGAGGCTCAGTAGAGATTACTCTTTCTCCTCTCTCAGTCAGTGCTGACCCCAGTGCACCACTAGGGGGTACTGTACTGCAGGGAGGGTGCTTCAGTAGTGGTTTTCCTTTTAACAACTGCTAACATGGCTCATCCAGCAGCTTTTGAACTCAAGATCTTTGCAGCCACAGCACAACACTCTACCGCATGAGTCCAGGAGAATGGGCTGTATTTTAAAGAATCCTTATTGAGGTTTCAGGAAAAAAACATCCTGATGTGTAGAAAGAGTAGTAAATATGGCTGGCGACCAGCTTGGCTTAACAGTGAAATCCTTGCTGATCTTAAACGCAAAAAAGAAGCTTACAAGAAATGGAAGCTTGGACAAATGACCAGGGAGGAGTATAAAGATATTGCTCAGGCTGCAGGAGTGAAATCAGGAAGGCCAAATCACACTTAGAGTTGCAGCTAGCCAGAGATGTTAAGAGTAACAAGAAGGGTTTCATCAGGTATGTTAGCAACAAGAAAGAAAGTCAAGGAAAGTGTGGGCCCCTTACCGAACGAGAGAGGCAACCTAGTGCCAGAGGATGTGGAAAAAGCTAATGTACTCATTGATTTTTTTTGCCTCTGTCTTCACAAACAAGGTCAGCTCCCAGACTGCTGCACTGGGCAACACAAGGATGTTGTGAGGATAAATATATTAAAGCTTCTGAGATACTCTGGTCATGGGGCCATATAAGTAGAGCCAAGCCAATAACTGATCTTTCACTTCTGAATGTAAAGTGCTCCTACACCTTGCAGGCTTCCAGTTCTCAACTTGAGAGAGAGACAAGGTGGGTGAGGTAATATCTTTTATTGGACTAACTTCTGTTGGTGAGAGAGAGACCAGCTTCTGAGCGTACACAGAGCTCTTCCTCAGGCCCTGGAAGGAACCAAAACCCCCTTCCCACCACCCCCTTGAGGCACTGTAAATATTTATTTAAAAAAAAAAACCCAAAACTGCACTACCTGTATCTTATCATTATTAGCCTCCAGTCCTTCCTCAGAACTGAAGAAGTTGTCTGAGCTGGTCAGGTATCACCAGCTTCCTCAGGGCAAAAACTATTCGCTTTGGCACTGGCATGGCTTGCCTAAATCGAGGCTTGTGGCACTGGAGGGTTGGGGTGATCTCATCTCACACAGCCCCAAGGAGGTCTTTTCCCTCATTATGACTTTCTGAAGCCACCGTTCCTCATCCCAGTTTTCCAAAATCATGCAATCTCACGACACCGTGCTGGTTCTCCTGGACCAGAAGTGGGGTCCATCCATGGGCATACCTTGGCAATACTGGCAGTCACCATATCTGTTCCATGGCAGCGGAGGAGACTGTCAGTCACCCATCATGGTCAGCCATCTTCATCATCATGTCAGAAAGTTCTGTCCAGATTCCATCCAGCATCTTGCCAATCGCCCACCCCACTGCACGAACACGTGTCCCTCAGGAAGGAGTGTCAGGAGTGCGAGTGCCAATGTAGGATCCTGGCTTGTATTTTCGCCTGAGATGGTATTTTAAGTTTTGCTTGCCTGTTTGATTGATATACATTATATGCACACACACACACACACACACACACACACACACACACACACACTCTTACTAATATGTGTGAATAAAGGGACCCTTACTAAGGACAAAAGCAGACACCGTGTATGCTGCTTTTGCCTAAACCAGCTGGGTCTGTCAGTACAATGGGAACCGATAAGAGCAGTAGACGTGTTCCTGGGCATGGTGGGAGTGTGATATATGAGCACACACTTGAAGACGCCTCAACTCCTATCTCAAGGCAAGGTCAAGCAGCCAGTCGGGAGGGCCAAAGGGGGGTTGGGGGGAAGGTAAAACACTAAAAGGCCAGAGAAATGCCTGCCCCTGACCGCAGCACAACCTCACTCCTTACCCCTCCCATGGGGCACAGAAGGGGTGGGATGAAGACCCCAGACCCACGACCCTCTGAAATGGAACGTGACGGTAATTTGTAAGGGGTGGGACTGTGCGTGTGCATTTCAGGTATAATTGTGCTGACTGAGAAGGTGGAGAATGCTGGGAAACAAGGCTCTGTGACCTCAGAGTTATGGGACACGTTTGCTGGAAACTAACCCCAATAAAAATTGACTTATCTGCACTTCAGACTTCTGGTCAGCTTTCTGTGTGTGTGTAACGAGATCCGGGGGAGTGAGAGGCTGAAGGGAAAGCCTGCTAACAAGGAGCAGGAGCAGAACAACCAACCTTCCATGTCTTCCACCCAGTGTGGCCAGAGGGAGAGAGATGAGCTGGTACTGCCATGGGCAAATGTGTAAAAGGGATGGGCCGTGGCAACTACACTCAGAAAGGCAGTTCCTAGAGTGTCTCCTGTGAGGCACAGAACCTGGGATACTGTGTCTGAAGTGGTAGCGCCGCTCTGGCATAACAGAAGTGGCAGTGTGGACGCAGGTATATGCGTCTACACAGGGTTTGACCTCTCTCCAGCACAATGTATGTGGACACTACATGCAGGTCTGATGAATATGCAGGAGCAGGTACAGAGTCAACTATCCAGCTATGCATGGAAGTGTAGACACAGCCAAAGGAGGGATATTCCAAAAGCACAAAGGTTAGTTAAGCACTCATCTCTCAATGAGCATCTCTGGGAACTAGGTATCCAACAGCCTTTTTGTGCCTTTGAGCCTCAGTAGCAGCTAAATGTTGGACTGATATGTCTCAAATGGCATTTAGTTACCTAATGTACCTTTGTGGATCTAGCTGAAACGTCTTAAAATTCTTTGACCCAAAATTCTGTGAACATCAGACATTAGCATTCAGCACATCTGGAGGGAGAATGTATGGCCATCCACTGTATCCAGCAGTGACGTCATGGCATCTCGTATGCTCCCTTGTGGCTGCAAAGCCCGATCTGCGAGGAGCAAGATTGTAAATGGATGTCACTTAGAGATACGCAGGCTCCCGCTGAAGACTTGTCATGATGCTTGACCGTTTTTTCAATCAGTCTTTCTCAAACTGTTTGATAGTTGCTGTCCTTTCAGGTCTCTCCTTGGCTGTGTCTTCAAACTGATCTGTATTCATGTTGCATGAGCTGAGATTCTGTTTTCGGTTGTCTTTGAAGCATTTGTGTTGAGCGCCTTTCTTGTGCTTTCCAAGTTCCCTAATCCTGCAAGCACATGTGCACGTGCTTAATGTTACTCATGTGAGTAGTCCAATTGACGTCAAAGGGATTACTCACATGCGTAAATTGAAGCACTCACATAAGAATGCCCAGGACTGGGATCTATGATACTGAACCAATATGCCCTAGAGTCCATGGAAAGACTCCGTTGAGTCCAATGGTCAGTGCTTGGGCCCTTAATGAATGACAAGGGGGCTGGTATAGTTTTTTCAGATTGATTTTAATGAGAAGGGGCAGCTAGTTTTTTTATACCCTGCTGTTCTCCAGGAGAAGGTGCCCCCGTACAAACTGTCTCGGCTAATTTCTTAACTTCAGTTAAACTACAAATATGTTTACTTATTCATTACTCTGGCAGAGCAAGTGTTAATATTCACATTATTTCTGTGTAATGAGTCATATGTTGTTTTCCTAACTATTCCCAATACATTTTCTTGCCTAATTAGATAATGAAAGAATTGCTCAAAACACAATGTTTTAATGAGGCCCACAGCAACTTATTATAATCCATAATAATAGATGCTTTCTACAAAGTTCTCCTAATTTTGGGGAATTATGTCAACATGAACATTACTGGCATAACCAGTGCTGGACAATAGCATTTACTCTTTCCCTTTTTTTCCCCCTTTCAATATCTTCACTTTCAGGCCAAATTCATCTCTGGCATCATTCTTTTATGCCAGGGCTACATTTGGCCCTTGTGTCCAAAGCCATGACAAACCCAACCAGGTCACTGCAGGCGCGTGTCTATGATCCTCGCTCACATTGACTAGTACTTACTCATACCAGTAGCCCCAATGAGATCAAGTACTACTCAGTGCAGCTAAAGCAAGATAGGCTTAGGTTGCAAATAAATGAAGAAGAATTTTAATGCACACAAGACAGACAAGAAGGGGCTTTATCTGATACATAACAATATGTTAGAGCATCTCGAAACTATAGGCTCGATTCTGATGTCCTTACACTGAATGGCCTCTTACTCTGAGATTGGTCTCATTGACTTCCACAGGACAACCTGCTGAAAAAGTGTGGGTAAGGGTATCAAAATCTGCCATTAAAAAGCCAAAATACTACATTAGGGAAATAACCGGAATCTCCTATTTAATCTGGAAAAAACAGGGCAATCCTCAGAGTGTTTTACGTCAATGCAACATTAATATAAATCAGTGTTGAAACTGATGGTTAAGTGAAACACAATTGGCCAGATTCTCAGCTAGTGTAAATCAGCATCACTCCACTGATGTTAATGGGCCAGAAACCCCAGCTAATGTAACTTGATGGAGTGCCACTTAAATCGATGTGGCTGTATCTCATCTTTGCTCCACTGAAATCAATGGCGCTCCACTCCAGTTTGTGTAAGCTAGCATCACTACATTGCAATCAACGGGACCAGATCCCCAGCGGGTGAAAATCAGCATTAGCTCTATTGGCGCTAAGGGGTGAGACCCCCCAGCTTTAGTAAATAGGTGGAGCTCTGCTGAAGTCATTGGAAACATAACTGGTCAAAATTGGTGTCATTCCATTGAAGTCAGTGGGGCTTCCTACATTTATACAAGAAGAGGATCTGGCCCTTATGCTCATAGGATTTCCCAAAGCACATAAGTGATTTAGGGGCACAAGCCCCTTATTGGGGCAGTGGTCTGGCTCGTTATACCCAGTCGGTGGATCATGTCCTTAACTCGTAACCTGGTGTAGATATGTAACCCGCACACCTCCTGGGTGTGGTGCTCTGTCCATGTGGTGGCCCTGAGGCAGATCACTTAGAGGGAGATTAATGAGGTTGCCCTACAGCCTTGGCTAAGAGCCATGTGGCTTTTAGCTCATGTGGTAGAAGCTCATGCACTAAGCTACAGTGGTCCTAGGCTCGATCCTGCCTACCGAGGTCTGTCAGTGTTACAGATGTACATCAAATTATCCATCCCCAGGGGCTAGTGTGAACTGTCTTATGTTCACAGCTTCCCAACCTTAACCCTAACCATAACCCTGCAGAGTTTGGGGAAGACTATTGTTCCATGACTGAACCAACCTGTAGAAGCTACTGGTTCCTCTCTATCTCAGAAACATAGGGATTGCCAGACAGGATCAGACCAGACACAAGATTTATCTATAAAAGCAGCAAAGAATCCTGTGGCACCTTATAGACTAACAGACGTTTTGCAGCATGAGCTTTTGTGGGTGAATACCCACTTCGTCGGATGCAAGTACTGGAAATTTCCAGGGGCAGGTATATATATGCAAGCAAGAAGCAAGCTAGAGATAACGAGGTTAGTTCAATCAGGGAAGATGAGGCCCTGTTCTAGCAGTTGAGGTGTGAAAACCAAGGGAGGAGAAACTGGTTCTGTAGTTGGCAAGCCATTCACAGTCTTTGTTTAATCCTGAGCTGATGGTGTCAAATTTGCAGATGAACTGAAGCTCAGCAGTTTCTCTTTGAAGTCTGGTCTTGAAGTTTTTTTTGCTGCAGGATGGCCACCTTAAAGATCTGCTATTGTGTGGCCAGGGAGGTTGAAGTGTTCTCCTACAGGTTTTTGTATATTGCCATTCCTAATATCTGATTTGTGTCCATTTATCCTTTTCCTTAGAGACTGTCCAGTTTGGCCGATGTACATAGCAGAGGGGCATTGCTGGCATATGATGGCATATATTACATTGGTGGACGTGCAGGTGAATGAACCGGTGATGGTGTGGCTGATCTGGTTAGGTCCTGTGATGGTGTTGCTGGTGTAGATATGTGGGCAGAGTTGGCATCGAGGTTTGTTGCATGGATTGGTTCCTGAGCTAGAGTTACTATGGTGCGGTGTGCAGTTACTGGTGAGAATATGCTTCAGGTTGGCAGGTTGTCTGTGGGCGAGGACTGGCCTGCCACCCAAGGCCTGTGAAAGTGTGGGATCATTGTCCAGGATGGGTTGTAGATCCCTGATGATGCATTGGAGGGGTTTTAGCTGGAGACTGTATGTGATGGCCAGTGGAGTCCTGTTGGTTTCTTTCTTGGGTTTGTCTTGCAGTAGGAGGCTTCTGGGTACACGTCTGGCTCTGTTGATCTGTTTCCTTATTTCCTCGTGCGGGTATTGTAGTTTTGAGAATGCTTGGTGGAGATTTTGTAGGTGTTGGTCTCTGCGGGGTTAGAGCAGATACGGTTGTACCTCAGTGCTTGGCTGTAGACAATGGATCTTGTGGTGTGTCCAGGATGGAAGCTGGAGATATGAAGGTAGGCATAGCGGTCGGTAGGTTTTCGGTATAGGGTGGTGTTAATGTGACCATCACTTATTTGCACCATGGTGTCTAGGAAGTGGACCTCCCATGTAGATTGGTCCAGGCTGAGGTTGATGGAGGGGTGTAAGCTCTTGAAATTGTGGTGGAATTTTTCCAGAGTCTCCTTCCCATGGGTCCAGATGATGAAGATGTCATCAATGTAGCGTAGGTAGAGAAGGGGCGTGAGTGGACGGGAGCTGAGGAAGCGTTGTTCCAGGTTGGCCATAAAAATATTGGCTTATTGTGGGGCCATGCGGGTGCCCATAGCGGTGTCACTGATCTGGAGATATATATTGTCATCAAATTTGAAATAGTTGTGTGTGAGGATAAAGGCACAGAGCTCAGCAACCAGTTGTGCTGTGGCATCATCAGGGATACTGTTCCTGACAGCTTGTATTCCATCAGTGTGTGGGATGTTTGTGTAGAGAGCCTCTACATCCATGGTGGCTAGGATGGTGTTTTCTGGAAGGTCACCAATGCATTGTAGTTTCTTCAGGAAATCAGTGGTGTCACGGAGATAGCTGGGAGTGCTGGTAGCGTTGGGTCTGAGTAGAGAGTCCACATATCCAGAGAGTCCTTCAGTGAGAGTTCCAATGCCCGAGATGATGGGGCATCCAGGATTTCCAGGTTTGTGGATCTTGGGTTGTAGATAGAATAACCCTGGTCGGGGCTCTAAGGGTATGTTGATTTGTTCCGGTGTTAGTGTAGGGAGTGTCCTGAGTAGATGATGCAGTTTCTTAGTGTATTCCTCAGTGGGATCTGAGGGAAGTGGCCTGTAAAATTTGGTATTGGAGAGTTGTCTGGTGGCCTCCTTTTGGTAGTCAGACCTGTTCATGATGACAACAGCACCTCCTTTATCAGCCTCTTTATCTAATCCAATAGCCTGTCTATGACAGTGGCTTATACCAGATGCTTCTAAGGAAAGTGTAAGAACTTCACAGTAGGCAGATGTGGGAGAATCTGCCCCCAAAATTAGGTATCCTCCTAATCTCCAATAGTTAGAGATTAGTTAAAACCTTTAAGCATGAGGTTTAATCTCTCTCTCAAAAATATTTTCTTTAATTATAGCTCTTGATATTCTGCATATGTGTATAAATAGCCTATCCTTTTTTGAACCTCACTAAATTCTTGACCACAATTGCTTCTTGTGGCAATGTGTTCCCTAGAAAAAAATCATACATTTTGTGAAAATTGACTTCCTTATCTTGATTTTGACCTTCCTAACTTTTAATTTGATTGATTTTTCTCCTGTTTTTGTGTTATGAGACCAGAGAAGAGATGTTCTTGATCTACCTTCTATAGACAATTCAGTCTCCACCAATTGGAGAATGAAGACAATGGTATATTAGGTTATGGTCTGTTTCCATCTTGGCATTTTGTCAGAGGCCCATGCAGTGGTTAGTCTGATGTTGTTTAATCAGTTCTCCCTAAAAATCATCTGCATTGTCCAAAGAGGATGGATCTAGACTGTTCTCAGTGGTGGCAGATGACAGAACAAGGAGCAATGGTCTCAAATTGCAGTGAGGGAGGTCTAGGTTGGATATTAGGAAACACTTTCACTAGGAGGGGGGTGAAGCTCTGGAATGTATCACCTAGGAAGGTGGTGGAATCACCTTCCTCAGAGGTTTTTAAGGTCAGGCTTGACAAAGCCCTGGCTGGGATGATTTAGTTGGGGATTGGTCCTGCTTTGGGCAGGGGGTTGGACTAGATGAGCTCCTCTGATCATAAGTTAGAGTTCTTATGTTAGCTATCACAGGTTCTAAAAATAGTTGTTTTTTTCTCATTGGGTATATCTATGCGCCATTCCAAGGTGTGATTTCAGCTTGCATATTCCTTAATCTCTCTGGCAGTGGTGTAGGTCTGAAAACCTAACTTTGACAATTGTTTTAAAAGATAATTATTTTATAGTAGTAATATTGTAAGTGGGTACAGATTAGACATAGGTGGGAAAATAATTTCCTATCCCCTGAATATATTCAAGATCTCAAAATATTTTCCTATTCTACACTGAGATGAAACCTGGTCTTGTGGAAAAACTTCACAGAAAGTGAGAGACAGAAGCCTGACCTCTGAATAGCCAGTAGCTCAGTGGTCAGGGCACTCTTCTAGGATAAGGGATGTCATAGAAAAACAGAGTCCTCACTCTCAGGTGGGGTGCAGCAAGTCAGATACTTTATTATCTGTAGCAATTGTGTGAAGGGAGAGAGCTAAACAGATCTCTCTCCAGGTAAACAATTACAGCAAGCATTTATACTTTGTTACATACAATAATGTGTAACAGCTGCATTTTGTTTATACATAGGTCATCCTGATATCTTATTTTTCTCACATCTATTTAGAGTCTAGTCTACATTCCATACTTATCTAACACAAGATCACAACAACTTCTCCCACAGTTCTTTCCCACTCGCCTCACACAATCCTCGCTTCTACAAATCTCATGTTATTAGGGTTAGAGCTAGCTTGACTCTTGCTCACTGAAAGGACTGTTTGTATTGAAATTCCCTTCAAATCCCTGCCAGTTCTTTTGTTACTTTCACAGGGATGAACTGGTGGATTTTCAACAGCTCCAGGGAGACCAGCTGACAGTCACTAATGTGACTGAGCCCTCCAGTTAAACCCCAGATACCACCACTCAAAATGCCACCAAGCAATTGCCTAGTGAGTCAGGATGACTTGAGCACCCCAGAAAAGGTTGGGGGAAGAAAGAACGCTAGAGAGAATGTAGTAACATTTATAGAACAGGGTGCACCAGTTTGTCATCACCCATGTGCATTATCTGCAGTACCATTCCTGTAGCTCTCTTCCCTGTAGGCAAACCCACAGTTTCTTGTGGATACTGATCCCTAGGCCATACCCATCTCTCCCCAAACTCACTATCTTCCCCCCACACTGATCACAACTCCTGCTTCCCCTTTCTTAAGCTATATATTTTTTTCTACACCTTCAAACTCTACTTGCATATTGCCTCTGCACTTGGCTCTTCTAGAATGAGTTAGGTCTGGCTTATATAGCCCCCAGACTCCTCCTACCCACAACAGCCACTAGGAGGAGTAGATAATTAAAGTCAGCTGCTTGGTTTCTTTGTTGTTGTTTTTTTGTTCCCCCACGTGGTTCATACTGTCACACCAGTGAAACTCAGATGCAAGACCCCATTCCAAATCAGGCACTTGGACCTGGATCTCTCACATCCTAGATCAGGCTTACAACCACTGGGCTATCAAGATAGATTTTCTCTCTGTGTCCCAATGGATCCTTTATTATTCATACAAAGTGGAACAGCTCCAACAGGAGAGATTGAGAGACAGAGATGCACCATAGAATAGAAAATAGGGCAGACATTAGGGCACTCACCTGTGATATTGGAAACATAGATCTATTTCCCTGCTCTTAATTAGGCAGAGAAGTGACTTGAGTAGGGCTCTCCCACATCCCAGGTGAGTGCCCTGATAGCTGGGATTTGGCTATTTTGGGGTCGCTCTCTCTATGTCTCTGGAGTTTAACCAGAAATTCCATCCTGAACCTGAGATATGTTTAATCAAAACTGAGACATTCCAACTAAAACATTCCTATTTGGCAAATCCATATTTTTGGTGGAAAATCCATTTTATTAAAAAGCTCCCAGCCAGCCTGAGTGCAGAGAATGGACAGGGCCCACTCTGAGAGCAGCTGTTCAGGATTTTGGTTTAGCCTCGTCAGTCAGTGTGTGGGCCCAGGTGTGACAGGGGGCTGGGCAAGAGCTGCTGACTCAGCCCTGTGTCACGCCAGCTCCCATTAAAGGATGCAGGTTGCAGCCGGCTTGAAAAACCTGCACCTAATTGGTGAATGGGAGACAGTTACCCAGCCAATTAGCCTGCGGCTATATAAAGGGCTGGGAGGAAGGACACCAAAACAGACAGATAGGAAGGAAGGGGGAAAAACCAAAACAAACCTCTTCTAGAATCTAAGCTGTGTATGGCCAAAAGGTTATAGGAACAGAACCTGTAGGTGAATGATACTAGTAGTTACTGAACCCCAGGGTTTCTGGACAACTTTGTTAGCCTGGTAGGAGGCAAGAGGGACCTGCAGGGCCTTGCTACACCAGGTCTTATTTAAACTCTTCCAGCCTTGCTCTGAAGATAGAATTCATACTTGGCTTATGTGCTTTTTCGGTGGTGTTTATCACTGTAGTGTCTGAATTTATTTTCAAAATACTCCTGTGAGGTAGGGAATTGAAGCACAGAGAAATTAAGGTCAAAACTGGCTGCTAATTTTGGGTGCCCAGTTTGAGACCCTGCAACAGGCCAGATCTGGAATTGCTGGGATGTTGAGATGTTAAGCTTGGGGGGATTAAACTGAGAGATTTGCTAGAGCTTCCATTGATCCTGTGTGAACAACAATTTTTTAAATGGTCAAATTTGGGCAGATTTTCATGAGACTGGCATAAGGCACCACCCTATCAAATTTCAAGTCACTGCTGCAAAGCCTGGGGTCACCAGAGTTTCTCAGAGGAAAAGTCATTTTTTTTTTAATGTGGATAAAACAATGTCTTTTTCCTTAGTTACAGTCTCAAATGGCAGACCAGGCTGAAACTTTGATATTTATTTGGAATCAGAGGCAGGCAGCAGTATTTTAAGTCAGGTCAATATACTAACATGAAGCATTTCAATTTTGGAATGTCCAAGTGTTTCATGTTCAAAAATTTCAAAATGTTTTGTTTTGAAATTTTTGAACATTTCCAAATGGACATTTTTCAGAATTTCCATTCCATTCAAAATGTTAGTATTTTAACTTTTTTCCTTGATTTGGGATGCAAACAAATGTTGAAAAGTCAATTTTTCCCATGGCATTGAAATGCTGAATTTCACTCTGCTCTACCCTGTAGCATAGGCTCAGTTACAGCAGGGTAAAGGTTTTATTCTTAGGCTAATGCTAGGGAGAAAGCACTAATGCAATGTGATAGGTAGCTTTGGGGTGCAATGGCTAGTCTGTGATCCCTGCTAAAGGAGATGGTGATACAAAGATTAGGGGTTCACCTGAATTGACTTTTAAAAAAAAATTTATGGCCTGTATTACACAGGATGTCAGACTAGCTTTGTTACAGTGGTCTTCTTTGGCTTATAATCTATGGCCCTATTCCAGTATATGGCACCTTTACACAAGTATAACTTCAGCCACACTGATGCTTATACCAGTATAACCATATCAGTAGACAAGCATATCCCTAGCAGATATAGCAATACCTTTAAATCATGTATGGAGATGTACCTATTTCATGGAGCTGGAAGGGACCCTGAAAGGTTATTGAGTCCAGCCCCCTGCCTTCACCAAGTACTGATTTTGCCCTAGATCCCTACGTGACCCCCTTAAGGATTGAGCTCACAATCCTGGGTTTAGCAGGCCAATGCTTAAACCATTGACCTATCCCTCCCTGTCCAGCTGTAGGCTGCAGCTAAGTGTTGGCACATGGCAGAGATGAAACCTGTACTCCTAAATCACAAAGTACTGAGGGCTAGATTCACAAAGGGATTTAGGTGTCTAATTGCCACTTTGGGCAGCTCAATCTCTCTCCTGTGGGCACTCTAGCCTCTGAAGTACGGGATATTCTGGTGTGGTTCTCCCCCAGTCTCTCCTGTTGGAGCTGTTCTACTTTAGACTCTGTGATTTATTATGCCCAACCTCCAGGAGATATAAAAGACATTTTAACTCTCTCTTCTGAGGTTCATGCTGCTTCAGGGATTTTGTCCCTAGTTGCCACTGAACCAAATAAGAACCACTTGTGTCAGCCACACACTGTTCTACTGGGATCAATGATAATGTACCTCTTCCTCCACAGGTAGGCTTAATCCACTCAGCTTTGACAGAGTAGGAATCTTTTTTGAATTAGATTCCCTGTCATCCGCTTTTCAGCTATATTGACTTGATATTTATTTTTGGCTTTTCTGCTTCAGAATAAAACACAGTGGGGAAAATGTACAGGATGCTACAGGATGGCTTATGTTGATGGTATCTATTTGCAGAATAATCAAATAGTGTAAGATAACTAGCAGTCAGAGAAAACCATAAAATATAATCTCTTGTTTTCTTATGTCTTATTTTGCCATTTCATGTATTTAGTGTCAGATGTGTCCTTTTGCATGATGAATTGTGGTGTTAGCTCAAAAACTCTAGAGAGGATCTGGTGCTGGAGTCACAATTTGAAGAACTGAAGTTCTCTGTTTACACACAGAATGGGTACAGCATAAATTAAAGGCAACTCAAGATTCCAGGTTACAATACCACATCTCTGCCTGACAGTCTGCAGGGCAAGGCTGATGCACATCAGCAGGTAAGAGGACCAGACCCAGAGTCCTCAGGAAACTTTCTGTCACACCCCTGGTTGTGTGCCTGTTCTGTGGAGGAACATAATATTTCTGTCTCAGCTTAATATCACTTGCAACACATGCTCTTGGTTCTGTCATTGACACTGGGGATTAAGCCCAGGACCTCGGGATCGAAAAAAAATGAACTACCTGATCTAAAATGCCTGGTTTTGTTAGCTCTATGTGGTCCAGCCTCTGGAGGGGGACAGAGAGCTCTGAAGTGTGAGCTTTGGTTACACAGTCAAGCACCTTTATCAGCTCTATATTTAATAATCAAAAAAAGAATCCGGCATTTACTACTGGAGGAGCTGGTCATGTTCCCTGTATTAGGTTACCGAGCACTTTCCATTCCAACAGCTTCTTGCATTCTTGTTTTTGAGAAGCTAAAACACCTCCATTGTTTGCAGCAAGTTTTGGAAATTCAGTTGGGGAGAAAGACCTCAGACTTGAGAAGAGCATGTTTTGTTTGTTGTTTTTTCCCCATGACATTCTATTCAGGTTTAGCTTTTGACAACCACTGTCACCCCTTCCTTGCTTCAGTTGTGAGCAAAAGTTGAGCTTCCTGCTGATATAATACCTGTATTCTAAGCAGATGGGCCCACACTGCCACCAAAAAAACAGCAGATATTGACAATGTTGCACCTGGAATAGTGACAGTGACTGCTTCTGGACCTGCTCAACCAGAGTTGATTGGGGCAGGAGAGAACCACCTCTGCATTACATACCTGGCCCAGTGGTTCATTCCCTTCTCTGGGGATTTTATGTGGGCAGGCTCTCCCCTACCTTTCCCAGATGGAGAGAGGCAGAATACTGGGTCAGGCTCCCCACAGATCCTACAAATCTCCCTGGTCATTTCTAGGAAAACTGCCTGCTCTTGCGAAGGCCTGTAGTGCAAGTGGTAGAAGTCTGTAATGCAGGGCAGGTGGTTACAGGTGCAAACCAAGAGGATGCCGAACGGAGGTGGTGTGACAGAACTGAGTTTTGCCTTTTTAAAAACCCAGGAAATTACATATGCAAAACTACATTAACAGAACATCATGTAGGTTGGCTACTCAGTCACCCAAAAGTTAGTGTGTCCTATACACTGAATAAGGCAGGGATCCAGTGGTTCTAAGGAGAAACAGCAGCATGTGATAATGTAATTGAAGACTATCCTAATGCAAACACCTAAGTGGGCAGAATTAAGGTTGCATGGGCACCCACAAATCTGGCATTTCTTAATTTTCAATTGTGGAATTTTTCAACCTTAAAGTCTTTTGAGCAGTTTTTTCCCTATGTTTTATTTTGGGGGGCGGGGGAAGGAGGGGTTGATTCATAGTATAAATATTGGGAACAGTTACATTAGGCATGAGACAGACATTTGCAAGGGATGTAAAAACCTTCATGCTTCAGAGCACAAAGCAACCACTCACTGCCTGGATGTAGGGTGAAAATACCCCTATAGGCATGTTAGTGAATAACTTCCTGCGGTGTGGGCTTTGCCCCGTTACCTGAAGCACACAGCAAAGGCTGCCAATGCACAGACAATACTCAATTAGATGCATCATTTGTCTGATCTGGTATGGAAATTCCTATGTTCCCTATATTTACTAAAAATAATTTCTTTTTTTTACTCTTCTAGCGCAGGTGTAAAGACAGAGCGAATATGCAGCAGGGCCGCCCAGAGGATTCAGGAGGCCTGGGGTCTTCGGCAGCGGGGAGCCCCTGCTTCGGCGGTAATTCAGTGGTGGTGGGGGTTCTTCCGCTCTGGGATCCGCCGCTGAAGTGTCCCGAAAACCCGCGGCGGAGGCCCCTCACCGCCGAATTACCGCCAAAGACCTGGCATTTCGGCGGCGGGTCCCGCTTTGGCGGTAATTCAGCGGTGAGGGGTCCTTCTGCCCCGGGGTGGAAGGACCCCCTGCCGCCAAAGACCCGGAGCAGAAGAAGCTCCGCGGGCCCGGGCCCCACAAGAGTTTTCCGGGGCCCCTGGAGCACGGGAAGGACTCCACTCCAGGGGCCCCGAAAAACTCTCGTGGGATCCTGGGGCAAATTGCCGCACTTGCCCCCCGCTCTGGGCGGCCCTGATATGCAGAATCCAGAGACCTGTGTTTTTCCAGTAACTAGGAAACTCCCAAATTATCTCCAACTCATTTTCTTTCTATCCTAAAGACTGCAAACGGATATGAGATGCTTTGCTCCCATCATCACACATCTCACACTGTGTTACCGTGTCACTGGCCGGATTCTGATCTCAGTCACACCAGTGTGAATGTAGAGTAGCTCTGCTGAAGTCAACTGGTTAATGAGGAGTCAAACCAGCCCATATCTTCCTCCACCAAATACAAACCACAATGGAATTTACTGAGTGTACACCTACACCATGACTGGTAAGAAACATAATTATTATTCTCTTTTGAGCATCTCTTTGTGCATGTGGCCGTGAAATTCCATAGAAACATAATGGCCAGACAAAAGGTCCATCTAGCCTAGTATCCTGTCTTCCAACAGTGGCCAGTGCCAGGTGCCCCAGAGGGAATAAACAGAACAGGGAATCATCAAGTGATCCATCCCCTGTCACCCATTCCCAGCTTCTGGCAAACAGAGGCTAGGGACACCATCCCTGCCATCCTGGCTAATAGCCATTGATGGACCTATCCTCCATGAATTTATCTAGTTCTTTTTTAAACCTTGCTATAGTCTTGTCCTTCACAACATCCTCTGGCAAGGAGTTCCACAGGTTTACTTAGTATTTATCCCCGGGAGATGCATTTTTTTTCATTTCTAGGCTCTTTGTATCTATAAGTCAAAAGTAATCATAGAATCTGTTACAGTCCCCACCACCTACAAGTGTTATTACCTCTAGGAGGATTTGTAACAGGGAGGAAAAATAATGCACATGGATACAAAGAATGTCTGTAAAACATACAGGTTTCAGAGTAGCAGCCATATTAGTCTGTATCCGCAAAAAAAACAGGAGTACTTGTGGCACCTTAAAGACTAACGAATTTATTTTAGCATGAGCTTTCGTGAGCTGCAGCTCACTTCTTCGGATGCATAGAATGGAACACACAGACAGGGGATATTTATACATACAGAGAACATGAAAAGGTGGAAGTATGCATACCAACAGGCAGAGTCTAATCAATTGAGATGAGCTATCGTTAGCAGGAGGGAAAAAAAACTTTTTGAAGTGATAATTAAGATGGCCCATAGAAGGTGTGAGGAGAACTTAACATAGGGAAATAGATTCAATTGGTGTAATGACCCAACCATTCCCAACCATGCTAAAATAAATTTGTTAGTCTTTAAGGTGCCACAAGTACTCCTGTTTTTTTTGTAAAACATACACTGGCTCCAATAGAACAGGGACACTTTAAGGCTACACAGACAGTGATACCAAATGTTTCCACTGGGGCTGCCTCATATTGGGCACCCAAATCTATATTTAGGCTCCTATATAAAAGGGGCACAGAGCATCCCTTGTGCCCTTTGAGGTCATTTGGATTAGGAAGAGAAAACCAATGACAATGAATAAACTCTCTAGCATTGATTATTTGCAGACATTGATAGATTATTTGCCTCCCTTCTAAACTAAACACTCCCAATCTATATCTCGCTTATTTTATAGAAGATTTGACCCACTGGATGGTTTCATGCATATTAACACAGAGTAGGGTGACCAGAGGGCAAGTGTGAAAAATCGGGATGGGGGTAGGGGGTAATAGGAGCCTATATAAGAAAAAGCCCCCAAAATCGGGACTGTCCCTATAAAATCAGGACATCTGGTCACTCTAACACAGAGTACACGATATTTCTGTAGCTGGAACATGTCCTGTCTCTAATGGAAAGCATGTGGGGAATACAAAGAGAACATTCCCTAGGAGTGTCCTTTGATGTATTTCAGCTGTAGTATGTTCATACGCTGTTTCACAGGAACAATCACAGGGGTTATGAGCGATCTGCACTCATTACTTTATTGGCCTGTGATTAATTGTGATCTTTATTTTTTTTTCCCACCAGCAGAGGAGAGCGTTTCTGGAATAAATGGCAGAGAGAAACCACACCACGGTGACCGAGTTCATTTTTGTAGGATTCACAGATCATCCAGAGCTGCAGATCCCCCTCTTTATGTTGTTCCTAGTGATGTATGTGGTCAGCCTGATGGGGAATCTTGGGATGATAGTGTTAATCATGTTCGAAACCCGACTTCATACCCCCATGTACTTTTTCCTAAGCCAGATGTCCATTGTAGACATTGGATATTCCACTGCCATAGCTCCCAGGTTGCTAATGACCTTTGTAGCAGAGACTAGAACCATTCCTTTGATTGAGTGTGCGGCACAACTATTCTTCGTCTGTTTCTTTGTGACCAGCGAATGTTGCCTCCTGGCTGTGATTGCATATGACCGCTTCAAAGCTATCTGTAATCCTCTGCTATACAGAGCCATTATGTCCAAGAGACACTGTGTCCTGTTTGTGGCTGGTACATACTTATGTGGCTCTGTGAATTCAATTGTGCAAACACTATTTATATTCAGTCTGTCCTTCTGCAGCTCCAATGTTGTCAACCATTTCTTCTGTGATGTGCCCCCTATGCTGAAGCTGTCCTGCTCTGACACCCATGTCACTGACCTTGTACTTTTCACTTTCTCTACTGTAATTGTCACAACTACTTTCCTGGGTGTCCTAATCTCCTACATGTGCATCCTTGTGGCCATTCTTAGGATCCATTCTTCCAAGGGGAGATGCAAAACCTTTTCCACCTGCGCCTCCCACTTGACAGTCGTCACTATGTTTTATGGGACGCTGATATGTATATATTTAAGACCCAGTTCTAGCTATTTGATGGACCAAGACAAGGTTACCTCTGTGTTTTATGCCCTTGTGATCCCCATGTTGAACCCCCTGATCTACAGCCTGAGAAACAAGGAGGTAAATGATGCCTTTAAAAGGATGATATACAGGAAGAACTTTTCTTGGTAATTATAATCATTATTATATTTTAACCAATAAACAGCAGATGGAAGAAGAGTGAGTTCTCTGTATCATTATCCTTATTTCTATGACTCAGACACTCCATGTGATGTACAGAAAATAATATGATGTAACACAGTCAAATACAACATTAGAAATTGGTGTTTTTAAGATCCATGAATGAGGGTCTGGGACACTATGTAGAATCGGCAAGATGCTCTGGCATTTGGCTTAAAGGACAATTGCTGTTGCCTTTTATGTTTTAGGCCAGGTTGGAGTTCAGGTGAGAGAATGAGAAGATCGTATGTATCCTTCATGAGTTCTGAGATTTCATCCAGTGGAGGGCACTGTTAAACATACAGAATAGAAGCAACCAAACTGAGGTAACGATTATCAAAGCTCAGCTTAGGGAGATAGGTCGTGTTATCAGAATGTGTAACGATAAATTCCCCAGAAAAGTCCTCTATGGTGAGCTTAGGGACTTAGTCTGAATAATGCAGAGTTGAGCTTTATCATGCAGAACTAGCCTGCACCAAATCAGAGCATCTTTTCTCATCGCTGCATCGTGCCGACATTAAGAGGATGTTGTTTTACTCTTGAGTTCTCAACATAAGAGGTTGTTTCCAGGCAACACAACCAGCCTCCCTGTCTCCACGGTTAGATGGAAGGGGAGCATCCCAAAACTTAATAGGGATTTCAAACCCTTTTTTCTGTTTAACATGGGGTCACAGGCCAGAGAATTCTGAGAACCACTGGTTTTACTCATTGAAAACTGTTGCCCTTTTATGTATGGCATTTTATTTATTTATCTTCTCTCCAACCTATGAAAGAGTTTCTCTGGCAATCCTGAAATTATATCAATGGTCTGCTTTGTTTGGCTTTCTTTGGAATTTGTAAACATTGAGACAGGTTCATCCCTGAAGTAATTCCCTTGAGAATGATATGGGGACAGATCAAGAACGAATGTAGTCCAATCAATTTAGAATGATGTACAATTGTGATGTGCTAGTACACATTATGAAGTTGTAGTGTGATGGGGCTATCAATATTCATAGCACTAGCAAGCTTGCTCACACACTGTGATGTTTGAATATTCATACTGGATACGCGTTGGTTAGTCCAGGGAAGTTTTGTCTGAATCATTGATCGCTTAAATCCTCTTCTTGTGCTCCTAGGAATACTGCTTATGATTTTTCCATATATGTGCAAAATGGAATGGAGTTATAGTGCCAACATAAAAGGACATCAAAGTTACTCTATTGATTAACATTGTGATGTTCTTAAACTGGCAATATGTGTGTGGGCCAAAGTCATTTTGCTTCCACTGCTATTTTCCTTTCAACACTTTAATACAGGATTGGAAACCCCATAGTGCAATCGACAACTGCCCATGAGCAAATACACATTTTAAATGAGCAGTTAGACATCCAGTTCCCTGGGCAACTCCCTGGAATGTGAGTTTGACGCCTTTTGAATATCTCCACTTAAACTCCTGCAGTCTGAACCAATATTGACTGAAGTCAATCAGAGCCTTTTCATTGGCTTCAATGAGCTTTGGATTTGTTTCTTGTTGGGAGTGTTTGAAAATTTTCCATCTAAACTTTCTGTTGATGGGGAAGAAAAGGAGTGGTTGCCTGGTAGGGGTATCTGGTCATCGGAAGAGGCTGATCATAAGGTTACCTGACAGAGGGTAAGCTGGTTATAAGAGGGCAGAAGCTCCTCTATTTGGGTTCTACCTGGCCATGTTTGACCAGCTAGATCTGAGAGGAGCTGCATGTAGGAGCTAGATGAGGAGGGAAGGAGCAGGCTGTCTGAACACAGATGGATACCCCAGAGGACGCCCAAGGAAAGGATCAGCTAGTGAGGTCCATTGAAGTTAGGATGAGTGTCCTTTTTTAAATGAGCTTGTGCTTTATTAGTGAAGCATTTGCTCTACAGTGTTAGATTCCAGTTCAGAGTGTCCCTCTCTGTGTTACATTCTTTACACACATTGTGTGGCCCTGTGGGGGAGTTCGGCTGTAACCCAGAAGGCTCATGCTGTTCTTTGGCATTCTAGGACAGGGGGTGTTTAAGTTACGGCAGAGTCTGAACAGTCATCCCTGAGCCCAGGGACCAGGCAGCTAGATAGCAGGTTCTAGCTCTCCAGAAAGGGCGCTAGGCAGAGCTCCTACACCCTGATTGTGTGCCTACGAACCCCGAGACTGCAGCAGTGACTGGCTCCATTCAGTCTCTGGCAGCTTAAAACATCTGGGAGTCCAGGCTGGGATTCCCCTCAATACCAGCTGGTGGGTATCCAGCAAGGGGAGCTGAAGGGGGTCTGTGACAAATGCTCCCTTTCGATAGTGTATTCTTTGCAGCCTCACGGTCATTCCTGAACCTGGGAGACTGAATTCTCAAGATGAACAGGCTTGGATTCCATATTTTTTTAATATATATATATTTTGGAACAAGCCACAGAATACAGTTAAAACAAAGGAAATCAGAGCTATGACACAGAATTCACTATTTATCACTTGTTTATTGATAAGCACAAATCCCAATAATTATATTAACTGAGAACAAACCTTCCTGTTTATCATCCTTCTAAAGGCGTCCTTCACCTCCTTGTTCCTCAGGCTGTAGATCAGGGGGTTCAGCATGGGAATTATGAGTATATAAAACACAGAGATGATCTTGTCTGGGTCTGTGGTATAGCCGGAACTGGGTCGTAAATACATGAAGATCACAGTCCCGTAAAAAATTGTGACGGCTGTCAGGTGGGAGGCACAGGTGGAGAAGGTTTTGTATCTGCCCTTGGCAGAGTGGATCTTCAGGATGGCAATGAGGATGTACATGTAGGAGAATAGTACAATGAGAATAGTCGTCATGACCACTATAGTGGACAAGGTGAAATGCACCATGTTAGCACTGTGGGTGTCAGAGCAGGACAGCTTAAGAATTGGGGGGATGTCACAGAAGAAATGGTTGATGACATTGGAGTCACAGAAGGACAGGGTAAATATAAATGGAGTCTGAATAACTGCATTCACAAAGCCACATATGTATGAAGCAACTACTAGTAATACACAAAGTCTCTTTGACATGACGACGCTATAGAGCAAGGGGTTACAGATGGCTGTGAAGCGATCATATGCCATTACCGCCAACAGGCAAGCTTCATTGGTCAGAAAGTTACAGACAAAGAAAAATTGTGCTGCGCATGCAGCGAGAGAAATGGGTTTGGCCTGAACCACAAAAGTCATCAGCAACCGGGGAGCAACCACTGAGGAATTACCAACATCAGCAAGAGACAAATTGCTGAGGAAATAGTACATGGGGGTGTGGAGTCGGGAGTTGAACCTGATCAACATGATCATTCCTAGATTCCCCGCCAGGGTGATAACATAGATCATTAGGAACGACACAAAGAGGGGGACCTGAAGCTCAGGATGATCCATGAATCCCTGGAAAATGAAGTCCGTAACCATGGTGTGATTTCCCTCTGCCATTTCTTCCAACCATGTTTTCCTTTACAGGGAAAAAGTGAAATGTACAATTAAACAGGAGCCAAGAAAGGACCAAGAGTGGATCCTTCACACTCATTCTGACTTCCCTCGTGAAATATTGTACCAACCCGAGGCAGTGGGAATACGTCAGGGGACAATCCTAGGGAATACACTGTTTGCATTACACTCACACTGTCCACTACATCTAAGGCTTTGTCATGCTGAGAATTAGCACATACTGTGTATTAAAGTGCATCCGACCTGATAGTCTATACAGTCAGAGGCAACAGAGAATGGTAATGTTCCGTATGAAAAGCAAAGTCAATGAATAAACCGAGAGACCAGTGAATTGTCTAGAGTTCATTCACTAGCCCTGCTTTTCTGTTCCTGATCCTACGGATATCCCTGGGAGCTCTGGTACTCATTCCCTTTGAAAACTAGAACTGGAAAGAAATTTCAATTGAATGTTTTCCCCCCCCAGAAAAAACGCAGATTCAGCAACACCAAAATCTTTTTAGTTTACATGACTTGTAAGTTTCAACATTTCCTTTTTTTTTAATTAATCATTTAAAAATGCTCAAAGAAAACAAAACTTTTTTAAACCTGAAACATTGTTTGACCCTGATTTTTCTTTTACTGTAAGATTTGCTGAAAATTTCAAATAAATTCCATGACCCAAAATGATTTTTTTCTGACTTTTTGAAATTGCTACAAACCAAAAACATCTGTTATTCACACAGCTGTATTGAAAACACAGGCCAGTTTAAAATGCATTAACTAAATATGGATTTAGACCCCTAATAGTGGACATCCGTAATAGAGATCTGTTATAAACCCACTGCAATAAAATGTACCTTTTGCAGATGTGCATTATAACTATTTTCTCCCACACATTGCAAATCTTTCTACACGGCAGTGATGCTTTTAGTCTATACCACCTAAAAGCCTTTTCTGTGTAGATTCAGCAGGGAAAGTGCTATGGTATCAGGCAACCTCGTCTGCAAGCTACTGGTTTTGGTTTATCCAACACTAGGCACTGACAGGTTCTTGCTGAGTGTAGACCCGGGCAAGTCTCAGGTACTCACAGAAAATGGAAGCACATGGGCAGAATTCAGGGAGAATGTTACCACTAGGGTTCCCTGAGTGATGGGGGTGGGTTAGCTAGAGTGTGCAGAAGCTGCATGAGCAGCTGGCTTGAAGATGAACCAGAGCCTGGCCTCACTCCCTGTTTGTCTGATAGCACTGGCCAGCCTGAGTGGACAGAGACTGCACACTGGATATAAAATGCTTCCGTGATTAGCTCTCCCTGCACCGATACATGACAGCCATTGCCCCCAGAACACGAGCAGAACAGGGCAGGAAATGGTTTTCCTAGACCATGAAAAAGTTTGAGATATTGACGCTTTTTCCTGTCTTGAATTGGGACGGAGTCAAAACATTGAAATTTTTTGCTAACCAAAAATCAGGAAAAGAAATAAATTCAGGTCAATTGAAATATTTTATTTTGATACATTCTAGATCATCTATATCATGGTTTGGCTGCAAACATTTTTTTTAGCTGCAATTAGCTGAAATTTCAAAACAACTTTTTACGTTGAATCATGAAAATAGATTTTTTTTATTTTGAAACAAAAACATTTCAACAATTTATAAGCTTCCCCCCCCCAAATGTTCATGTTGAAAAATTTGCCCAAACTGATCCTTTCCCGCAAACCATTCCAGTTTTGATGAATGGGTGATGAAAAAAGTGTTCAGTGGGAACATACCTGACCAGCCCTGATCACAACATTTTCTCTGAAAGCGATGATACAGACAGACTCCCCATTTTCTGTTTGATACATTCCATTATGATCTCCATTTGCTTCAAGAAAACAGGAAATGGGCTACCTCTTAATTAGCCCAACGACTTCAGCTGAGCTACCCTGGGTGCATACCTGTGTGCATGAGAACAGTGTGCGGTCAGCAATGTTGCTGAAAATAATATGAGACGTATGCCGATGGCAGTGAAGTATCTCATTCCTGTTTCGGATTTTTAGTCTAGATAGAAAGTTACCTGAAAATAGCTTGGGTATTTCCTATTTATTAAACAAACTGCTCTCAATCTCACCAGTTCCTTCTGCCATGCTACTTGTGTCAGGGGTTTAAAAAGTTAAATTAAATATACAGAACACAGGAATTTACAGAACAGGTCCCCTAATGATCTATTTATTTATGGTGGTAGTCATTACAGTATGTTTCAGAGGTAGGTGCAAGCCATCGTAATAAGCATTATGGAATAACATGGTTATGGGGGAAGTTTCCTCCTCAGTTTAGTCAGTAACCTCCAACAAACCCCATGTCCCAAAGCCTGTAAACGTAGTCACCATTCCAATGCAAATACAGATACTTTTAATATTCATACCTATGTCAAATCCTTTTTTGGACAATTAAGTAGATAGATATAAGGGTGTATGGGGATAGATTCAATAGATAGTTCAATAGAACTATGGCCCACTTACACCAGCTGCAAATTTTGCCCATTAATTCCAATAGAGCTGTACTGACTTACACCATGTTGAGATCTGACCCATTGACGGCTAAGGGGCTACTGGAGGCTATTGAGATTGAAATCCTATTTTTTAATCTCAGAACAGGCACCGCAATGAAAGTGCTTTGCAGCCTTTCCACAGACCTTCCCCTGTTTTCTCTTCCTCCTGTAATGTGAATTCTGACCTGCAGAGAATATTTGAAGACCATGGATGAGTGTAAAGTGGAATCATGTATTGGATCTGATTTAGGCTGCACATATTCTGTGTATAGACTGAGAACCTCTAGCCCCATGGAAGTCATTCCATCACCTTAAACCCAAACTAAATCTTCTTTCTTTCAGGATCAGAATTCTTGGTATTAACGGAAAAGTGAAAGTTATTTAGACTGAATAAATGACACAAAACATAAAATATTAGACATCCAAACGCCTTATTTTCAATTTCCCCCCTTAATCTATTTTGTTCTTACCAAAATAAATACATCCAACAGTCAGGAAACTATATTTTATGCTGAAACAAAAACAAAACAAACATAAGGTTGAAATGGCCAAAAATCCGAGTGCAGAAAAAACTAACCTCAAAAGAATAATCAGAGATAATGTTTATTCCACTTCTGTTGGCGCCAGACCCGGGAGACTTACCCGTGGCGAGAGCAATTTCATCCTTCTCTCTAAACGCTGGTGTGTTGATGATGCAGACTATTTATATTTGCTTCAGTGGCCACCAGGGACAGCACCTCAAGACTCAGAATCACAGGTGAGGCAGAAATGAGATCATTAAATATCCTATACGTCCTTTTGGAGATTGGGGATAATCACCAAGATTTGTTGTCTCCAATAGTTGGGCATAAGTTCAAGTGTCCTCTGTATTCTCCTTCTTTTAGTTTCCAAATGAGCTGCCCCCATTGCCCTGAATCAGAGAAGTTCTCAACTGGTAGCCCCGTCGCTGCCAGGAGTACACTGTGACATATATTTCATAACAAAGTTTTGAATCTCAGTTGGCATGTTCTGTGTCTCTGGACTGATGGCTAGATGAAGATCTGATATTGTTCTTTGCACAGGCAATATGGGACACCAGTTTTCACAGATCATTTCTTGGCCTGGAATAACATGAGCAGAGTGGCTAATAAGATTGTGTCCCATCCCTGTGTTTCGCCAGAAGTGAGATGGCAGTGAAAGTTAACACTACAGACAGAAGCTGAAATTTCTGTCTTTGCTGTTCTTGTTGTTCCCTTTTTGTGTTTGTTTGTCTTGTTTTGTCTTCTAAAAACGGGATCAGAGTTCAACAACAATAGGAGCATTAATTACAGTTCCAGACCATCTCAACTAACTAAAAAATGAGAAAGCCGAGCAGTGGACATGAGCACAGCATAACCCTGGAAAAAGCTAGAGAGAGCTTCTGTCACTGCTGGCTACATAAGCTGGGGGTGGTAAAGTAAAAAAGTGGTAATATGTGAATTTAAGGCAGTAGAGCTATTCCTGAATAGCTCCTGGTATGGACACTCTTAATTTACTGGATTAAACTAAACCAGAAAATGGCATTCTTAGTTGAGGCCATGTAAGAAGTTACATTAGACAGCTGTAGAGTCAGTTTCCCGTGTCGACCAGCCCTAAAGCAATAGAATTGTCTCACTGGTGAGAATAGGGCTAATCAGTATACAGCAATGAGGAGAAAAAAAATTGTATGAGCAAAAGAGCTCTGTGAATAGCTGCTTTCTTGGTTTGCTGGCTATTCTGAAACATACATGAAAAATTTAGTTTCTGGTTGACCCAAATTGATATTTTTTTAAAAAAATTCAAATTTTTTGGCCGACTGACAAGTTGAATGAAATGTTTGATCAGTTGCTGTTTTTGCAATTGTTATATTTTTTAATTAAATTGAAGTAAATTTTGAAACAAAAAGTCTTTTAAATGGGAAACTTAAAATATTTTGACCTTTTAGATTTTTCTGAGGTTTTAGATCAAAGCAAAACAGTCCAGCTCATTTGACACAGATTCATGAAATATTTCAGTTAACCCAAATCTGTGTTGCTCAGAAAAAAAGTATTTTGGTCCAACTCCCCTCTCAACCCCAGCTCTAATGAACAATATATCGTATTGCTCAGAGTAAAACTAGCCCAATTCAGATTAGTCATGAGGCTCACATTTTCAACAGTGAGGGTGGTTAACGGCTGGAATGAACTACCATGGGAAGTGATGGTTTATCCAGCTAGAGCTGCTGTGAAATCAAGACCTGATGGCTCTCTGGAAGATACACTTAATAAAATGCCAGTTAAGGGGCTTAATACCAAGGGTAACTGTATAGGAGTGTGACCTGAGTTATACAGTCAGACTAAATGATCTCATTGTCCTTTCTAGCCCTTAAAATATATGATCAATTTATAGCATTGCTGTAAGTAAACCTAGAAAATCACTATATGGCATTGACAACGAGGAGTCCTGTGGCACCTTAAAGACTAACAAATTTATTTGGGCATAAGCTATCGTGGGCCGGAACCCAGAGCTTATGCCCAAATAAATTTGTTAGTCTTTAAGGTGCCACAGGACTCCTCGTTGTCTTTGCTGAAACAGACTAACACAACTACCTCTCTGAAATATATGGCATTGGTGGGAGTAACGTTACATGAGCATTATTATTGATATTACTTCATTAATTAATTAGTATTGGGCTTAATTCCAGCCCCATTCTGTTAGGTGCTGGACCAACATATAACAAAAAAACCAACCTCTGGCCAAAGGAGCTTGTAATATAAACTTAAAATAAGAGCCAACGGTGCAGATGACAAACAGATGGGGAGCAGCACAAGGTGACAACAAGATGATTGAGAATAAAGCCGTATAACGAGTATATAGAGCCTTGTCAGAATTGGATTTTTTTAAGTTTGTTATAATTTTAATTGATATTATCAATGTTTATTTTTAAGCCTTTTTTATTTTAAAAGTTTAAACCTTTACAATTGCGGGAAATTATGGGGATCAGACAATGGGAGGTCAGACATCAATTTTTTAATGACAGCCGACACTGAGATTCAAAAAGTTAAAGCTTTATAACTGCCAACATGACATGTCAAAATATACAACATAAATATCCTTAAATCAAACTCTAATACATTCTCAAGCTGTAATTTTTCTTCTTTTGCCTAGCTGTAAATTTCAATTATTATTGATGGCAACATTTTTTTCATTGGTTTGTGTGCATACGGTGAAATCAATATTTACCAACATTTATTGAGAAAAACCTGTTCCTTCCAAGCCTAAGTATATATGACAACACCGTTAAGAATAGATGTATATAGCGCTAGTATGAATATCGATGTGATCAATATAAAGACAAGTGCAAAGTACTTCACTCTAGAAGGAAAACTCAAATGCATAAATACAACGTGGGGAATAACTAGCTAGGGAGAAGTGCTGCTGAGATGGATCTGGGAGTTCAAGTGCATCACAAGTTGAGTATGAGCCAACAACGAGATGCAGTTGTGAAAAAGTCTGTCTGGGGTGTATTACCAGGTGCGTTGTATGTCAGACCAGGGCGGTGATTGTTTGGCTCTGCTTGGCGCTGGTGAGGCCTCAGTTGAAGTTCTGTGTCTAGGTTTGGGAGCCGCACTTTAGAAAAGACGTGGGCAAATAGGAGAGAGTCCAGAGGGGAACGACAAAAAGGGTTTACAAAGCCTGATTTATTAGGAAAGGTTTGAAAAAAAATTGGGCATGTTTGGTTTTGAGACAAGACGACTGAGGAGGGACCTGATAAGTCTTCATCTCCGCTAAGGGCTGTTATACAGGGGACAGAGATCAACTCTGGCAGGCCGTATGAAGCCCAGACACCAAAGAGAGAAAAAGCATTGAATTCTCATAGTGCAAGTTACATACTGAGCATTAATTAAAGCAACACATTAAGAAATTAAGCACATTTATTTAATTTTTAATCTCAGATAACCTTGCAGGTTACTCTACATTTTAAATAGAGTAATGGTCAAGAAACAAGGAAAGGTGCCTATATTCCGACAGCCACATAATGACAGGACATTAGGTAACACTGGTCCTCTCAAGCAATTGTAAAACATAATTTCCACATGCTACATCAGTTCTTTGAGTTTCATTTAATTCTTGTACAACATTTGTGATACACAAACCAAGGCAATGACACATAGACCATACTACGATCCTTCTTCCAATTGTTCTTCTCAATTGACTGGAATTGTCATGGTGAACAAATTAGCTGAGAATGTTTTTCCAGTCTATCACCCTCTTAAGAGCATCCTTAACCTCCTTGTTCCTCAGGCTGTAGATCAGGGGGTTCAACATGGGGATCAGCAGGGTATAAAACACAGCAGAGATTTTCTCCTGTTCCAGTGAGTAGCTGGAACTGGGTTGTATGTGGCTTAAGCTGACAGGTCCATAGAACATGGTGACAGCTGTCAGATGAGAGGCACAGGTGGAGAAAGCTTTACGCCTGCCCTTGGCAGAGCGGATCCTCAGGATGGAGAAGAGGATGTATAGATAAGAGATTATGACAATCAGGAGGGTGGACATGGCAATAATCCCAGAGAACGTTACAAGCAAAATCTCATTGATGTGGTAATCAGAGCAGGCGAGCTTCAGCAATGGGTTAGTGTCACAAAAATAATGATTGATGACGTTGGGCCCGCAGAATGACAACCTCAGCAAGCCACATGTGTGGGTCAGTGAGTTCACGAGCCCCCCTACATATGAGCTGGCCACTAGATGAATACAGACTCTTTTAGACATAACAGCAGTGTAGAGCAGAGGGTTACAGATGGCTACATAGCGGTCATATGCCATCATTGCCAGCAGGAACCCTTCTGTGGTCACAAACACGACAAAAGAGAAGTGTTGGGCAATACAGGCAGAGTAAGAAATGCTTTTACTCCTCACTAAGAAATTCACCAGCATCCTTGGAGCGAAGATTGAGGAGTAGAAGAGGTCAACAACAGACAGGTTACCAAGGAAGAAGTACATGGGGGTATGGAGTCGGGGATCAACTCTGATCAACACAATCATTCCAAGATTCCCCACCAGCGTAAGAACATAGATCACTAGGAATACCATGAAGAGGGGTATCTGTAGCTCCTGACGATCCGTCAGCCCCAGGAGGATGAACTGGGTCACCGTGCTATGATTGCCCTCAGCCATTTATACAGGGGTGCATGAAACCATACCTGCCGGGATAATAAGAGTGAGCAGCATGGAAGAAGGAAATTTCATGGCATGAATTAAATCTGAATGACACCATTGGTCTTGAATGTAGGTAGTGAATATCTTACAGGAAACCAGCCACCGAGATGTCTGGGAAGAGTTGGGATGGAGCTTTAGATTTACACTCACTTTTTAACAGGGCTGAGATTTTCAAGGCTGTCTAGGAGATTTAGACATCCAACTCTCCATAAAATTGACTGGAATTAGACATCCAGTTCCCCATAGGGAGTTTCAGATTTATGTACATTATAACAAATTTTCTCCAATGAAATATACCTGGTATGTGTTTGAGTTTGAGCTGGGTACTTTATATTGTCTGCTCGCTGAGGGTAAGTTAGAAAGCACTCATACTTTTTAGATCCTTCCAGATTAGGGTGACCAGACAGTAAATGGGAAAAATCAAGATGGGGGTGGGGGGTAATAGGAGCCTATATAAGAAAAAGACCCAGAAATCGGGACTGTCCCTATAAAATCGGGACATCTGGTCACCTTATTCCAGATAATCCTTTTAGATGACCACAATGTTTGTTATGTCCCAGTCACTTGGTTACTGCTGCTTCGTAACACATCCCCTGGCAGTGTTGCTCATCCCAAGCATTTGAAAACCATGAATCAGGCTTCCAAAAATCATGCAATTGGCTTAAAATCTTGGGATCTTTTAAAAAATAATACACCCAGAGTTTAGAGAGCGGTCAGGGAAGTGTCATTCTGTTTTGTGCACGATTTTTATAGTTCAGAATTTGATTTCGTAAGAAGGCAAAACTATGTAACACCTCAAAAGTGAGGCTGTCTCCATTTACTTCCTTCTTCTGGCTCCCCCTTCCCCATTTCATCAAACACAAACAGCTTGTTTTCAACCGAAGGCCCTTCCCAGTCTATTTACACAGTGAGGCTCATGTGCTATTGCAATGTCATCTACCACCTCCACCCTTCCAATGCTACCCAGTGGTTACATTTTTCAAACAAACAGAACCATGACTGCGGCTGCTGCAGTGCAAATAATTATTGTTATTTCCTCCTTATGGTTAGAGATCGGCCACACAAGAACCCACTGGCTCCAAGTGTCCGTCCTCCTCCCTCCCTCACCCACACGCATACACAACACTGGGTAACGGTCAGACTGGCACTAGGGGCACTAACTGAGATCGTCTTTCAATTCCTGGCTCTGCTACAGACCCCCTGTGTGATTTTGGACAAAGCAAAGATTTCCTCTTTGCCTCAATTCCCTCTCTGTAAAATGTAGATAATAATCCTTCCTTTCGCCCACCCTCTTCTGTCTTGTTTATTAGACTGTAAGCTCTTGAGGGCGGGAACTCTCTGTTACTATGTTTTTCCAGAGAACCTAGTACAGTGGGGGCATTGTCCTCTAATTGACAGCACAACAGCAATAAATACAAATTTTACAACCCTGACTTATCTCTATATTTGGCTGGAACCAAAGCCCAGAATCTGAAAATCCTCAAAGGTTGAAGAAGTCGGATCTGAATCTGATTCCAGATCTGAAGTGTGTAACTCAGGTTCATCTCTATGTATAATACTGGAGTCTTACCTAATATCCATTTGGACCTTTCAAGGTCTTCCATGAACCATGTCCATTGCCACTGTAATTTATCCTGAGACAGAAGAATGAACAAACAAACAATGTCTGTCTTAAGTTGCAAAACTGTTGATTGCACTAACATCACATTTCCAAGTACATGGAGAAAATGGAAAGTTATGTCCAGGAATCAGAACCAAAGGAAAATAGCTATGCCACCTCCACTGAAAGAAAGAAGTATTGTATCACAGCTACTGGCGGAAGAGAGTGTCCAATCACTCCTTATCCCTAAGGGATCATGTTAGGGCACCAACAACCTTTATATATTAATTTCTGTGTCATTTAGAGATCACGTGCCTGAAGTCACACCTCCAATTGTAGTCTCAAGGCAGGCACAGAGGGGCTCATTACAATGCCTTCCTTGGTGCCCTAACATGCTAAGTAGATTTGGTTATTTGCCTTTGCTTAGTTTTATGGAAAGCTCTTGATGTTTTGCTGACCCACAGGGAGAAGTCTCAAGAGCAGTGTCACTGAAAACGAATGGTTCAGTCTTTCCTTCCGTAGGGAGGACTCAGTGAATTTGGTGTCAAAGTTAGACTTAAAAGAAATCCAGACATATTTAACTATGGAAAAAGCACAGTTACAGAAAACAAACAACTTTAACTTTGTTCTGCGTAGATGCCAAGCAATCACCCTACACTTACAATTAGTGCCTAATAGTGCCTTACAATTTACCATCCCTGATTGGGTAAAACTGATTTTTTCATACAGTTTTAAGGCCAGAAGAGATCAATATGATCATCTAATCTGACCTCCTGCATAGCAAAACCTTGCCCAGTAATTTCTGTATCAAGCCCGTAATTATTTTTTTTTTTAGCTCTCACACATCTTTTAGCTAGATACCCAGTTGGAAAGACTTCAAGTGACAGACAATCACCATTAGCAGGAGTGTTGGAAGCAAGACAGGCCAAGTCATTCTTCCACTCTACACAGCTCTAATAAGGCATCAACTGCAGTATCGTGTCCAGTTCTGAGCGCCACATTTCAGGAAACGTGAACAAATTGGAGAGAGTCCTGAGAAGAGCAACAAAAATGATGAAAGGTCTAGAAAACATGACCTATGAGGGAAGCTTGAAAGAATTGGGTTTGTTTAGTCTGGAAAAGAAAAGGCTGAGAGGGGACATAACAGTTTTCAAATACCTAAAAGGTTGTTACAAGGAGTAGGGAGAAAAATTATTCTCCTTAACTTCTGATGAAAGGACAAGAAGCAATGGGCTTAAATTGCAGCGAGGGAGGTTTAGGTTGGACATTAGGAAAAAATTCCTAATCATCAGGGTAGTAGGAACTGGAATAAATTGGCTAGGGAGGTTGTGGAATCTCCATAAGGGGAGACTTTTCAGAGCAGGTTAGACAAACTCCTGTCAGGGATGTTCTTGATGGTGCTTGGTCCTGCCATGAGTGCAGGGGCCTGTCCTTGATGACATCTTGACGTCCCTTCCAGTCCTATGACTCTTTCATGGGCTGGGGGATGTTTTCTGTTAAGATGGCTGGTGCTGGTAGCTGGGTGTGGTCCTGTTTTTTGCCCCCTTCCTCTGCCTGCACAGTTCTCAGCTCTAGGAGACTGTTACCTCTGTAGGCCACGCAGCCGGCTCCCCAGCCTTTAGCATTGCTTTTCCCTGGCCCTGGGGCTGAGCTGTGTTGGGGGCAGGGGAGTGAGATGAAAACTCCTCTGTGTTTGGGTGAGGGCGGAAAGGGGGTGGCAGCAGTAGGAGGCAGAAGGGAGCAAATTGGGCGTCATGGGTCTGAAAGGCAGCGGGCCTAGGGGTTAGGCTGTGATTCCTCAGAACTTTTCAATCTCTCCACTCCTGAAGGGGGGAGCCCTGTTGGGTCAGACATATAAAATCAAAGGATCCTAGAAGGAGCCTGGCATGTGGTTGAAACTTGCCCGTAGTTCAATGTTGTTAGTGACTGGACGTGCAAACTGAGACCAGAGCCCCAGGGTCCTTGATTTCAACGGGGCTTCTTACAGTCTAAAGCATGTTAAGCTTGTGCTTATGTTTCTTTGGACTGGGGCTAGCGTGCTCAGTACCTTGCTGGTCTGAGCTTTTGTTCTGGGTGAGTTGAGGAGTTGGGAAATGTCTGTAGATCCTAGGAAAGCTGTTAGAGCAGCACTGCAAAGAAACTGGAGGGATTTGACAGCTTTATATGGCATAGTGTATGGATCATGTGGATGCTTAAGGGATACTAAACATCGTGCTTCAGGGCTTAAACAAATCTCTAATTATTACAGATCATGGCAGGATGTGCGGAAGGGCTGATTGTTCCACATCTGCCTGTTGAAGGTTATTACACCTTCTTTTGAAACCTCTGATACTAGCCAGTATCAGAGACAACATACTGCACTAGATGGAGCTCAGGTCTGATCCAATCTGGCAATTTCTATGTGTTTATTCAGTGTTTCATAAAAAGACTGGTGAATCCAAATGCTTCTGCAGATCAAATTCCTTCTAAAGAGAGAATCTGAACCAGTGGGTTCTGCCCCATTACAAACTGAGTGACTGTAGGCACTTATCCGCCAGAGAGGGGGTGCTTGTGACAGGCGGGTTTCGAGGCCGTTACACTGAAAATTGAAATCTGAAGTCAGATTTGATTCAGGTCTCTCTTAAACAGCTATAAACAGATGCAAATCAAGAGGAACTACACTGAAATCCTCTGGCGTTCCAGCTGTGTAAACCAGCTCATAATAAAAAATAATAATGAATAACCTCAACCACAACAATATACTCCACTGTACAGAGATTTCTCCATGGGGTACTCCTGGGGGAATTCTGCACCAAAACAATATTTTAAAATTCTGCATGTTTAATTTGTCAAAATAGCACTATATAATCACACTGGTTTCAATTATTTGGGTAATTTTTCAAAATACCTGCCAGCCATAGGGCCCCCCTGGCACAGACACCTGGACCCCTACTGACCCCCCGAGCCCAGCTGCAGCCTTCCAAGCCCAGACACTCACACTCCTCCCTTTCCAAAGCCCAGGGATCCAGAGGGAGAAACAACCCGACGCTGGGCCCTGTGCTTGTATGGCGTTTCCTGCATGTCACCTCCTCCTTTCAGGGTGTGCCGGGAACCCTTCATCTCCATCTCTCTATCCTGGCAGCATCTTCTATGGGCAAGCTGGGAGCTGGGCTCTTCTGGGTCCAGTGGCCCCTAGTGGCAGCCAGCAGCTCTGCATTACCAAATCTGGGGGAGGTGAAGGAAATTCTGCACAGAATATTAATGTGACGTGAATTGCGCATTGTGCAATGGTGCAGAATTCCCCCAGGAATAATGGGGAGAAGAAGTGAGAACAAATAATCATGTCACTTAATACACAGCAGGAAGATGCTCAGATATTATGGTGATGTAAGTCTATATAGAATAGAATCAGAAATTGGAGCTTTATTTTGGACCTTCTTCCACCCAAATGTGGAAGATCCATTATCCCTGTGCAAGAAAACAGGAATAGAAATAGTGGGCATGAGTAAAAATCTCTTCTCGCACCCCCACTCCCAACAGAACAATATATCTGAGGGCAGTTATTCTGTACCCAAAATGGCTGTCTGCAACATGAGTCTTAGTTACTTAATTGTGCGATTCTGTCATCAAGAGATCTGAAAACTCCAGGGAATCTGTATTGGCTTTATAAACTAGCAATAAACACTTCAACTTAAAAATCCATCCTTTTACTAATGTAAACCCTTTGAAGCCTTTCGGTAAATGCTAGCTTTCATCAGCGGGTAGGGTTCTATTTGAACCAAGCTGAGATAAATAATGGAGTAAACCACTTTATTTTCCTGAGATAGAAACATTTTCTTTTTAATGTAACCCTATTTTATCTTATTTGACTAACCAATAAAGTGAAATGTAGCTAGCAGGACGGAAAGCTAAAATAATAGGAAGCAAACAATGCAGAAATTATTCATGATGGACAAGATTCTGAGACAGTCTCTCTTGTTGGGAAGTAACTTAATCCTCAGATTGCACCATTCATATACATTGATGAGTCATGGAGCAGCATTAGAGCTGGTTAGAAATTTTAAATTATAATTAATTTAATTTTAATAATTAAATTTTAATTTTGTGGGAAACATCATGGAGGTTCCCCCCCAGGAACATCACAGTTTTCAGAAAAACAAAACAACAGCATCTCTCCTCTCTACGTAAATATTTTGGGTTTGGAAAAAATGTTATTAAAATCTGTAGGGTTTTAGTTCCAAATTTCACCACACACTGAAAATGTCCCACCCAAATATTTGGGGTTTGGTTTCCTTTGGTTTCCCCATGAAACATCAGAGGAAGTTGGACTCGACCTGGGTAGCAATATACCACATTCTGGTCCTAAACAAAGAAGGGGCTACATAGATGACAAACAGTTTTACCAGTGTTACACAAGAGTTAAGAAACAGCAAAGTTAAACATACAGGTGAAATCTTAACTCTTTCCCCTTCTGCATATGCATTATTAGAGTTCAGGTAGTTTGAAGTCAATTGAAGTTTTGCCGATTGTCTTTAATAAGATCAGGATTTAGTGCAAAATATAGACATATATGCAACTGAGATGAAAATTATCAATATATTTCTAACCAGTAAAGCAGAACTAAATGACAAACTAACTTTTCTGCAACACTGAAACAAATTTCCATATGGCTCAAAGTGCAATGTATGTACTGGATAGCATGGAGGTAGTGCCACAGATAAGGCTGAGTTTGCTTCCACTTAAGGAGAGATTCACTGTGGTGTGCTGAGGTCACTGCCTTTCATGCTGACCATCTTAATTCCTTGTTTCCTTGTACTCCCCTATTAATCTGTCTGTGTCCAGTTGTTGACTCTGGAGATATTTAAGCCACGTCCTCCTCGTATTTACAGCACTACACCCTAACTAAAGAATGAATTTTCTGAGAATTTGCTAGTGACTCTGTTAATTAATTTCTGAGTTAAAATTAATTTTAAAAAGATGTTCTTTAAAAATTTAACAGTGTCAAACCATTTATTTCTCCCTAAATAACCCAACCCAGGTCCTCCCTATCTCAGTGGAAATGACCAAAGAACTAAGTCTTGGGTGGATCTGGGGCAGTGGGTAGTTTTTTTAAAGAACTTTTTAGGTCTTTTTCCCTGCTATTTTACTGAACTGAAAATGTCCCCTTCAGAGCAAGATGTATTAACAAAACACTATTGATAGTGTCATAGTCTTTGAAACAATTCACATAGTAATTTATTTCTAAATCACTGTGCCTGCAAGCTTGTTTTCATTAGTACTCTGTCTAAAAGGTCAGCACTTTTCCCAAGGGCAGGACATGCAGCCTCAGTTGCTCTGGGACTGGGTGGTGGAGCTCCAGCACCTCCTGTGCCCCCTTGTGAGCTCCTATAGCAACTCCACCTTAGTTCAGACTCCATGGAGATTTTACCTTCCTACGGAGTGATGCAACCCAGGAAGTGTTTACAGTGACCCGGGGCAGCCTTTTCAAAGTGAGGTAGCATTTCATAGGCACCTGGAGTATTACATGAGCAAGTCCTGAGGCTAGCAGAGGAAAACCAAGCTTAAGAGAAAGTCCAAGTGTAAAAATAGAATCAGGCAGGCCATCAAAGCATTTGAAGAGCAATTAGCAAAAAAGACACCTAAACAGAAAGTTGTTTTTAAGTACCTCAGAAGCAGGAAGCCTGTTAAACAACCAGTGGGGCCACTGGACAATTGAGGTGCTAAAGGAGCACTCAAGGAAGATAAGGCCATTGGGAAGAATCTCAATGGATTTTTTTGCATCAGTCTTTACTGCAGGACCAGATGTTATTCAAGCACGAGTTCTGAAGGAACTCAAATATGAAATTTGCGCAACTACTAACTGTGGTATGTAACCTATCACCGAAATGAGCCTCTGTATCAGATGACTGCAGGAAAATTAATATAACCCTGATTTCAAAAAACGACATAGAGATGATCCTGGCAATTACAACAGTAAGCTTAATTTCATTACCAGGCAAATTGGTTGAAACTATAGTAAAGAACAGAATTATCAGATACACAGATGACCATGATTTGTTAGGGAAGAGTCAACATGGTTTCTGAACGGGCAATAATGCCTCATCAGTCTATCAGGATTCTTGGAAGGGGTCAACAAACATGTAGGCTAGGGTGATCCAATGGATATAGTGTACCTGGACTTTCTGAAAACCTTTGACCAAGCCCATCACCTAAGGCTCTTAAGTGAATTAAGCAGTCATGGGGTAAGAGAGAAGGTTCTGTCATGGAGCACTAACTGGTTAAAAGACAGGAAACAAAGGGTAGGAATAAATGGTCAGCTTTCACAATGGAAAGAGGTAAACAACGAGGTTCCATAAAGAACTGCATTAAACTATTCATAAACTATCTGGGAAAAGGGGTAAACAGTGAGGGTTCAAAGCTTGCGGATGATACAAAACTACTCAAGATAGTTAAGTCCAAACCTGACTGCAAAGAGTTCCAGAGGGATCTCACGAAACTGGGCGATCAGCCCAGGGAATGACAGATGAAATTCAGTGTTGATAATGCAAAGCAACGCACATTAGAAAACATAATCCTAACTATACATACAAAATGATGGATCTAAATTAGCTGTTACCACTCAAGAAAGAGATCTTGGGAGTCATTGTGGATGGTTCTCTGAAAACTATGTGAAGTGGTGGTTCAAAAAGCTAACTTCATGTTAGGAACCATTAGGGAAGGGATAAATAATAAGAAAGAAAATATCATATTGCCTATATATAAATATATTGTATCCTCAGTCCCTGAATACTTTGTGCAGTTCTGGTTGCCCTATCTAAAAAAAAAAAAGATAGATAGATTAGAATTGAAAAAGTCCAGAGAAGAGAAATAAAAATGTCCAGAGTTCAAGCTTTATTTTTTTTTTGAGAAAAAGCTGAAATTTTCTGCTAAAACAGTTGATGCATAAGAATTTATGTGTATGTGTGTAAAAAGTCCATAGGCAAGGGGCACATTTTCCGAAAGTTTTAATGGTGAATTGTTCTTCTTCAGAGAATTGCAACCTTTCAAAATGGCCACCAGCTCTCATCATTGTTGACAGGAATGAGGCTAAAGCTGCCTTTAAGCAAAGAGGTCCTCTTTCAATAGGAACACCACCATCTGCCATTATTTCCAAAGCAGTAAAGTCAAGCTGCCCTCACAGAAGCTGGTGGTCCATGTCAGCCCAGAGAGCCATCCTTGAGAATAGAAGACACAAGCTGTTTTGAAAGAGGGCAGTTCCTCTTGGTATCTTCTGAACTGAGTGTGGCTTTAGGTTAAAAATCCCTCTTTTCCCTATAATGTTTTGTGCGCACGTGAGCGCTGATTTTCACTCTGACTGGAACAAGGGGGCTCTCAAGTAGCTAGATATCTGGCTTCCTTTAATTGCAAACACAAAAACCGCAGAGACAAACAGGGAGGACGAGTTTTTAACTATTTGGACCATTGCATCTCTCATATTCCACTTTTGCAGGCTAAGCTGCTGCGAGAACACTCTGAGCACTGATCCCGTGGCTGGGCTGGCCCACAACATTTTGGCACCTGAGGCAGGGAGCTCAAATGACACCCCCATACCCTCTCGCTTGAGCCAAAACTTTGAAAGGTCTCAATTCTGCCTTCTTCCTGTTCTACTCCTCTCATGGTACTGCTTTGCTACCTCCCCCAAGAAAGGAGAAACTAATAACTTAAAATGCCTTGTTCCAAAATTTTAAGTAACACAACTTTCAAATGCCTGAACAGCAAACGTAACTTTTCTTGTCTGCATGGTAAACACTGGCATTTTTATCTGTTTGAATAATCAAAGCGGTGTTTTCCGTGCCTTCTTGGTTGCAAAGATTTGAACTGCTTCTGCTTCCTGCATGTCCACCGTCTGGGCCAGCTCACGCTCTATTGAGATGGATGCAAGGCTGACCTGTGTCATTGTGGAGTGTAGACGTGTTTTTACTAACTTCAGCTTGGAGAAGCTGCGTTCTCCAGTGGCAACTGTTACAGGAAGTGATAGAAGTATGTGCAGAGCAACAAAAGCATTTGGAAAGAGGCTGGTCATCTTATTTGTGCACATATATTCCAGAACAGCCTTTGGAGTAGATCCCGCTGAAATGTAACTTGAAAGGACTTTCAGTTTGGGGTCTCTTATGGGATTATCCCCTGCCTCATAATCAAAATGTCCTCTTCTTCGGTGACTCTTGTATTCTTGAATGGGTGGGAAAATAGCTTCAGTGTGAAGTTCCTCTGCCAACTTCTGTGCACTCTTCAGAACGGTTTGAAATCCCTCATCTGACCGGTCAGACTGTAGGTCTGACTTTGCTTTGTCCAGTTGTTCCATTGCGCCAGATAGATCAAGGTCAACACCTTGGAGTCTCTTGTTTACAACATTTATTTCAAACAGTATGTCATGCCACAACACTAAGCCACACAGAAATTTGAAGTTATGTATGTTTCTGGTGATTCCATTTCCCTCTGCTACTGTTCTCCGAAGAACAGTTCCTGTCATAGCATTATCCTCCATAATGACAACTATGGCATCAAACTCAGCCATCAGCCCCACAATTTTAAGGAAGTTTCCATTGTTTGGCATATGTAGCTGATCTGAAGTGCCACACAGTGCTGGGTTTTGGGTAGCAGCATTCTCACAATGGCAATGAGCCTTTTCAGAACATTTTGCCAGTAAAGAGACTCTGATGCAATCTTCTCTTGATGCTGAGCATCTATGGTGGACTTTACCCTTAGGCTCATCTCAAGCTCTTTCCGCCTATGAGATGCTCTCTGGTGATTTGCTGCCTTCTCATGGCATGCCACATTTCTAGCCAGATTTTTCCAGTCCTTTGTTCCTGTAGAACGCAATGTGGCTGGAACGTTAGACTGGAGGAGTTTGCAACAAAAACAGTATGCAGTATTCTGGGTTTTTGAGTACCTAAGCCATGACCTCTCCACTTTGTCACCATTGGGGATTTCACACCAGGAATGTGTTGGATGGAAGCTTCTATTTTCATTGTCTTTGGGGAACATGAAGTTTTTCACTTGCTGTGGCCCATGCAGTACAAGGAAGTCCCTCAGGCTACTGCACAGGTGGCTCCACACTCCTGGATCATCTAGACTTAAGGAACTAAACTTATCAGCAGCTGTTTCTTGTGCCTCCACCACACTCTTCTCTGATCTACACTTTTCTTCAGGCATGTGCATGGTTTACATCCATTTGGGATGGAGATATGGATGCTGCAGTAGCTGCCAGGTCGCCTGCACTCTGACTAACTGGAAGATCAGGCATCTCCTCACCACTCACATCCTCATTGGGGATGGAAGGCTCACCGTGAACATTTGTGTCTCTGTATCTCGGGAGAGCTCCTTCCTGCTTAGACAGAAAAGCTTCTTTTGATTGCTTTCTTTTTCTGAATGCTGCCCCAGAGGGGCGTTTCCTTCTTTCACTCATGACGGCTGTTCTGTGCCAGCTAGAGTGGCTCTCAACACTCAGTTGAAGGGGACAAAGAAGCAGGCTGGTAGCAGGGCCTGAGTGAGGGAAGATATCAGCCTCTTAAGGGCCTAACCGGCTCCTACTACTTCAGGAAATAGGAAGCTCCCTGAGAAGCTGGTGTTAATCAGTCCAGGCTCCTGGGGGTGCTCAAGAGGTACATAAGAGGCTCCTCCTCCTCTCTCTCCCTGAAGCTCCTGTTGCTTTCTGTTATTCCCTCTCACCTTTTCTCCTGCCTGCCTGTTATGTCTCTTGGGCCCCCTTCCTCCAGCACAGCACTCCACCATCTCTGTGCATCTCGAGCAGCGAGAAAACATATGCACCAGCACCAGACACAATTTTTCTACACTCTGGATCCTAGTGGCGCCCGCCCACAGTCTGGCACCTGTGGCAGCCGCCTCAGTTCGCCTCATGGTAAGGCCAGCCCTGTCCTATGGGCACGGAGAACCTAGCTCCCACTGAGGTCAGCCAGGGAGGCTGGATGTGCACATTGCAGGAAATAGACGGTCAGGGCAGCATAATCCACTGAAAAAACCACGTCTTGCTAATTGCAAATCAGGCTTTCCCAGTGTGGCTCTTCATCCTGCCTCTGTTGGCTGGAGCATGAGCAGAGCTTTATGAGACAGCTGCTGTGGCTGTGGCCAGCCATTGAAGCGAGTTTCCCATCGTCTCTCTTCTGGCTGTGGATATTCGACTGCAGCAGCCCTGCAAAGGCACCGACCTCGCTCTCTAATGTCCATTCTCCTCTTGCTTGCATGGCACTTCATGGACCATGGAGTAGCCTCATGAAAACATCCCAGTTGTGGACACAGGCACCAGCACCAATTCCACAAGCTAAAGTCCCCTTTGCAATCCAGGGAACCAGCCTGGGTTGTCTGGAGCGCAGGGTGTGGCCCACGGTGACTGCAGACACTGCCCCTGCTGCACAACGACTCTTGGGACCCTCTAGCCCATCAGCACTCGGCTCTCCCGCATTCTGCTGAGCGGCTGGTGATCTGAGGGAACAGAAACCCTTTGTTAGAGATGGAAAATCTCCTCCCAGGAACACTTTGTCAATGGCTGCCAGAGGCCATCCCTGTGAAACCCCAAATGTGCAGCCCCTCGGATTCCCACAGGGGAGATCTCAGCTCATTCCCTTGTCACCCGTGGCCGCAGTCTCTGACAGGGGGAATGTAGAGGAGGTTTTTGCCAATGGTCCCTTCTACAGGGCACAGAATGGGAGGAGGTTTGGCCTTGTGATGTGAGGCCTGGGTCTGAGAATCAGGGCTCCTGGGATCTGGGGCTCTGGAATGGGGTGTGGTCTAGTGAGTGGAGCTGGATTTATTGACAGTGAGTGAGAGGGGCTTGTGCTGAAGGACCCTGGGTCAATCCCCACCAATTCCTGTGATGTCTACATGTGGCCACGATTTTACTTACCTCTCAAGGTAGGTTATTTAGCCCATTTCTGGACACGTGTTACATCTGCTGCTGGCCATCCCTGAGATGTAGGTCCTTCATCCACACAAGGACATGGCACATCAAGGTCAATCCAGCAGCTCTCATCTGGTCTTCACCTCCGCAATGGACGGTGAGCCCTAGCCTGATCAGAGAAAGACAGGGTGGTGTCCTTCAGGGGAATCTGCTGGTGCTCCTGTATTCCCTGCTCCACCTCACATCTCGACACGCTAAGGGTTTTCCAAAGATACCACTAATCTCAGATAAACAGAGCATCTGAGATGAGGTCAGTGTGGGTGGATTTACTGAGCAGACTGGTTCTAATGGAAGAACAGATTTCTCCCCTACTCTGGGGAGATTCCCATAGGAAAAGTCTCTGATGGTGGGGGTGGGGGCAATGCAAACCCTCAGCCCCTTGAATGGCAGGAAATCAGGACTTGGGGAGTTAAGGGGTGTCTCTGTCCTGCTGAAGGGAGCAGACCTGGAGAGCAGGAAGAGCACTAGTGGCATTGTAGGAAAGCCAGTGACTTCTACCTGTGAAGGTGGCTGAAGCTTCTGGCAGACATTAGAGTTCCGAATCCTTACATCTCCTTTAGAAGCAGCAAAGAATCCTGTGGCACCTTATAGACTAACAGATGTTTTGCAGCATGAGCTTTCGTGGGTGAATACCCACTTCTTCGGATGCAAGCAGTCCACTGCTTGCATCCGAAGAAGTGGGTATTCACCCACGAAAGCTCATGCTGCAAAACATCTGTTAGTCTATAAGGTGCCACAGGATTCTTTGCTGCTTCTACAGAACCAGACTAACACGGCTACCCCTCTGATACATCTCCTTTGGGGATCTTTTTCATAGGAATAAAATAAGGACACCACACTGAGAATGACATTTGAATCCCAGGGAAAAGGGATGATCTCAGCCAGGCTACGTACCAGGAACCCATTTTTTGTCCCAAGAGCCACAATTACCCAGATGAGGTTTTCTTCCCCATTTGCTTTCAGGTTATTTACTCACAGTATTCATTTGTTTGCTTTGCCGGGTCTCCACTCTCTGCAGTTGTTCATTGGTTTTAGTAACAATCTTTCAGTTCTTGATTCTCTTTCCTCTTCTTACAGTGTAGCATCTGCTTAGCACTTTTTTTTTAAATAAAAATAAATTTAAACCAAAATCCTGATCTTACATTGAAGAGGAAGGTTTCCGAGAATTTGGCTGCAGAACTTTAGTGTTTAGTACACAACTTTCAAATGCCTGAACAGCAAACGTAACTTTTCTTGTCTGCATGGTAAACACTGGCATTTTTATCTGTTTGAATAATCAAAGCGGTGTTTTCCGTGCCTTCTTGGTTGCAAAGATTTGAACTGCTTCTGCTTCCTGCATGTCCACCATCTAGGCCAGCTCAAGCTCTATTGAGATGGATGCAAGGCTGACCTGTGTCATTGTGGAGTGTAGACGTGTTTTTATTAACTTCAGCTTGGAGAAGCTGCGTTCTCCAGTGGCAACTGTTACAGGAAGTGATAGAAGTATGTGCAGAGCAACAAAAGCATTTGGAAAGAGGCTGGTCATCTTATTTGTGCACATATATTCCAGAACAGCCTTTGGAGTAGATCCCGCTGAAATGTAACTTGAAAGGGCTTTCAGTTTGGGGTCTCTTATGGGATTATCCCCTGCCTCGTAATCAAAATGTCTTCTTCTTCGGTGACTCTTGTATTCTTGAATGGGTGGGAAAATAGCTTCAGTGTGAAGTTCCTCTGCCAACTTCTGTGCACTCTTTAGAACGGTTTGAAATCCCTCATCTGACCGGTCAGACTGTAGGTCTGACTTTGCTTTGTCCAGTTGTTCCATTGCGCCAGATAGATCAAGGTCAACACCTTGAAGTCTCTTGTTTACAACATTTATTTTAAACAGTATGTCATGCCACAACACTAAGCCACACAGAAATTGGAAGTTATGTATGTTTCTGGTGTTTCCATTTCCCTCTGCTACTGTTCTCCCAAGAACAGTTCCTGTCATAGCATTATCCTCCATAATGACAACTATGGCATCAAACTCAGCCATCAGCCCCAGAATTTTAAGGAAGTTTCCATTGTTTGGCATATGTAGCTGATCTGAAGTGCCACACAGTGCTGGGTTTTGGGTAGCAGCATTCTCACAATGGCAATGAGCCTTTTCAGAACATTTTGCCAGTAAAGAGACTCTGATGCAATCTTCTCTTGATGCTGATCATCTATGGTGGACTTTACCCTTAGGCTCATCTCAAGCTCTTTCCGCCTATGAGATGCTCTCTGGTGATTTGCTGCCTTCTCATGGCATGCCACATTTCTAGCCAGATTTTTCCAGTCCTTTGTTCCTGTAGAACGCAATGTGGCTGGAACGTTAGACTGGAGGAGTTTGCAACAAAAACAGTATGCAGTATTCTGGGCTTTTGAGTACCTAAGCCATGACCTCTCCACTTTGTCACCATTGGGGATTTCACACCAGAAATGTGTTGGATGGAAGCTTCTATTTTCATTGTCTTTGGGGAACATGAAGTTTTTCACTTGCTGTGGCCCATGCAGTACAAGGAAGTCCCTCAGGCTACTGCACAGGTGGCTCCACACTCCTGGATCATCTAGACTTAAGGAACTAAACTCATCAGCAGCTGTTTCTTGTGCCTCCACCACACTCTTCTCTGATCTACACTTTTCTTCAGTCATGTGCATGGTTTACATCCATTTGGGATGGAGATATGGATGCTGCAGTAGCTGCCAGGTCACCTGCACTCTGACTAACTGGAAGATCAGGCATCTCCTCACCACTCACATCCGCATTGGGGATGGAAGGCTCACCGTGAACATTTGTGTCTCTGTATCTCGGGAGAGCTCCTTCCTGCTTAGACAGAAAAGCTTCTTTTGATTGCTTTCTTTTTCTGAATGCTGCCCCAGAGGGGCGTTTCCGTCTTTCACTCATGACGGCTGTTCTGTGCCAGCTAGAGTGGCTCTCAACACTCAGTTGAAGGGGACAAAGAAGCAGGCTGGTAGCAGGGCCTGAGTGAGGGAAGATATCAGCCTCTTAAGGGCCTAACCGGCTCCTACTACTTCAGGAAATAGGAAGCTCCCTGAGAAGCTGGTGTTAATCAGTCCAGGCTCCTGGGGGTGCTCAAGAGGTACATTAGAGGCTCCTCCTCCTCTCTCTCCCTGAAGCTCCTGTTGCTTTCTGTTATTCCCTCTCACCTTTTCTCCTGCCTGCCTGTTATGTCTCTTGGGCCCCCTTCCTCCAGCACAGCACTCCACCATCTCTGTGCATCTCGAGCAGCGAGAAAACATATGCACCAGCACCAGACAATTTTTCTACACTCTGGATCCTAGTGGTGCCCGCCCACAGTCTGGCACCTGTGGCAGCCGCCTCAGTTCGCCTCATGGTAAGGCCAGCCCTGTCCTATGGGCACGGAGAACCTAGCTCCCACTGAGGTCAGCCAGGGAGGCTGGATGTGCACATTGCAGGAAATAGACGGTCAGGGCAGCATAATCCACTGAAAAAACCACGTCTTGCTAATTGCAAATCAGGCTTTCCCAGTGTGGCTCTTCGTCCTGCCTCTGTTGGCTGGAGCATGAGCAGAGCTTTATGAGACAGCTGCTGTGGCTGTGGCCAGCCATTGAAGCGAGTTTCCCATCGTCTCTCTTCTGGCTGTGGATGTTCGACTGCAGCAGCCCTGCAAAGGCACCGGCCTCGCTCTCTAATGTCCATTCTCCCCTTGCTTGCATGGCGCTTCATGGACCATGGAGTAGCCTCATGAAAACATCCCAGTTGTGGACACAGGCACCAGCACCAATTCCACAAGCTAAAGTCCCCTTTGCAATCCAGGGAACCAGCCTGGGTTGTCTGGAGCACAGGGTGTGGCCCATGGTGACTGCAGACACTGTCCCTGCTGCACAACGACTCGTGGGACCCTCTAGCCCATCAGCACTCGGCTCTCCCGCGTTCTGCTGAGCGGCTGAGATCTGGGGGAACAGAAACCCTTTGTTAGAGATGGAAAATCTCCTCCCAGGAACACTTTGTCAATGGCTGCCAGAGGCCATCCCTGTGAAACCCCAAATGTGCAGCCCCTCGGATTCCCACAGGGGAGATCTCAGCTCATTCACTTGTCACCCGTGGCCGCAGTCTCTGACAGGGGGAATGTAGAGGAGGTTTTTGCCAATGGTCCCTTCTACAGGGCACAGAATGGGAGGAGGTTTGGCCTTGTGATGTGAGGTCTGGCTCTGAGAATCAGGGCTCCTGGTATCTGGGGCTCTGGAATGGGGTGTGGTCTAGTGAGTGGAGCTCGATTTGTTGACAGTGAGTGAGAGGGGCTTGTGCTGAAGGACCCTGGGTCAATCCCCAACAATTCCTGTGATGTCTACATGTGGCTACGATTTTACTTACCTCTCAATGTAGGGTATTTAGCCCATTCCTGGACACATGTGTTACATCTGCTGCTGGCCATCCCTGAGATGTAGGTCCTTCTTCCACACAAGGACATGGCACATCAAGGTCAATCCAGCAGCTCTCATCTGGTCTTCACCTCCGCAATGGACGGTGAGCCCTAGCCTGAGCACAGAAAGACAGGGTGGTGTTCTTCAGGGGAATCTGCTGGTGCTCCTGTATTCCCTGCTCCACCTCACACCTCGACACGCTAAGGGTTTTCTAAAGATACCACTAATCTCAGATAAACAAAGCATCTGAGATGAGGTCAGTGTGGGTGGATTTACTGAGCAGACTGGTTCTAACGGAAGAACAGATTTCTCCCCTGCTCTGGGGAGATTCCCATAGGAAAAGTCTCTTATGGTGGGGGTGGGGGCAATGCAAACCCTCAGCCCCTTGAATGGCAGGAAATCAGGACTTGGGGAGTTAAGGGGTGTCTCTGTCCTGCTGAAGGGAACAGACCTGGAGAGCAGGAAGAGCACTAGTGGCATTGTAGGAAAGCCAGTGACTTCTACCTGTGAAGGTGGCTGAAGCTTCTGGCAGACATTAGAGTTCCGGATCCTTACATCTCCTTTGGGGATCTTTTTCATAGGAACAAAATAAGGACACCACACAGAGAATGACATTTGAATCCCAGGGAAAAGGGATGATCTCAGCCAGGCTACGTACCAGGAACCCATTTTTTGTCCCAAGAGCCACAATTACCCAGATGAGGTTTTCTTCCCCATTTGCTTTCAGGTTATTTACTCACAGTATTCATTTGTTTGCTTTGCCGGGTCTCCACTCTCTGCAGTTGTTCATTGGTTTTAGTAACAATCTTTCAGTTTTTGATTCTCTTTCCTCTTCTTACAGTGGAGCATCTGCTTAGCACTTTTTTTAAAAATAAAAATAAATTTAAACCAAAATCCTGATCTTACATTGAAGAGGAAGGTTTCTGAGAATTTGGCTGCAGAACTTTAGTGTCTGCATATTTCAGTCACTATTAATTATTCAGGTGCAGGTCTGATGCAATCTGCACACTCAAGAATGCCCATATGATGCACGGTGGGGGGGCCCTTAGAATACCTGTTAAAAGAGAAGAAGAGAGTAGGTTAAAAGGTGGGGAAATCAACCAATGCATCAGCACGTCTCTGCATCATTGAAGCACCAGGCATAGGAGCAAAACAGGCTAAAAATCCCCATGGTTCTTTCCCACCGGACAGACATCCAAAAAGAAAAAGGCTTTCAGACAATTATTTCCTTACACTCTGACGGGGTGAAATTCAGCCCTGTGCAGCCAGCCAGGGCAAGGTCTGTGCATCACAGTGGGGTTAAGTGGCACTTCACTGCCCAGGTGCTGGGAGACTTCGGTGGCACAGTTTTCCTCCTGGATTGGAACAGCCGGCTGGAATCCTGTGAGGTACAGAGCAGAGAGGTTAGGGCCACAACGTTCACCTCAGAGGCTGAGCTTCTACAGACTTTTGGGATGTTCCCATCGGAGGAGGAGGATTTGGCCAGCCCCAGCTCAGAGCTTTCAGTCACTTCAACCAGTGATTCTCTGGCACAGTTGATCTAAAGCAGCTGAACTTTTCAGGCCTTGCCCCCATCTCCGACCCCCCTCCCACTGCCCTCTAACAGCCCTCTCCCTTCTCTCGATCCCTGCCAAGCCCAAATACAGAGCCTAGCCCACGCTCCTCCTCTCTTAGACCCTCTCCTCACACTACCCTCCCCTACCTTTGAGAGGCTGATCCCGGTGCCCTTTACCCAGCTCCTGGAGAAATCATGGCTCCTCAGGACAACCTGGGAGTGGGTGGTTCCAACCTCTGTGTGGGGTGCGTGGTTTTCCGTCTAAGCTTCACTGAGAGCCAGCATGTCTCGATTTCACAGGATGAGTGAAGTCTAGGAAACGCTGCACTTCTTGAAGACTTCCAACTTCGCCCCATTTATCAATGGCTTCCACCTTATTTGCATCAATCATAACATCTTCTGGGGAGAGGATGTACCCCCAAAACTCTGTGGAGAGTTGGCTGGAGGTTCCGCTTTTCCAATTCTGCGTTGAGACCATGCAGCCGAAACCTCTCCAGGTTCGGATGTGCTGCGCGTGCTGCTCTGGGTTCTCCAAAAAGAGACGTATGTCACCCCAATAGATGACACTGTCCCCAAAAACATCACTGATTAAGTGTTTCAAGGTCAGGGGACCCTTAGTTAGCTCAAATAGCATATCAGACCGTTAAAATGTCCATCGTGTGTTTTGAAATCTGTCTTCCATTTGTCCCTTGCCCAAACGAGCCTTAGATTGGAAATCCTTGTAGAGGAAGTTTGATGAAACCCTTTGCAGATTTCCTGTAAGCCAACAATTGTGGGATTCGCAGCAGAGGGTCTTCTTCCTCTTATTCACTCCCGGTGGAGCATAAGGCGTCAACCATTCTCCTCCATTCATTTCGTTCTTGAGCGAGGCAGCAAATTTCATCCCACTTCATTCCCATGCCTTTCATTTCCTCTTCAATGGTCCTTCGCCACGTCCCCAATGGTCTACCTCTCCTCCTTCTTCCTTGTGGTGTCCATCGTAGGGCAATATGAGGGTGTCTATCAGCACCCATTCTCAACACATGCCCCAACCATCTCCATCTTCGTTGTTTGGCTTCATCCACTACGTTGTTAATGCCCGTTAATCGGCTCACTTCAACATTGGTGATACGCTGCGGCCAGTGTATGTTAAGAATTCGCCTAAGACACCTTCCTTCAAAACCCCAAAGCCGACTTTCTATCTTCTTGTTGGTCCTCCATGTTTCCACCGCATAAAGCAACATAGAGCGGACGTTCGACCTGTAGATCTCTACCTTGGTTTTCACTTGCAAGATGGCCGACCCCCAAATGTTCTGAAGTCTATAGAATGCAGTTGCTGCAAGACCAATTCTGGTAGATATCTCCTTCTGAATATTACCATCAGCTGATATGTAACTACCAAGATATTTACAATCGTTCACCTCCTCCAATTCTACGTCACATACTACTGTCTTCGTCGAGCTGGCTGTTTTTACTTTCATTGTTTTGCTCTTACCGGTGTGGATATTAAGTCCCACGCACCTTGCTGCTCTACCAACTCTATCAGTCTTCTCTTGAAGGTCCATCTGAGAGCTTGAAATCAGGGTGATGTCATCCGCAAAGTCACAATCTTCAATATGACCAGACGGTCCCCATGCGATCCCTCTTGGCCTATCTTCGGTGGCTTTCCGCATCACCCAGTCTATAACCACAAGAAATAGGATGGGTGAAATAACACATCCTTGTCTAATTCCCGTTCTCACATGGAACCACTCGCTCCGCTGTCCTTCATGGCGAACACAACACTTATTATCGGCATACATATCTTTGAGGATGTTAATAACTTTCGGAGGGAATCCATATGTTTTTAGGATATTCCAGAGAGATGGATGGTGGACGCTATCAAATGCCTTCTCGAAATCAAGGTAGTTAATGAACAGTGGCGAGTTCCATTCAAGGGATTGTTCCATTATCATACGTAATACAAATAACTGATCAACGTATCCTCTCCCACTCCTAAATCCTGTTTGTTCTTCCCTCAGGATCTCTTCTACTGCTTGTCTTATTCTCTGTAACAGGACTCTGCAGAAAACCTTCCCGAGCATTGATAACAGGTTTATACCTCTCCAATTATCACACAAAGACAAATCACCCTTCTTTGGTAATTTCACAATGATACCTTTCTTCCATGCTTCAGGTACTTTCTCTTCTTCCCATGCCTTGTTGAATAGCTCCTCTAGAATCCCGGCACTCATATTCAGGTCGGCTTTTAGCATTTCTGCGGTTATTCTATCTTCACCTGGTGCCCTATTTTCTTTTGTCTGTCTAATGGCCTCTTCTATCTCTCGCTCTGTGATAGGCCCTTGTTCTACCTCCATCTGAAAACTCGTTTCCTCTATTTCAACTACTTCTTCAGGATTTGGTCTATTTAGAGTCTCTCGAAAATGCTCTGCCCATCGATTAATTTGTTCTTTCTCTTCTATCAATATTCTCCCATCATTTCCTCTAACTGCTGTTGACCTATTGCTGAACCCTCCTGTCAAAGTCCTCGTGATTCTATACACAGTTCTTGTGTCGCCCCGCACGGCTGCTGATTGTGCCTCTCTTGACAGACTGGTAATATAATCCCTTTTATCTTTTCGAACACTTCTCTTCACAGCCTTGTTTTTCTCCCTGTATTCTTCATTCGCAGCTTTCTGTTGTTCACCACTTCCAGTCAGCATACGTAATTTTGCTATCTTCCTCTCCTCAATGAGTATGTATGTATGATCTGAAATCCATACTTTCCACTCTCTTTTCTTATAGCCAAGCACTGTCTTGCTGGCCTCCGCATATACCTTCTCAACGTTATCACAAATAGTATGTATATTACCAGTTTGCAAATCATTTAGAAGTTGAAACTTTTTTGAGAGCTCCAGTATGAACTGTGCCTTTACCGACAGTTCTTTCAACTTCCTTGAGTTGAAAATTTGTTGCCCATAAACTTTCTTCGTCTTTCTCAGTTTTATCTGAAGCTTACTCAATACAAGGTGATGATCGCCACCTACATCTGCACTTCTTGATACTCTGGTGTCCAACAACGACCCTCTCCACTTTCGATTGATCGCAATGTGATCAATTTGGTTCCTGGTTTTCCCATCCGGTGATATCCACGTCAACTTGTGTATTGTCTTGTGTTGGAAAATTGTTCCACCTATCACCAGTCCATTCTCAAGACATAAATCTACAAATCGTTGACCATTATCATTTCTCTCTCCAACTCCTTCCCGCCCCATACATGCTTCATACCCGTTGTTATTGGAACCGACTTTAGCGTTGAAGTCGCCCATCAAAATCAGGATGTCGTGGCATGGGGTCTTAAGTATCTCTTCCTGAAGTCTGATATAGAACAAGTCTTTTTCCTCTTCCTCGGCTTGTTCAGTAGGTGAGTAACATTGGATGATGGTGGTCTTCACATATCTGGAGAAGAATCTCGCTCTTATTATTCTGGAGGTAACAGGACTCCATCCTAACAAACTCTTTCTCGTCTGTTTGTCGAAAAGGATGCCCACCCCTTCATGGTGATATCCATCTGTGCGTCCTGAATAAAAAATTGTCTCACCAGAGTCCAGTGTTAACATACCAGTGTCCTTCCACCTCATCTCACTGATCCCAAGGATGTTAATACCATATTTTCTCATTTCCTTTGTTACTAATGCTGTTCTCCCTGTTTCATACATTGTTCGAACATTCCATACCGCTATCTTTATTTGTTTTTTGGGTTTAACCAGAGACTCCATCGAAACAGGGACTTCCTTTCGGCTTTGATCCCTGTTTGTCATGTTTGGCATCTCTGGCTGGCTACCTACGATTTTGTGAATTTCTGGAGATTTGATTGACATTTCTGTGGCACTTTTTTTTTTTGTGGCAGCAGAGGGTAATGGTTTCAAATGATCACTTTGTTTAGGAGCTGATTGTCTAAAGAGAGGCGTAGCAGAGTCCCACATTTCTTCTTCCCCAAAAGGGCCTGCTCTTAGGACTGGTTTTCATGACTGTACGCAGGGAGATCCACCATCAGGAAGGCCACCATCAATCAAACCCTAACCCCTCCCCTTGACCCTCCCAAGCCCTACCCGTTGACCCCTTAGTCTCTCCCACCTGTCACCGGAAGTCCCGCCCCATGGGGGGCTTTAACTCCGGGGTCAAGGTGGCCACATGACTGGAAGCAAGGTGTATCATGTGACCCCTCTAAGAACTCCTCCCACCACTCTCTACCAATCAGGATGGGTTTCATCCCAGAAGGACCACCCTGAGAGGAGATTTGACCAGTCAGGGTGAGTTCCGAGGTGGGGTGACCCATCCAGAAGTGGGTCGTGTGACCTCTCTAAGAACTCCTCCCACCGCCATCTACCAATTAGGATGGGTTTGACCCGATAGGACTGCCCTAAGAGGAGATTTTGACCAATCAGGGAGAATTCCAGGGCAGGGTGAGCCGTCCGGAAGTGGGCCGTATGACCCCACTAAGAACTCCTCCCAAGGCCCTCTGCCAATCAGAGTGCAGGACCATTACCCCTTAAGTCCCAGCGCCGGACAGATGAGTCCATCTCTTACCAAGAACACATGGTTTAGAAATCGTGGGAAGGCTGCTGAGAGGAAACCTGGACTCCTTCACCATCCCCGTGAGAACTTCAGACTGTCTTCATCCCAAGGGTCTTTGACTATCCGCGGAGAAAGCGCTACATCAGCGACAGTGCCGAAGAGGAGGAGGGAGTGACCGAGGGGAGCCCTTCGGCCCAGCCATTGATGGATAAACTGGAACCAGAACCCCAAACCCAACTGCTTGTGAGACGCTCCAATGAGCATGGTGACCTCTCTTTGTCCACCCACTTAGAGGTGGAATGCGATTGAGGCTGGGGGGAGTCACCGGTGGACAAGGTGAATGGTAAAGACGTCACACAGGTAAATGAATGATTAAGAAGCAATCACTTCTTAACGGGTAAGGAACCAGGAGTTGTGTAAATCTAAAAACAAACACTGTGGCGCTTACACTGTTTCTGTTCTGAAAATCTCTCAACAGCTCGACAATGCCTTTCTAGATGGCCTGGAAGCCCTGGACAGCGTTGCATCAAGCAGGGAAGATGAACTGGGCCCACCTCGGTTTTGCTCAATGCCGATACAAATTGTTGAAGAGGACTCTGAGGATGATGGCCATGAGGGGTTTCGGGGGAGGCTTGGCATAGAACTAACTGAGCCAGTGCCACGTCGTGAGCGTAAAAAAGTCACGCAGACTATTGTACGCATTGCTGTTTATGCTGCCCTTAAGCACTGCCTGAGGGAAAAGCTTTGTGAAGATTGCGAGGGCCGTGTCATAGATGCGCCAGGCCAACAGCCCCACGAGTGAGTGTTTTGGACTTCAGTGGATATAAACCACAAGCTCTGGGGCCTATGTGCTGAGCTGGGTTTGGAAAGCTGATTAAACACCGTTATTGCCAGAGGTTCTGCTGTGCAATGTCTGTGCCTAAGCCAAGAACATTTAGTGCAAGGGGGGACCTTGTTCAATGCTGTGCAGTTGAGTGGAGCCCCTGACTGTGTTTTAAAGAAAATAACCTGCTTACAGCTGGAGTGAAAAAATTGCAGGCACCTTCTGGTTCATTTTCTTTAAAACACAGTCAGGGGCTCCACTCACTCACTTGCACAGCATTTCTCCAGTTATGGCAATCATGTGAACAAGGACCCACAAATTGTGGGTTTTTTGCTATAAAACCTGTTGAAAAATCTCTATTCAGGGGTAAGCCAGTTTGCTGGTCCCCGCCCCCGGCATGCTCGTAATAAAGGGGCCTCGGGTGATTCTGATCCAAACACAACGCAGGGTCATTTATCCAAGACATGGCGTGATATTGGCCGTCTAGTCTGCACAAAAAGTTACAGATTCCTGCTTAAGGAAAAGACTATTTGTAAGGAATCTAAAAGGATTCAGCTAGAGAATGGTGAGGGGACAAACACGCAATAGAAAACTTGGTAGCTGTAAATTTTAAAATAAACCCTATTGAAACGGGCTTTGTGACTATCTGTGTTTCTGTTCAAAGGCCTTTGGCCCTTCAATGAGCTAGAAGTGTTAATGAAGCGTCTTGGCTTGGTTTCAAGGAGCTGTGTGTCTTTTCAATCAAAAATCAATTGTTTGTGAGAAGCTAGCGCTTGTGGGTTTTGAGTGTAAAAGTGACCCATTTACAGCAAAAAGCTGAAATGTACGTTGTGGGTGGGGGGAAAATCCTAAGAAATGTGCTTACAGTAAAACAAGCAGGCTGTTCAGACCTGTGTTTGAGCACAATACAGTTGACTTATCCTGTTGAACTGAGTGGGTTTAACCGCCCCCTCCCCCCCCCGTCACTGAATAGCCAGGGTGACTGCGATTACTTACCCTTGTTGCCATAGGGTTAAATTTGATGGGGGTGGGTGGGGGTGGATGGTGAGTTCTGATTAATATGAAATGAAATAAAACCTCAGGAATTCGCAGATGCTATTGGACAGTTTCAATATAACTGCTGGAGTTGGCAGAACTCAATTGGACAGTTTCAATATGACCCCAGGAGTTGGTGGAACACTATTGGACAGATTAAATATGGCCCTGGAGTTGGTCGAATGCTCTGGGTCGTTCTTTCTAGAAAACACCCCCACCCCAAACTTTAAGCATGAAAGAAACGTGTTTAAAAAAAACAAAACTCAAGCCCCAAGACATTCATTGTTATCTGCAAAGGGCCCCCCCGCTTGGAAATGGGGACTGTTCAATACTCTAAGAAGGCCCCACAGAAACATTTCTTTTAACTTACAGAAAAAAGGAAAAACGAAAAAAAAAGCCCTGTTGTGCAGACAGCTTGGTTCCCCCACCCCAGATCACCACAGGGGGTGCTGCGGGAGGGGTGCCTAAAGTCCTTAAGGATCTATTAGTTCAGAGCCGTGGGGATTAAATTAACCTGCTAGCTACTATGCTGAAGTCTGTTTGTGCAATGAGCTAAGACGGTCTAAAAACCTCAGGTCTGTTGGAGACTGTCCTTTTCAACAGAAACTTTCTTGGAAGGCTGCTGGACGGCAGACAGAGGTAGGGCTGGCTGGCTTCAACTCTGAAACTATACATTGTATAATGCCACTCTTTGCCCAGGCTGTCTTAGGAAAATCATGATGCCTATCTTCATTGCAGCGTGATCTGCTTAGCATGGACCCAGAACGTTAAGCTGCAGTTCACCACCAGGCCAAGGTAAAAACCATTTTAACTATAGTTGTGCTTAATACTGTTTTAAAAATCTTTAAGTATTGCACAGTTTGTATAGGGACTTGGTGGTAATAGTAACTAACGTTTTTGCTTGTTCTTTAACCTGAAGGCCCAAACACACATGGGGGAACGGGACAAGCATGTGCCTGCAACACTTGATCCCTTAGTGAAAGGGAACTTTTTTGCAACTGACTTTTAAATGCATGGGGCGGGGGTGTTATTGAAAAGTATATGGAGGCAAACTTGGTTTAGTGTGTTTCTAAAGCTGCTAATTTGTGTGTGAGAGGGGTCTGGGCAAGGCATAGGTGTAGGGTTTTAAAAGTACTTGGTTTGTTTCAAACCAACAGGGTTTTTTCCTGTGCAAAATGTGGTTTTAAATGGATTTTAAAAGCAGTTTGGTTTTTATTCTGCAAAATGAGATGCATTTTAAAAAAATGTTTTTGAGGTTTTTGTTGTTGTTTGTTTGTTTGTTGTTTTTTGGTTTATGTTTTAAGTGGTAGAAATAAACTCAAAACCGGTGTTTCTCGTACAGCCTGAACTGGATGATTTGTTTTAAAGCTGTGACTTTTTAAACAGAAAAACACCCTAATGAATATTTAGTTTTTAAGTTTACAAGACGGTTTCATGTGTTTTATAATAATGCCGTTTGCTCCACAGTACGGTGAAAACATGAGAGATCCTTAGAGCAGAGGGAAAACAAGCTCAGAAGAAAAGGGAACGAGACAGCTGAAAGGGAAAATTCACCAGCATCAGTGACTGATGGATGGAAGAAGCCCAGTAAATATATTTTGCTTATTGGTTGGGTTGTTCTGTGAGGTTTTGTATTTGAAGTGAATACATAGGTGTGGGTGAGAAAGATGGTAAAGTTCAGTTTTGTAAAATGGTTCCCCCCACCCCCCATAGGCCTGGGCAACTTTTCTGACAACGCTTAGTCCGCGCTACAAGGACACCTCCTCCAGAACCGCCAAAGAACCAGGAATCTGCTTTGAGACTTTTAACAACGCAAAACAGCACAAGAGTGCAGATGAAGCATCCGGGCAGTCCAAACCTCATATCCGGCAAACCCAAGGGCAAAACAAGACTCTGGTAAACAACAACCACAACTCCAGTTCCTCAGCGGCCACTGCCACAGCAAACCCTGAGAAAACACCCACATTCACAAACCCAGAGCATGCGTTCGAGGGACTCTGAACGTGCGCAGAACCACACACATTCACAAACCCGGAGCATGCGCTCGAGGGACTCTGAACGTGCGCAGAACCACACACATTCACAAACCCGGAGCATGCGCTCTAGGGGTTGTGAATAAAACACCAAGGACTGACAAACCATTCTCCCAAAACCATAAGCTTGTCACCGCTCCCCTATATTCTAGTATTTGGGAACAGTTTGATGGTTCATTCAGAAAACTGATGGACGCTGTGTCCCCAGAGGGCGGGGGGCTAAAAAACGGCATTCTAAAGAGAGTTGGTAAAAATCTGACGCTTCGCTCAGAACACTGGTGACCTCTGTATCCTCAGGGGGCCTAACGACCGACCACAACTCACTTACTGGATGCTGAAACGAGTCTGTTCTTCAAAGAACCGACTGAGCCAAATACTAAAAGGCTAAACCTTACAGCGCCGAGCTTCAAAGGTGCCTAATGTACGTGAAGCCGAGTGACGCGGAGAAAGTGAAAATCAGTCTGTATCTACCAGAACAGGGACAGAATGTAACTGCAACCCCCCAGAAACACCAAAGAGCTCAGAGTCTGTTGCTCAGCAGGTGCTGGATAACGTGAAGAAGCGTTCTAAGAAAAATGCATTCGTACTGCTAAAGAAGCTGGGCCAGGCTACAAATCTCTCTTCATGGAACGATAAAGGGGCTTCTGTGTACAAAGGCTCTGTGGTTAATGGTTCTAACATGCTTGACTTAGTCCGGGCCGTGACCCAGACGCGCTCAGTTCCTAGCAGACATAGACCTTAAAGATGGGATGTGTTTATGAATGTCATGGCAGAACGGAACTTACCACCTTCCGTCATGGGCACTGCGGCCAGGAGAGCTCTATGGAACGTCTCACGACCTCGACCGTCACTTAATCCAGAGGTGAAAGTAAGCTGGTACGGGCCAGTACGGAGTAGCAGCCAGAGCCAGTACGCCGTGCCGAACCGCACCGGCTTCCTCGGCGGGGATATAAAGGGCTCAGAGCTCTGGCAGCTGTAGGGAGTCCAGAGCCCTTGCGGCTCCAGCAGCTGGGTTGGGTCTGGGATTTAAAGGGCTCACAGCAGGGGGGAAAGTAACTTCCAGGACTTACCGGTACTGCCAGTATCCTGAGGAGGCGTGGCCTCAACCGGAAGAGGCTGGGCCTCTCAAGATTTAAAGATCCTGGGGCATCGGCTGTGGCTGGGAGCCCCAGGGTCTTTAAAGTAACCCTGGGCTCAGGGGCAACGTAAAGGGCCCAGGGCTCAGGCCGCGCGAGCCCCAGGCCCTTTAGATTCCCCGCAGCTCCGGCAGCCGGATTCAGGTGTGGATTTAAAGGGCCCAGAGCTCCCACGGCTGCGGGGAGCACCGAGCCCTTTAAATCTGGCCCCAGCCTGGTTGCCAGAGCTGTGGGGGAAAATTAAAGGGCTCTGGGCTCCCTGCAGCCGCCAAAGCTCTGAGCAGTTCAAATCCTGCTCAGGAAGCCGGTGCGGTCCGGCACGGCATATTGGCTCTTCCTGGTACGCCGTACTGGTCCGTAATGGTTTATCTTCATCTCTGCTTCAGAGAACCCACGGCTGCGGGGAGCCCAGAGCCCTTTAATTACCCCCTGCAGATCTGGCAGTCGGGCTGGGGCCAGGATTTAAAGGGCTCGGAGATCCTGCGCCTGCGGGAATCCCAGAGACCTTTAAATACCCCCTGCAGCTCTGGAAGCCAGGCTGGGGCTGCGAATTAAAGGGCTCAGAGCTCCCGTGGCTACAGGGAGCCCAGAGCCTTTTAAATTCCCCCGCAGCTCTCGCAGCCGGGTTCGGGTGTGAATTTAAAGGGCCCGGAGCTGCCACGGCTGCGGGGAGCCAGAGCATTGCCGCGTTGGGGCAGGGATTTGAAGGGCCCAGAGCTCCTGCCGCTGCAGGGAGCACCGAGCTTTTTAATTCCCAGCCCCAGACCGGCTGCCGGAGCTGCAGTGGGAGGGGAGGAGGGATTTAAAGGGCTCTGGGCTCCCCACAGCCGCCGGAGCTCTGAGCCTGTTAAATCCCCGCGGAGGAAGCCGGTGCTGTCCGGCTCAGTGTACTGGCTCTTGCCGCTACGCTGTACTGGCCCGTAACGGCTTACTTTCATCTCTGGCTCAGAACTCCTATGGCTGCGGGGAACACAGAGCCCTTTAAATTCCCCCCGCAGCTCCAGGAGCTGGGCTGGGGCCGGGAATTAAAGGGCTCAGAGCTCCGGCAGTTTCTGGGAACCCAGAGCCCATTAAATCCCCCCTGCCCCCACAGCTCCAGCAGCTGGGCTGAGGCCGGGATTTAATGGGCTCAGCGCTCTCCGTGGCTGCATAAATCCCAGAGTCCTTTAATTCCGCTCCATGCAGCTCCAGCAGCTGGGTTGGGTCTGGGATTTAAAGGGCTCACAGCAGGGGGGAAAGTGACTTCCAGGACTTACCGGTACTGCCGGTATCCTGAGGGGGCGTGGCCTCAACCGGAAGAGATGGGGCCTCTCAAGATTTAAAGGTCCTGAGGCATCGGCTATGACTGGGAGCCGCAGGGTCTTTAAATTAACTCTGGGCTCAGGGGCAAATTAAAGGGCCCAGGGCTCAGGCCGCCGCGGAGCCCCGAGCCCTTTAGATTCCCCCCGCAGCTCCGGCAGCCGGATTCGGGTGTGGATTTGAAGGGCCCAGAGCTACCATGGCTGCGGGGAGCACCGAGCCCTTTAAATCTGGCCCCAGCCCGGCTGCCAGAGCTGCGGGGGGAAATTAAAGGGCTCTGGGCTCCCTGCAGCCGCCAAAGCTCTGAGACGTTCAAATCCCTGCTCAGGAAGCCGGTGCGGTCCGGCACGGCATATTGGCTCTTCCTGGTACGCCGTACTGGACCGTAATGGCTTATTTTCATCTCTGCTTCAGAGATCCCATGGCTGCGGGGAGCCCAGAGCCCTTTAATTATCCCCGGAACCCCAGCAGTCGGGCTGGGGCCAGGATTTAAAGGGCTCGGAGATCCCACAGCTGCCAGAATCCCAGAGACCTTTAAATACCCGTAGCTCCGGAAGCCAGGCTGGAGCTGCGAATTAAAGGGCTCAGAGATCCCATGGCTACAGGGAGCCCAGAGCCCTTTAAATTCCCCCGCAGCTCTGGCAGCCGGGTTCGGGTGTGAATTTAAAGGGCCCGGAGCTGCCACGGCTGCGGGGAGCCAGAGCATTGCCGCGCTGGGGCCGGGATTTGAAGGGTCCAGAGCTCCTGCTGCTGCAGGGAGCACCGAGCTTTTTAATTCCCAGCCCCAGACCGGCTGCCGGAGCTGCAGTGGGAGGGGAGGAGGGATTTAAAGGGCTCTGGGCTCCCCGCAGCCGCCGGAGCTCTGAGCCTGTTAAATCCCCGCGGAGGAAGCCGGTGCGGTCCGGCTCAGTGTACTGGCTCTTGCCGCTACGCTGTACTGGCCCGTACCGGCTTACTTTCATCTCTGGCTCAGAACTCCTATGGCTGCGGGGAACACAGAGCCCTTTAAATTCCCCCCGCAGCTCCAGGAGCTGGGCTGGGGCCGGGAATTAAAGGGCTCAGAGCTCCAGCAGTTTCTGGGAACCCAGAGCCCATTAAATTCCCCCCTGCCCCCACAGCTCCAGCAGCTGGGCTGGAGCCGGGATTTTTAATGGGCTCAGCGCTCCCCGTAGCTGCATAGATCCCAGAGCCCTTTAATTCCCCTCCATGCAGCTCCAGCAGCTGGGTTGGGTCTGGGATTTAAAGGGCTCACAGCAGGGGGGAAAGTGACTTCCAGGACTTACCGGTACTGCTGGAATCCTGAGGGGGCGTGGCCTCAACCGGAAGAGGTGGGGCCTCTCAAGATTTAAAGGTCCTGAGGCATCGGCTATGGCTGGGAGCCGCAGGGTCTTTAAATTAACTCTGGGCTCAGGGGCAAATTAAAGGGCCCAGGGCTCAGGCCGCCGCGGAGCCCCGAGCCCTTTAGATTCCCCCCGCAGCTCCGGCAGCCGGATTCGGGTGTGGATTTGAAGGGCCCAGAGCTACCATGGCTGCGGGGAGCACCGAGCCCTTTAAATCTGGCCCCAGCCCGGCTGCCAGAGCTGCGGGGGAAAATTAAAGGGCTCTGGGCTCCCTGCAGCCGCCAAAGCTCTGAGACATTCAAATCCTGCTCAGGAAGCCGGTGCGGTCCGGCACGGCATATTGGTTCTTCCTGGTACGCCGTACTGGACTGTAATGGCTTATTTTCATCTCTGCTTCAGAGATCCCACAGCTGCGGGGAGCCCAGAGCCCTTTAATTATCCCCGGAACCCCAGTAGTCGGGCTGGGGCCAGGATTTAAAGGGCTCGGAGATCCCACAGCTGCCAGAATCCCAGAGACCTTTAAATACCCCCCGCAGCTCCGGAAGCCAGGCTGGGGCTGCGAATTAAAGGGCTCAGAGCTCCCGTGGCTACAGGAAGCCCAGAGCCTTTTAAATTCCCCCGCAGCTCTGGCAGCCGGGTTCGGGTGTGAATTTAAAGGGCCCGGAGCTGCCACGGCTGCGGGGAGCCAGAGCATTGCCGTGCTGGGGCCGGGATTTGAAGGGCCCAGAGGTCCTGCCGCTGCAGGGAGCACCGAGCTTTTTAATTCCCAGCCCCAGACCGGCTGCCGGAGCTGCGGTGGGAGGGGAGGAGGGATTTAAAGGGCTCTGGGCTCCCCACAGCCGCCGGAGCTCTGAGCCCTTTAAATCCCCGCTGAGGAAGCCGGTGCGGTCCGGCACAGCGTACTGGCTCTTGCCGCTACGCTGTACTGGCCCGTACCGGCTTACTTTCATCTCTGGCTCAGAACCCCTATGGCTGCGGGGAGCCCAGAGCCCTTTAAATTCACCCCGCAGCTCCAGGAGCTGGGCTGGGGCCGGGAATTAAAGGGCTCAGAGCTCCGGTGGTTGCTGGGAACCCAGAGCTCATTAAATCTCTCCCCGCCCCCACACAGTTCCAGCAGCTGGCTGGGGCCGGGATTTAATGGGCTCAGCGCTCCCCGTGGCTGCATAGATCCCAGAGCCCTTTCATTCCCCTCCACGCAGCTCCAGCACCCAGGCTGGGGCAGGGAATTAAAGGGCTGAGAGCTCTTCGCAGCGGCAGGAGCTCCAGGCCCTTTAAATCCTGGCTCCAGCCGGGGAAGGCTCAGGATCCCCACATGGGAGCTCCACGCCCTTTAAAACCACGCTCGAACCCAGCTGCCAGAGCTGCGGGGGGGGATTTAAAGGCCCTGGGGCTCCCAGCCACAGCCGATGCTACAGGACCTTTCAATCTTGAGTGGCCCCACCCCTTCCGGTTGAGGCCACGTCCCCTCCGTACTCCGGCAGTACCGGGAAGTCCTGGAAGTTACTTTCACCCTTGACTTAATCATTCCTTTACCTGTGTTCACCTTGTGCGCCGGTGACTCCCCTGAGCCGCAGTCGCATTCCACCTCGAAGGGGGTGAACAAAGAGAGGCCACCATGCTCATCGGGGTGTCTCACAAGCAGTTGGGTTTTGGGTTCGGGTTCCGGCGTGTCCATCAAAGGCTGGGCCGAAGGGCTCCCCTCGGTCGCTCCCTCCTCCTCCTCGGCACTGTCGCTGATGTAGCGCTTTCTCCTCGGATGGTCAAAGACCCTCGGGGCGAAGACAGAGTCCGAAGTTCTCACGGGGGTGGTGAAGGAGTCCAGGTTTCCTCTCCGCAGCCTTCCCACGAGTTCTAAACCATGTGTCCTTGGTGAGAGATGGCCTCGTCCGTCCAGCGCTGGGACTTAGGAGGTGATGGTGCTGCACCCTGATTGGCAGAGGGCCCTGCGAGGAGTTCTTAGTGGGGTCAAACAGCCCACTCCCGGAGGGGTCACCCTGCCCCAGAACTCACCCTGATTGGTCAGAATCCCCTCTTGGGGTGGTCCTGTCAGGACAAAACCGATCCTAATTGGTCGAGGGCAGTGAGAGGAGTTCTTAGAGGGGTCACAAGACACACGTCAGGATAGGTCACCCTCCCACCCCAGAGCTCACCCTGATTGGTCAAATCTCCTCTTGGGGTGGTCCTTCCAGGAGGAAACCCATCCTGATTGGTAGAGGGTGGTGGGAGGAGTTCTTAGAGGGGTCACATGACACACCTGGCTTCCAGTCATGTGGCCGCCTTGACCACGAAGTTATACCCCCATGGGGCAGGACTTCCGGTGACAGGTGGGAGGGACTAAGGGGTCATGGGGCAGGGTTGGGGTTTGATTTACGGTGGGGCCTGTCTACTGCAGCCAGGTGCTGACTATGTGCAGGCCCATCCGGAGCCAGAGTCCATATCTGCGCCGGAGGTCGAAGCCTGGTGGTCGAAATTGCCGTTGTCGGGGAAGATCACGAGGAGGAGTAGGCAGGGCTGGAGCGGGTGGCTGGAGGGCCTGGAGCGAGGCTAGAGAAAGGCAAGGAGAATACTGAGCCGGGGTTCAGAACCCAAATCTGGAGCCAAGAAGGGTCACGCCAAAGTCATAGCCAGAGACCGGAGTCAAGAGTCCAGCCAGAGTCAACAGTGAGAAACCGGAGGGCAGGGCAGGGCAGGGCAGGGCAGGGGGTACATGCGGGAGGGAATGTGGATGACTTACTGGAGCCTGGAGACCCCTCATCGGGGGACTCCCTTCCTAGCAATAACAGAAGGACAGCGGGATGACAAAGATGTCTCTGAGCCTGGGCTCCAAGCCAAAGGGAGCTCCCATCCAGGCTGTGTGCCACGACCCTGTCACCCTCCCTGTTCATTTCACACTCTCAGACCCCATAGCCGGAGGGGAGAATAAAGGGGCAGAAGTGAAGGTGCCCCTGGGGGAAAGGCTCTAGGCCGGGACCCAGTCCACTTCCCAGATCTACACCCAGGATTGTGTGACCAGGCCCACAGCCCTTCCTCTGCGTCTCAGTTCCCACCTGCCAGACGGGGAGGCTGCTCCCCTGCCCCAGGGTGTTCGGGGGGAGTTTCCTTCCTGGCTGGGAAGGGCTCAGATACCGGGTGGGTGGATTGGGCCCCGGCTGGGGGATGGTCGGATGGGCACAGGGTGTTACTAGTCCCCAACGCCCCGGTCCTCCTCCCTTTCCCCTGGGTCTCCCCTCACCTCCAAAGAGGGAGCCTTGAAACACAGGGCTCCCAGACCCCACTGAGGAGCTGCTGGCCCCGCAGGAGAATACGGAGCTGGTGCTGTCACTGAACTCCTGCTCTGGGCTGGGAGGAGGTGCCACAAGTGCCAGGCTGGGGCTGGCGGGAGGCTTCTGAGGCGTGATGGGGGACGAATCCTCCTCCTCCTCCTCCTCCTCCTCCTCTTCCTCACCCCACCACACCTGGGCGCTGGGGGTGTCTGCACCAGGGAGGGAAGGAGAAAGTTTAATCCCTTCTGCTGCTGGGGGGATGCAGTGGACAGAGAAGGCTCCATGTTTCCCCTTTCTCTGTAAGGAGCCCCATGGCAGCCAGGGCCCCACCCTGCCCCTCCCAGAGACGCCCTCAGCCCCATCAGCCTCAGGGCCCCGTGGCAGTCAGCCCCCCCCCAACATGATCAGGGGAGGCCAGAGCTCCCCGACTCCACCCAGCATCCCCTGCCTTGGGGTGTGGCTGTGCTACCCCCACTGGTGTCAGTGGGGCTCATGTGGGTCAGTCCCGGTGCCTTGGCGAGCCCATGGGCACAGGATGTTACTAGTCCTCCACCGCCCCAGTCCTCCTCCCTTTCTCCTGGGTCTCCCCTCACCTCCAAAGAGGGAGCCTCGAAACACAGGGCTCCCAGACCCCATGGAGGAGCTGCTGGACCCGCAGGAGAATACGGAGCTGGTGCTGTCACTGAACTCCTGCTCTGGGCCGGGAGGAGGCGCCACAAGTGCCAGGCTGGGGCCGGCGGGAGGCTTCTGAGTCACCAGGCTGGGGCCGGCGGGAGGCTTCTGAGTTGCCAGGCTGGGACCGGCGGGAGGCTCCTCCGAGGCCAGGCTGGGGCCGGCGGGAGGCTTCTGAGTCGCCAGGCTGGGGCTGGCGGGAGGCTTCTGAGGCGTGATGGGGGACGAATCCGCCTCCTCCTCTTCTTCCTCCTCCTCCTCACCCCACCACACCTGGGCGCTGGGGGTGTCTGCACCAGGGAGGGAAGGAGAAAGTTTAATCCCTTCTGCTGCTTGGGGGATGCAGTGGACAGAGAAGGCTCCATGTTTCCCCTTTCTCTGTAAGGAGCCCCATGGCAGCCAGGGCCCCACCCTGCCCCTCCCAGAGACGCTCTCAGCCCCATCAGCCTCAGGGCCCCGTGGCAGTCAGCCCCCCCCCAACATGATCAGGGGAGGCCAGAGCTCCCCGACTCCACCCAGCATCCCCTGCCTTGGGGTGTGGCTGTGCTACCCCCACTGGTGTCAGTGGGGCTCATGTGGCTCAGTCCCGGTGCCTTGGCGAGCCCATGGGCACAGGATGTTACTAGTCCCCCACCGCCCCAGTCCTCCTCCCTTTCTCCTGGGTCTCCCCTCACCTCCAAAGAGGGAGCCTCGAAACACAGGGCTCCCAGACCCCATGGAGGAGCTGCTGGACCCGCAGGAGAATACGGAGCTGGTGCTGTCACTGAACTCCTGCTCTGGGCCAGGAGGAGGCGCCACAAGTGCCAGGCTGGGGCCGGCGGGAGGCTTCTGAGTCGCCAGGCTGGGGCCGGCGGGAGGCTTCTGAGTCGCCAGGCTGGGACCGGCGGGAGGCTTCTGAGTTGCCAGGCTGGGACCGGCGGGAGGCTTCTGAGTCGCCAGGCTGGGGCCGGCGGGAGGCTCCTCCGAGGCCAGGCTGGGGCCGGCGGGAGGCTTCTGAGTTGCCAGGCTGGGGCTGGCGGGAGGCTTCTGAGTTGCCAGGCTGGGGCCGGCGGGAGGCTCCTCCGAGGCCAGGCTGGGGACGGCAGGAGGCTTCTGAGTCGCCAGGCTGGGGCCGGCGGGAGGCTTCTGAGTCGCCAGGCTGGGGCTGGCGGGAGGCTTCTGAGTCGCCAGGCTGGGGCTGTCGGGAGGCTCCTCCGGGGCCAGGCTGGGGCCGGTGGGAGTTTCCTCCGGGGCCAGGCTGGGGCCGGTGGGAGTTTCCTCCGGGGCCAGGCTGGGGCCGGCGGGAGGCTTCTGAGTCGCCAGGCAGGGGCTGGCGGGAGGCTTCTGAGTCGCCAGGCTGGGACTGGCGGGAGGCTTCTGAGTCGCCAGGCTGGGGCCGGCGGGAGGCTTCTGAGTCGCCAGGCTGGGGCCGGCGGGAGGCTTCTGAGTCGCCAGGCTGGGGCTGGCGGGAGGCTTCTGAGTCGCCAGGCTGGGGCTGGCGGGAGGCTTCTGAGTCGCCAGGCTGGGGCCGGCGGGAGTTTCCTCCGGGGCCAGGCTGGGGCCGGCGGGAGGCCCCTCAGCTGCCACGGTGGTTGGCGGCTCCTGCTGGGCCCTGGGGCGCAGCTCCTGGCTCCTTGGCTTCCTGCAGTGGAAGCCCCAGAGCTGCCGTCCCCGGCTCCTGCCCTCCCCTGGCTCTTTGCTCCACAGCTGAACCCGGGGCCACTTCCGTTTCAGCCCAGAAGGTGCCTCTGGGTCAGCTAGAGGAGCTGCTGTCTTCCGCCTCCTCCAGCAGGCGAAGCAGCTCCTCCCTTTCCGCTGGCCACGAGCCTCTTCCCCGCCCGCGGGGACAGAGGAGCCGCTCTCCGCCTGCGCAGGCTGCCTGATGTTTGCTGGCTCTGGAGCCCCGTGCCCGGCCTTCCTCCTCAGCATCCGCCTTATTCGCTCCATCCTGGAATGGAGTGGGGAGCAGCCATGAGTCTGGCTTCAAAGCAGCCTCTCATTAACGAGCCTGCCTGCTCCCCTGCCCACCTCCCCTCTGCTGAGGCAATTTTTCCTCCCGACACATCCCACCCCAGGGCACAGGAACCCTCCACCTGGGGAACAAACCCTGACAAGGGACGGGCTGGGAGCCCCAGTGGTGGGATATTCCCACCACACAGGGGATGGCTCTGGAGAACTCCACTTACTTACTCTAGATCAGATGGAGCTGAATGACAGATGCTTGGGGTTGCTCCTCCCTTCACCCTCCTCGCTCTCCGCACCCAGGTGGCCGGAAACAGGTGCCACTCAATGCCCTGCCAGCAGGGCAAGGGGTAGCAACCAGCGATCGAAACTGGCTGTGAAAACAATACAATGCCACTAGCGGAACGCTCCTGGGACACTCCATAGCTGTACCCGGGGCCACCTCCATTTGGGACCAGAAGGTGCCTCAGGGTCAGCTAGGGGAGCTGGGGGCTTCCTCCTCCTCCAGAAAGCCAGAGCTGGCAATGCCAGCAGGACTTGATTCCCAGTCTCCCTGGCTCCGAGTGGGACCTGTTGTTCTGACTGACGGATTTGTTCCTTGTCCCCCATCCAAAGCCAATAACACATCTCTGGGTTGGCAGTCATGAGTTAGACCTTCTCAGCACCCCTCTGTCTCCCGCAGCCCTCAGCTGTTCCTTGGACTGAGGTGGCTTGGATGGTAACAGGAGTGGATATTGTTACTGGCTCACTGGGTGGTTCTAGCCAATGAGGGTCTCAGTCTAGCCTCAGAGGCCCACACCCCCAGACACTACAGGTCAGGGTGGACTGATTTAATTCCAAATGTTTTGTAGTTGTATTTTTGAGTTATTTTCCTAATGAGGGATTGATTCTCATGAAATTCTTAGTGGTGGCCGATGACAGAACACGGAGCAATGGTCTCAAGTTGCACTGTGGAAGGCTTAGCTTGGCTATTAGGAAACACTAGTTCACTAGGAGGGGGGTGAAGCCCTGGAATGGGTTCCCTAGGGAGGTGGTGGAATCTCCATCCTTACAAGTTTTTAAAGGTCAGCTTGACAAAGCCCTGGCTGGGATGATGAAGTTGGGGTTGGTCCTGCCTGCAGCAAGGGGTTGGACTAGATACCTCCTGAGTTCTGTTCCAACCCTACTCTTCTATGAGGCTAGGAATTGGGATCCATTCAAACATGTTGACTTGCTGGTTTTGCAGGATACAGAAAAACAAAAAGGTTGACTGAACCATTTGTTTTCATTTCAAACAAACTGAGGTAAAGAAGTATCTCTAGTTTGTGCACTGAACTGATTGTTCCTGCTCATAACATCCTTCCAGATTTTAGAAGTAGTAGCTCACACCTCCTCCTCTCTAGCCTTTATTCATATATTACAAGAGGAAAAGAAGCCTTCATCCTTTTCCAACTCCCAATCAGTTTCTTACATTTGAATGAAGTAGCTGCATCAACTGGAATGAAGAAAATATTCTTTCTGTACCCGCAGAAGAGGCTAGTGCTGCCAAAATCTGGCTGAGTGTTTCAATAACTTCTGGACCCCCAGGTTCTTAGGCAATGACTTCCAACAGTTCAGTGCTTTGACTTCCTCTGACACTTGGCAGCAAACATGGACTTCTTCATATATGTAGTTATTTAAATTACTTTAATAGGCTGGAGAAACTAGAGGCCTTAACATCACTTGTCATCATTTCAAATTTTATACTGGATAAGTTTAAAAAAAAACTTTTTCAATATAAATTTAAAAAACCCAGTTTGAATAAAAAAAATCTCGGGGCTGGGGGGGGGGGGGTTGTGAAAAAGCCACTGATTGGTCTTGCCCTTGATTTTAGAAGAACTACTTCATCTGAGAGAATCAGAAACTGCTTGTATTCTAGTCAAGGAGAGGAGGCAGCAAAATTCACCCTAGCAGTAATCTGTTGGGCCTTATTTGCTCAGTCTCAAACAAACAAGTGTGCAAAACTCTAGCTAGTCTCTTTTATGTAGGCCCAGCTAAGAGGTGGTGGGAGGGGCAGGAATGCTGTCTCCGTCTCGGATCCAGTAGCAATTGCACAGGATATTGCCACAAAACCTACATTTTACTGCCAAACTCTCTAAGCCAGTCCTCTTCTGCGCTTCCTGGGTTCTAAGTTTCAAATCCACAAAACCTTCCCCTTGACAGTCACTGCCCAGGTGGTGCAGCAGGCAGAGGAACCTGAGCGGTAACATTGTGACACCAGAGGTAACTCAGCCACCTGCCGCTCCCTGACTCCACTAACCCGGAGCGTAAACCCGAAGCCTGAGCCCTGCCTTGGGCATCGCTCCCACAGAAACCTGCAGGTTCCTTTACTGACTTATGCAAATCACCTGTGGAGAGTTAGCACTGACTGGCTGAATTCACTCTCAAGTCACAATGCCCTTCAGCTTACAGCATGAATGGAAGGGGCACAGGGTGGAAATCAGGCTTTTCAGGTGGCCCGTTTCCAATTGAGAAGAAGGGACAAGAGGGAAGGAGGAAGAGGGAAGCAAAATGGCCACATTCCAAATGCCCCCAGCGAGTCACAGGTTAATTCCAAGCCCAGAGGAAACCATTGTCGTCTGACTTTCTCTTTCACTTCAGCCATAGAATGTGCCTCAAAATAATTCCCATAGGAATTAGAGCAGATTTTTTAGTAAAACACCCAAGCTTGATTTTAAAAGAGGCCAGTTGTGGAAAATCCAGCACAACCCTCAGTGAATTGCTCCAAACTCTGAGGGTAAAAATGCTCCTCGCCTTCTTTCCAGTGTGTATTGGTCTAGCTTCAACTTCTAGCCATTGTCTGCTCATAACCTTTCTCTGTTAAAGGGAAGATGGAGGCTTGCGGTAGCAAGGCTCCAGGGCTCTGCGAGGTTCCCCCTGCCCCACATCCCTGTCCTGCCTGGCTGTTGGCAAGGGAGCTCTGTGAGGTCACAGACGCCTCACTCATAGAATCATAGACTATCAGGGTTGGAAGGGACCTCAGGAGGTATGTAGTCCAACCCCCTGCTCAAAGCAGGACCAATTCCCAACTAATTGTCTTTGCTCAATGGGCTGAGTTCCTGCCAAAAGCTTTTGTGAAGTCACTGCCACACCCACCTTTCCCTGGCAGGCCTGACCTCTGCCCCTGGCCAGCCCAGCTGGATGCTTGAGCTGCACCCCGGATCACCCCACTTGCTCATTATTGATTCTGGGGAGCAAGCAGGCTACCCAGTAAAACAGCAGAGTCTGTTCCGCACCCCACACTGAGTTTTTCATAGAGGCTGTGAAACAATTGTTGTGAAACAATTCAGTCTCCTAATGTGGCCTCTATTTCACGGGCTATGAAATTTCACACTCTTAGCACCCAATTAAGCCCAATTGTTTGTAATTCACTAAAAGGCACCTTCCCAACCAGTTATGATGGTAGGACACCAGGAAACAGAGACTCCACCTCTCCCCTGGGTAATTTCTTCCAGTGGCTAGTCTCCCTCACTGTCATCATTACATTGGAAATTGACAACCTCTGATAAGGGCCCAATTTATGACAATCTTTTAAATAATTTAAATAGAAGAGAAAAAATAACATTCAGTAGAACATGTTCACTGCCAAGCTTTTCAGACAGTCGCACCACTGATGTGATAGCTAAGGCCCCGGAAGCAAATCTAGCTGAAATGCTAACCCAGCTTTGGGCAGCAGTAGCTTCCTTGAAAGGTGCAGAAAATATTGTCTTCCTTTCACTTTATTCAAATCGTTCAGTTCAATCGACTAGTTTGTTGAAATTCAAGAAAGCCATTGGGCAGTCACAAAACTGGCAAACTTGTTTTCCTCCCTCAATCTAGGGATAAAAACTAGGGGATAGATCTACTGGATCATCAATCTAGAAACTCGTGGAGACAAGAATGTATCATTTCAGTTCACGAACCACACATCAAATTGCCTTTGTTTAAGAAATCTGTCAGTTTGAAATGCAAAACATTTTGATACAACTTCTTTCTTATGCTTCTCTTTCTAGCTCTGGCATGGCCTTGCTGTGTGACCAAAGAGAGGTCACTTCTTTTCTCTTTCCCTCGGTATCCTGGGGGATGGAGAAAGTTCTCTCAGCCCTAGCAGGGGAGAGATTGAGCAAGTCAGGCGCGTTAGGGCCCTCGTGCTCTAAGGGACAATGGGTGATTGTTGTTTGGGGCAAGAATCCCAACGGATTTGTTACTTGTCCCCCAACCAAAGCCAATAACACCTCTCTGTATTTTCAGTCATGAGTTAGACATTCTCAGCATCCCTCTGTCTCCCGCAGCCCTCAGCTGTTCCTTGGATTAGGGAGGCCTGGATGCTAAGAGAACTGGAATTATTTTACTGCCTTCCTGGGTGTTACTAGCCCATGATTGTCTCGGTCTGGCGCCCAAGGCCCACACCCCAGACACTAAAGATCAGGATGGGTTGATTTCACTCAAAGTTTTTTGTATTTGCATTTTTGAATTATTTTCCTAATGAAAGATTGATTCTCACGAAATCTTAGAGCTGGCAGATGACAGAACAAGGAGCAATGCTCTCAAGTTGCAGGGTGGAAGGCTCGGATATTAGCAAAAACTTTTTCCCTAGGAGGGTGGTGATGCCTGTGAATCTGCTAGGATAGAGTCCCCTATCTTGTATCTATATCTAGAGCCTATATTTTTTCTTACCTTCCACACAGATGACAACGTCTTGGAAATAAATACACGCGGGAATGAAAAACACGCACTGAATTTCCTCTACAGCAACTGGCTCTTGGTTCTGAATGAGAGACCGCGAGCTGGAGGCTTGCTGCAGCAAGGCTACAGGGCTCTCTGAGGTTCCCCCTGCCCCGCATCCCTGTCCTGCCTGGCCGTTGCCAAGGGAGCTCTGTGAAGTCACAGACGCCTCATCATCTTTGCCCAATAGGCTGAGTTCCTGCCAAAGGCCTTTGTGACATCACTGCCACACCCACCTTTCCCTGGCAGGCCTGATGTCTGCCCCTGGCCAGCCCAGCTGGGTGTTTGAGCTGCACCCCGGATCACCCCACTTGCTCATTACTGATTCTGAGGAGCAAGCAGGCCACCCAGTAAAACAGCAGAATCTGTTCCCCACCCCACACTGAGCTTTTCATAGAAGTTATGACACAATTCGATCTCCTAATCTGGCCTGTATTTCACAGGCTATGAAATTTCACATACTTTGCACCATATGAAGCCCAATTGCTTGTAAGTCACTAAAAGGCACCTTCCAGAATGACAGGCAGTTGTGACGTGAGGACACCAGGAAACAGAGACTCCACCTCTCCCCTGGGTAATTTGTTCCAGTGGCAAGTTTCCCTCACTGTCAAAAATGTGGGCCTACGTCTCATTTGAATTTCTCTGGCTTCAGCTGGCAGCTCTTGGTTCTTGTTGTGCCTTTTTTGGCTAGACTGAATTAGCCCTGCCCCATGAAATGCAATCTTCCTGTCCTACTGGACCCCTCAGCCAGGAGAACCCAGTAGGGGCCTCCTAGCTGTTTGTCTGCCCATCTGGGGACAGGACTTCCTCTCCGTGGGGATATCAGATGCACCTGCAGCAGCAATGCAGAAGTGAGTGCGCTGCATCAGCCCGGCGTTGGGCTCAGGGCTTTGGCCTTGGCAGCTTCTGCTCCAGTCACGTCTCTGGCTGCCTGGACTCAGAGCTTCTGGCCCCCTGTGGCTGCAGCCAGTGCTGGAGCACTGGGCTCAGGACTTTCATGCCCCTCCCCACTCCTGCCGGCGCTCTGGGTGCCTGGGCTCGGGGCTTCTGCCTGGCATCTGCAGCGGGGGCTCTGGGCTTCCCTTGCAGTTCCTTCTGGGGCTCAGGGGTCCACTTCTCTGGATGCCCCGAAAATGGTAGGAGCCGAGGTGCTCCCAAGTAGTAGGTAGGAACTGAGGTGCTGCCAACAGCAGGACCCACCTGCACATCTGGGAACCTCCTCTAGCTTCAGAAAGGTTGCTGGCTGCTGCCCTTGGAGCCCAGCTCTGAAGGCAGCATAGAAGTGAGGGTGACAATGCTGTGACCCCCCCCCACAACAACCTCTGAACTCCCCCATTCTCCCAGGTTGGTCGGGACCCCCATGGTTACAATACCAGGAAATGTCAGGTGGAAACATCTGAAATGGTGACGTCGGTCAATTTCAAGGTGAGAGGGTTTGTAAATTAGTCAAAGTGAGCCCTGAATGTGGTAGGGACGTGGCTATTATGGAGGCCCGAGCAGGTTTGCACTCCCAGTTCTCCTGAAAGGCCGTGGAGAATTCCTGCTGCCTGAGAAACTTCCCAGAATAAGCTACCAGGACTGGGGGGAAACGAAGGAAACCAACCAAAGCCTGAGCTAGGATGGAGAGCATTGATCCAAGCCGTGTTTGAACCCCTACACCCCCACCTGCCTGCCTGCGCTGAAACGGACAGAGGGGCACTGATTTCTAGTTGTGAACTTGCTACCGACCCTGGGCTTCAGCACAAGCCGTACAGCCCATACTCTGAACTCTTGGATAAACAGCAAAGCTGGCTTTTCCCAAACCTTTCCCCCCAGTGCCCTGCATCCACTTGGGATTGTGCCCAGCAGAGGCTGGTGGAGGGGAGGGGAAGGGAGAGGAGGACATGCAAATGTTGTGGCGTCTGCACTACTCCACAGACACACACACACAGCAATGCAGGGCGTAATATCCAGGACAATAAATTATTTGGCCATAACCTACAAAATCCTCAGTGTTGAAAGTCCAATTTCTCTAGAAAACAATGGGAGGGAGGGGTTAGGGAGCTGCAGTAACACCTGGACTTCCGGTCTCTGGCCAGGCACATCCCCCTCTCCAGAGTTTTCACTGCTATCGTCTCCAAACTGGTCCTCCTGATCTAATGTGAGGTCACATCCTGGCCTTTAGGGACATTGGTAGGATATTCCCTGTTCCCAGCTGCAGCATCACCCTCATTATCCTGCCTGATAAGGATCCTGCCTAAATGGCATGTGGCATGACAGGTTCTTTGCTGAGGGCCCTTGACAGCTCTCAGTCAAGGTCTGAATCGGATGGGCACGTGCAGCTGCATTTCCTGACTTTTTACTGGACTCCTGGACCCTCTCATGCTGCTGCTTCCAATGTTCCTTCTCGCTCAGCGCTGAGCAGCAGAATGCTCCTTGCCCTTTGGCTGTGCGACATCCAGACGTCTAGTCCTGCTGCTCTGAAAGAAACCATCTTCACAGCCCTAATCCTGGCAGATATTGATTAAAATCTTGCAGTGCTCCTCTAAGTGTAGTTATGATTGGACGTGCTTCTTGCTAGGGGGGATTTTCATACAGATGAACTGCATGAAACAGAGGGAAAGACAAAGAGAAGCATCAACATTTCTAAGAACTTGAACAATATTTGAAGACCATATATTGGTGTCTAATGACCTCCTGCTGCCGGGAGATGCAACTGGTATTTTAATGACACACTCACTCCGCTTGTGCCTGACCTGAGATTCAGGAGGGATAGCTCAGTGGTTTGAGCATTGGCCTGCTAAACCTAGTATTGTGAGTTCAGTCTTTGAGGAGGCTATCTAGGGAATGGAGGTAAATTTCTGTCTGGGGATGGGTCCTGCTTTGAGCAGGAGGTTGGACTAGATACCTCCTGAGTTCCCTTCCAACCCTGCTATTCTATGAATTCTGTCCTCTTGTGTTGGCAGAACAAATAAACCCCACCTCCAATTACCCCTTACACAATCCATTTGAGTTCAAGAAAGAGAGATCTGTCTTGCAACAAGTTTTAACATTACGGGGCAAAGACTAAGGTGAGTGGTCTATTTTTCTTTCAGTTCTAATACCTGAGGAAAGCTTCAAAATCCATTCTGTCGACCAAGAGAAAAGATTGTTTTTCTGTTCTCAAAGTGCTGATGCATTTGACCCCAAAATGTTGTCTTCATTTTCTCTCACAAAATAACTTGCAGTGAAATGGGACCAACTGCCTAAACTATCCTGAACGCTGCATGTCGGAGTTTGGGAATATCAGGATAGATCATCACCTGGCATCAGTTGTCACAGATCCATCAGCATCAGCAGAGCTACGGTGATTTATACCAACCGAGTGTCTGTTCCATTCTGCTGTACTGAGTTAAATGGTGTCATACGCTGTGCATATGAAGATGAAAATAGTCTGTTTAAAATGACCCCTTGGTTTCACAGAATCTTGTTTAATGGAGGGTTTTTATCTTTTTTTTTCTAAAAATGTGTTTCATTTATTTGAATATCAAACATTTTCATTTAAAATTTCCCAGAGTAAGTTTTGTGCTGGTGAAATATTCCCAGCTGACAGCCCTGGAGAGAGAAGATTGTGAATAATGACAGTACAGTATGAAATGGGCTTCCCCAGTGCACCATTCTCTGCCCCCATGGAAAGTCTCATGGGTTCGGGGTGGATACACACCGATAAGGGAATGAAATCTCTCTTGCTTTAGCGAGAAGGCCTCACTCCCTGCCGCGCCCGAGAGGGACAAGCCAGAACAGATGCTGCAGTGGGTGGAGCCACCGTTGCCTGTCCCCGCCCCCTGGAAGTCAAGGGGCGGGACAGGAAGTATAAAAGCCCGGCCTCAGCGTTCAGTTGGGGGCAGACTGCCAGAGAGCGCAGACGCTGGTGCCCGAGCTCCCGCCGGGCCCAGCCTGCCCCATGCTCGGTACCCGAGGAGCACTGGCCCGACCTGCCCTGTGCTCGGTACCCAGAGGAGCCTCCCCACACCCGCTATCCCGAGGAGTGGCCTGAGCTTCCCCACGCCCAGTACCCTGTGGAACCCATGGCCTGGGACCCACCGGACGACGCCAGCGGAAGACAGGTACCCAGTGAAGGGGAGATTGGAAGTGGCCCGGGGTAGCCGACCCGTCAGGCTGCAGATATACCTGAGCCCATGTCAGTGTGTTGCAGCCAGGATCCCCACTGACTGCAGCGGCTCCTCGCCGCTGTTAGGGCCCTAGGCTGGGACGCAGTGGAGCGGGAGGGCTTGCGCCCCCCTGCCACCCTCCCCAGGGTGGCAGACTCCCCCTCCCCCTGGCCTGCTAGGAGGCCTTTGCTATTGTTTCGCTCGCTGCTCAGCCCCTGCCTGAGGGCCCGAGCTCTAATTGACTCTCTGTTGCTCAGCCTTGCAGCTGAAGGCCTGAGCCCTACCGACTCGGTATTGTCGCCGCTGCCCTGAAGCAAAGAGCCTGACCCCATTATGTGCGGCAAGCCGGTGTGGCTCCCCTCAGCCCCAGGGAGGGTCGAGCCCTGGCCCCCCCCCCCCTCACCCACACTTGCATAGTTGAGTTTTCTTCTTAGTTTGAAGCGGGAGAAGGAACAGGAACATCTGGACCCGCTTAGCTTCCAAGGGAACCATCTTTCTTGATGCTGTTTGACCTGCAATTCATTGTGGCCCTTTAGGTGGAGATCAGTGGGTATTCTCTAGGAAGCTGCTTTATGACTCTGCTAAAGAACTATCTTCTGAAAAGGACACGCTGGTCCTCCCACTGTCTCCACTCACTCATGGTAAATTATAGAGATTTGTAGTCGCAGGTTGTACAGGATGATAAGATACTGCATGTGAGCATGGGAGAGAGGGAGATGTTTTACTTAGTATTCATTAGGGTCCTTTCCTTTGGAGGTGGAAGGTTTTCCAAACTCACTTGCTGCCTCTGCTTCCCGACTGCAGAACTCCAGTTTTAGGCTGTGCAAGAAGCCAGGGCAGGCAGGAGGGTCTCACCCATCGTTTTAATTCAGCTCCCGCTGCTTAACTTTGCTCTTCATTCATATCTCCTCAGTTAATATACAGTGAACCAGTGTGAACATAATCTTACTGATTTCAACAGGAATGCTGGTTATTGAACTTAATCAGCATTTATTACTAGTTTGTGGTTTTAACTGACTTCTTATACATAGCATAGCTCCTGGTTTAATTATGAAAAGGTAGGTAGACAAGTAGACGCTAGACAGATGGGGTTAGAGTTGGTGACCCGTGAGCCATATATGTTGTTACAGTGGATTTACCCCAGCTAAGACTGTGGTCCTGAAAAATTTAATATCTTACAGAACTTTGTTAAGGCTGCAGACACATTCCAGAGGTCAGAGCAGAACCCTCTGACCTCTGTTGATGAAAGTGTCACTGCACAATAATTTCAATGACAGATGAGCAGAGGCCATCAGACCCAACAACGTAGAACTGGGAGATCCAGGAGTGACAACTGCCATGAGGACAGGGCCCCTGCTGGGGATGAGACTGAATGAGATGTAACAGAACTGGGGGGGGGGGCTACCAATGGCTTTGCTGGGACCCCAGCTTTCCCCTTCACTCCGAGCCAGTGCCGCTCATTCCTCACCTGGGTGGGCACCTCTGGGGATCTCCCTTCCTGGGGAGCCCTGGAGATCCGGGACCCTCTGCTCTTCCCCTGGCTCCATCAGGGAATCCTGCTGGTGGGGAAGGAAACAGGCGAGGGAGGAGGCGCTGGGTGAAATCTCCCCTGAGGGCTTGGTGCAAAGCCCGTGCCCTGATTTTAACCCAGGCCTGTTCTCTGTAGGGGAGGGATGTTGGATCCAAGCAGGGGGAAAAGTTAACGGGGGTCCCCTGGAGGCAGTGAGATTTCGGGGGGGCGAGGGGCAGTGCCCCTTGCAGGGAACAAAGGGAAGAGAAGGGCTAGGGAATAAAAGCCAGGAGGCCTGACTCCCAGCCTCTGCTCTAACCCACTACAGCCCCCAACACAGGGATAGAACCCAGGAGTCCTGCTGACTCCCCCTACTCTAACCCACTAGATTCCCCCCGGCTGCTGGGGTGGGGGGAGCAGGGCATTGGGCGAAGGACTCCGCGGGATGACAGGATCCCATCTGCGGCTCCAACGCGGGAGCCTCTAGCCTGGGTGTCCCCGGGAAATCCTTCCTCTGGGCACCCGGGTTCCCCCCGAGGCTCCAGCCCGGCTGGCCCAGCAGCGCAGCCCCCCAGCTCCCTGCCCCCACGCCGCGGCTGCTCCGGGTGCGGGGGGGCGCGAACCCGATCTGCCCCGGCGCAGGGAGGCTGGACCCGGAGCCAGTCTGCGCCAGGAACCAGCAGCGGCTGGGCTGTTTTCCCAGGGATGGTGTTTATAACGGTGCTGATTGCCCGGACTCCTGGGTCCTCAGGGGAGAGGCCAGAAGGGAGGGGCCGCTGTGCTCATCTAGGGCTCCCCCCGAAGGACAGAGGCGGGCGCGGGCTGGGCCCCCAGTGTGTCCCGGCTGGGGAGCAGATGTAGAGAGGAAGAGCGAGATCCGCAGCGAGAGCGAGGAGGGGAGAAGGACCCCCCCCACATACACCCCTCCAGCAGGAGAACCAGACAGCCGGGGGGATGGCAGCCCTGGTAGGAAACAGTCCCTGAACTCTGCCCTTGGGCGCTACTGTAACCAACCCAGTTAATAATAAGTATGGAGTGAGGCAGTGGGGTTAGAAATGTTCCCTAACCCCCTTGGGCAATCAGAACCGCTCTGGGCCCCCGGGCAGGGGGGCTGGCTGGCTTTGGGCAGTGGGGAACGGGGCACAAGGCTTTTCCCTCTCTAGGGGGCTCTGGCTCCGATCCAGCCCCTGGGGCGGGGGACTGGCTGGCTCAAGGGGGATGGGGAAGGGGGTCTTTACCCTCTAGGGGGCTCTGGCTCCGATCCAGCCCCTGGGGCGGGGGACTGGCTGGCTCAGGGCAGCGGGGATGGGATAGATCAGGTTGGGGACTATCTTTGGTCACTGCAGAGGCATTTGGGGAGTTACATAGGAGAGAATGTGAAGAGTGTTGTTTTCACTGTCTGGCCTGTGATCACTCACCAGGCGCCAGTGGGGTTCGAGGAGGTGGCCGTGTATTTCTCCCGGGAGGAGTGGGGACTCCTGGACGAAGGGCAGAGGCAGCTCTACAGGGACGTCATGCAGGAGAATTACCAGACTCTGATCTCGCTGGGTGAGACGCAGCTGCCCCTGCTCCTTGGGGATTGCGGGGGGAGAGGGGGTTATGCACCCAGGGTGGCTTCAGCACATGATTCTTCCCGAGCTCTGTAGATTTCTCGTGGAGTGGCCCCTGAAGCCCCCAGACCCCCACCTCTTACCACTGAGATGTATTTCATTTATGTGGCTCTAGCACCTCTGAGCCCCAGCCATGGCACTGTGCTGGGTGCTGTATATTATATATTAAGTGTATTATGGTAATGCCTAAGAAACCCAGTCATGGGCCGGGCCCCCACTGAGCTTGGTGCTGCACAGACCCAGAACAGAGGCAATCCCTGCCCCATGGAGCATAATGCAGAGCCGTGACTCCCTCACAGGGGGCACAGCCCACCTGCCCCCAGGCATCTCCCTGCCCCCAAAGAGTCCCTGTGAACTTTCCCCCTCCACTCTGATCCTGTGTCCCCCCACTGAGAGCGAGGCTGGGATTAAAATCAGGACACATTCTCTGCACCGAGCCCTTGCGGGAGATTTCACCGAGCCCTGTCTCTCCTCTTTCCTTCCCCCGAGCAGGATTCCCTGTCCCCGACCTGGCCATGATCTCCTGGATGGAGCGAGGGGAAGAGCCGAGGGTCCCGGATATCCAGGGCTCTGAGGAAAGCGAGATCACCCGCACAGGTGAGGAATGAGGGACACCGGCTCGGAGTGAAGGGGGAAGCTGGGATCCCAGCCAAGCCAGCGGGAGCCCCCCAGTTCTGTCTCCACTCACTCTGTATCATCCCCAGCAGGGCCCTGTCCTCATGGCAGGTGTCACTCCTGGATCCCGCCCCTGGCAGGAGCCCTCCCCTCCCCCAGCCTTTCTCTGAGGGCTCAGCAGGGATGTTGGGGCAACCCCGAGGAAGGGTTCAGGTTCATGGGGGAGGGGTGCTTCCAGCCCATCAGGTTTTCTGCTCAGTGACAAACCCCTTTACTGACCCCTCTCTCACCGGTGCAGGGAACGAGCCCTAGCTGGATTCTCTTCAGGAATCACTCTGTGAAATGTTCTCCGTGTGTTCCCTGAAGGACATCAGACTCCATGATCATGTTATGGTCCCCTTCTGGCCTAAAATCAGTGGGGCCAGATCCCCAGAAGGTGTAAATCAATGTCACTCTGCTGGAGTCGGTTGAGCCAGATGCCCGGAGGGTGTAAATCAGCATCGTTCCACCTTCCTCTCTGAATGTCTCTTTCTTTCCCGGCAGGCGAGAGGCACTGGAGGCGGAGCCAGGAGAAAAGCCTCAAGAGGCTGGACCCCCAGCAGACCTTCCCAGGGATAGCCCGGAAGTGGGCCATGCAGAACCCCAGCCAGGGCAGGGCTTGGGGGAGCCAGCAGGAGGCACCCCCGCCCAGCAGATCTGCTACATCCAGACGCCAGGAGCGAGGCTTCGGCCGGCTCCTGGGCATCCTCTTCGAGCCCTCAGCCGTGGCAAGGCCACCTCGGCCCAGGGAGCTCGGGAGGGCCCCTGGGTGCAGAAAGGGCTCTGGGAGGCCCTACGGCTGCACCGAGGGTGACAAGAGCTTCCAGCAGAAGCCGCATTTGGTGACTCACCTGCACACCCACACGGGCGAGCGGCCCTACCTGTGCGCTGCCTGCGGCCAGGCCTTCGGCCAGAGCTCCAACCTGATCGAGCACCAGCGCACCCACACTGGCGAGACCCGCTTCCGCTGCCCCGACTGCGGGAAGTGCTTCTGCCTCAGCTCCAACCTGGCGCGGCACCGGCGCCTCCACACAGGGGAGCGGCCCTACCGCTGCACCCAGTGTGGGAGGAGCTTCTGCCACAAGCACCAGCTGACCCAGCACCACCAGGGACACACCGAGGAGGAGGCCGTTGCAGTGCTGAGCCTAGGACCCAAGGGGGCCGCCCCAGTGGTAGAGATCAGGGATGCACCGTGAGCTGTGGATGGGACACTGCCATGCCTGCGTTAGATATTGCTCAGCTTTCTGCTGCAATGTGATGCTGCAGCTTCTGTAGCACCAGGGCTGGGCCCTCTGCTGCAGTAGGATCCTGCGAAGGGTTCTGCAAAGCTCCAGGGGAAGTCACTGGCTGGCGTGACAGGGAGCTGAAAGAGCCGAGAAGCGGGAGGGAGCGTTTATTGCTGCAGTCAATAAAATGTGTTGTGATTGGTTAATGATAATGCGATGGAACTGCCACCACTTCTTGGCCACTAAAAGACTGTCAGACACGCTTAAAAAGAAACCCTACAGCTCAAAGGAAAGGGAATAAGGGGGACGGTAAAAATAAAAGCCTTACTTAAGACTTGACTTTTCACAGCCTTCACTGGTTTTCCTTCTTTTTGGGTATCTTTAATACAATGATAAAAAGATTTGGTTGTTGTTGCCATGGGCTTAAGTCAGCAGTAATTTGATATGAAACCCCAGACCGCTTTCAGCTCTTCAGTGTTTAATCTTACCCCTTTTCAGACCTGGACCCCCCCTTTTCAGCACAACAAGGGCCCTGAATGAAATTAGGATCACTAGACACTACTAGAATAAAGTGTACGGAAGGATTCATAGACTGGAAGGCACCATTAGATCATCTCCTCTGTATAACACAGGCCGTTACGACTTTCCTGAATTAATCCCTGTTTGAACTAGAGAAGATCTTTTAGAAAAGCATCCAATCTTGATTTAAAACTGGCCAGGGATGGAGAATCCACCACGATCCCTTGGTAAATTGTTCCACTGGTTAATTCCCCTCATTGTTAAAAATTCGCAAGGCACTGATGCCTGGGTAAAACTGATTATTTTAATCAGGAAATCCAGAGTTAAGAGTCCTGGGGAAATATTGGCACATCCCGATCTTGTGCATATTCATTGGAACAGGGCATCTCATCCCAGAGAAGGGAGAAAATGCTCCCTCTCTATGCACCTACAGAAACCTCCCTCTCTACAAATTTCCTGTCTTTGGGATCCGATCACCAATGAGTGTCTGTTCTGATGATGTAATCCTTTGGGGTGGAGTGTCTCTGGATAAAAATGCCTTTGCCTTTCTTGGACAGTTTCAACTAAGCTCAGTGGAATTATTTCTGTTAAAGAAACACAGTAATTGATATCATTAAATATTAGCAGGCAAATGTATAGCACGATTGGAAGCCTGGGAGCTGGGAGGAGGTGAATTACAACAGGAAATAAAAGCTCTGATTTTTAACAGTCAAGGTGATTAACCATGATTTATCCGGGAATGTGATGGATTCTTTTATCACTCAAAATCAAGATTGGACATTTCCCTTCAAAAGTTCTAGCTCAACCAGCAGTTATGAAATGGATGCAGGAGCTACTAGGAGAAATGTTCTGGCCTGTGGTAACAGGTCAGATTAAGATGATCCTAATGGCCCTTTCTTGCCTTAAAATGTATTAATCTATTATTACTCCACACACAGTAAACACACCTGACATGGCTGAACTGGCCTAAATTAGAAGAGATTCTCCGTGACCTTTTGGCACGTTTGGGCAAAGTGAGTCTAAAAGACAACAGATCAGATCCACCACTCACCTCCATGGGGGCATCTTACATTTGCTTTGCAACAGGGATAAGACACAACCCAACGTGCAGAACAGCATGAATTCATGCTGACTACATGCTTTCCTTTTTGCATTTCAAGCAGGTGAGGCACTGAATCTGGTCTAGTCGATTTCATGTTTGTTTCTAATCCATTTCACTTTTAGGCTCTAACATAATGGGGCAATCTCTGGGTAGCAAACAATGCAAGTTTCACAAAGCTTCCCCTGCTTACTTAGCAGCAGAATTTGATTCTAGACCCTTAAAGTCCACAGCATGGGCCTCTACTGCTTGAGATAAAGGAGTATTAGCATGCAGCTGTAGAAGGCTGTTATCTTCCATGTGGCTGCGCCTCAAGAGGCAGAGAAAACTATAAAAGATGCATTTTCTGATTAAAAAAAAGACATTAAACAAAAATTCCCTGCCCCTGTTCCTATAACCCCAGACATTATTAAACCAGCTCATTTTTTTTTTTACAAGAGAGAACCCTGGGGTCCTGGCTCCCAGCCCCCACTCCTCTAACCCCCCAGATCCCACTCCCCTCCCAGAGCTGAGCAGAGAACCCAGGAGTCCTGGCTCCCAGAGCTGGGCAGAGAACCCAGGAGTCCGAGCTCTTCCAAGGGCAGCAGGCAGAGGGAGGCAGCCCAGGAGCAGGAACGATGCGGCAGGGAAGATTTCAGGGGACTGGGTTGCAGGCGCACTGCATCCTGTCTCCAGCTGAGCTGCTGCTGGCAGCGGATCCTCGCCCCGGACCCCAGCGGGCGGAGCTTCTGCCCCTGCTGGGGTGGGGTGGGTTCGCTTCCCGGGTCGCTGCCGGTCCCGCGCGCGGAGCCCCGCACCACTGCCAAGGGGGCAGGAGCAGCTCAGCTGCCGGGATGCTGCCTTTAAATAGCCCCGAGCACCGCCAAAGCGCAGGGCCACGGCTGGGGCTGAGTCCTTCCGAGGGTGAGATGGGGGGCGGAAAGCAGCCACGCCGCTGTGCAAAGGGGCTGGGAGCCAGGACTCCTGGGTTCTCTCCCCAGCTCCGGGAGGGGAGTGGAGTCTGGGGGGTTACAGGAGGGGGAGGGCTGAGAGACAGGACTCCTGGGTTCTCTCCCCAGCCCTGGGAGGGGAGTGGGGTCTGGGGGTTACAGCAGGGGGAGCCAGGACTCCTGGGTTCTCTCCCTAGCTCCAGGAGGGGAGGGGAAGGGAGTGGAGGTTGAGGGGTTACAGCAGGGGGAGCCAGGACTCCTGGGTTCTCTCCCCAGCTCTGAGAGGAGTGGGGTCTGGGGGGGGAGGTTACAGCAGGGGGAGGGCTGGGAGACAGGACTCCTCCATCATTCTGGCACTGATCACTGGAAGGGCCCTTGTGAAATTTCACCTCAGCTTGGATCTGCCCCCACCCCTGTGCACAGAACAGGGCCAGGTTTAAAACCAGGCAGCAGCTTCTGAACAGAGCCCTCTGGGGAAATGTAACAAACTCACCTGTTTTCTTCCCTGCCAGCAGGATTCCCCCGTGATTGCCGTGATGCAGGGAGAGGAAGGGCCTTGTGTCCCAGATCTTCAGGGTGCTGAGGAACAGGAGAGCCTGAAAGGTTCCTGCAAAGGTGAGCAATGAGTGACACTGGTTCAGAGAGTGGCCAGGAGTGAAGGGAACAGCTGGGATCTCAGCAAAACTGCCGGGAGTCCCCCAGTTCTGTCTCGTCTGGCTCAGTGTCATCTGCAGCAGGTGCCCTGTCCTCACGGCAGGTGTCACTCCCGGCTGCCACCCCTGGCAGGAACCCTCCTCTCCCAGCCTTTCTCTGAGGGCTCAGCTGACCCATTGGGGCAGAACCAGCCTTTCCTCTCCCTACTGGGGAAGTGTTTGAGGGAATTGACTTCCTGCCCCTCAGGTTTTCTGCTCAGTGGCAAACCCATTTGCCACCCCGGGGGGGTTTGTCAACCAAGCAGACCAACTTTCTGACCAAACAAACCCAAACATCCTTGCCCCACCCCTTCTCTGAGGCCCCACCCTACTCATTTCATCCCCCTTCCCTCTGTCGTTCACTCTTCCCCACCCTCACTCTCTCACTCACTCATTTTCACCCGGCTTGGGAGTGTCACTTTTCAACCAGGTGTTTGGTTGAAAACTGGACACCTGGCAACCCCAGAGAATGAGCCCTGGCTGGATTCTCTCTCTCCCATCAGGTGGCAGGATGGATGAGGAGAGTTCCCTGCAGCATGGGCCTGTGGGAGCAGATCCAGATGGGGCATCACCCGATGAGGATGCTTCCATGGGAGAAGAGCCACATGGGATGCTGCCTGGTGGGAATGAGTCCATTGAAGAGGACCCAGATGGGGCATTGTCTGATGAGACTTTATCCCAGGTTCCAGCCCTGCGGCAAACCTCTGAGCACTCTCCTGGCTCACAAACCCCTTCAGCCTTGGAATCTCAGTGGGAAAGGCCCCCAGGGCTGCCTCTTCCATTGGCACCCACTCAGCCCAGACCAGCCCCCAAGAAACCCCCTTACCGCGAGGCACACCCGACCATCTGCAGCGAGTGTGGGAAGAGCTTCACCCGGAGCTCCCTGCTGGCCCAGCACCAGCGGGTGCACACAGGGGAGCGGCCCTACCAGTGCACTGAGTGCGGGAAAAGCTTCAGCCGCAGTTCCACCCTCATCCAGCACTGGAGGACCCACACGGGGGAGCGGCCCAATACGTGCACCGAGTGCGGGAAGGGATTCAGCCAGCGCTCCGACCTGGTGAAGCACCAGCGCACCCACACCGGGGAGCGCCCCTACCAGTGCCCCGACTGCGGTCAGAGCTTCAGCCGCAGCTCGACCTCATCAAGCACCAGCGCATCCACACCGGGAGCGGCCCTACATCTGCCCTGACTGCGGGAAGGGCTTTAGCCGCAGCTCTGACCTCTTCCAGCACCAGCGCACTCCAGCGCGGCGAGAAACCACAAGTGCACCGAAAGCGGGAAGAAGTTCAGCCGCAGCTCCAACCTCATCCGCCACCAGCGCACCCACACGGGCGAGAGGCCCCACGCCTGCCCGGACTGCGGGCGCGGCTTCTCCCAGAACTCCCACTACACGGACCACCAGCGGAGCCACCGCCATGAGAAACCCTACCACTGCACCCAGTGTGGCAAGGACTTCGGGCGCAGCTCCACCCTGGTCAAGCACTGGCGCACACCAGGGAGATCTTGTGAGCCTGGGGCAGAAGGCGGGACCTTCAACTCTCCAGTCGTGGACCAGGAATCCCAATGTGGCCTCCTGGGGAACTTGACTCAGTGTTGCCCCCAGGGTCAGCTTGAGATGTCGTCCACCAGTAGAGTCAATGCTCTTCTTCTGGGGAACTTGACCCAATATCTCCCTCAGGGTCAGCTTGGGTTTGTGGTGCCACTAGTCACCGCTGGTCCCTTGGAGAATTTGATACAGTGTATTATCCAGGGTCAGCCTGATTAACAGTGTTACAAGTCAATGCTCTTCTCCTGGGGGATTTGAAACAATGTCTCTAGCAGGGTCCATCTGATACAATGTTTCCAGTGGGATCACACATACCTCTTAACCTGGCACATTTGATACAATGTTTCCACCAGGGTCATTTCTCCTTTCCGTAAATAATTTGATTCAATGTTTCTAAGAGAGTCAATTCTTCCCTGGAGGGTAGGCCAGGGTTCCTTTGATGCAATGTCTCCTTCCTTGGGCGCATTGATACATTGTCTCCAATAGAGTCACTCTTCCTCTTTTCAGAGAACTTGGTACAATGTTTCCACCATTGTCAATTCTTCTGTCCTGGTTGCTTTGATACAACTGTATCCAAGAGGGCCAGTTCTTCGCAAGTGATATCTCTAGACCAAGATCAGTGTGATACAATGTCTCCACTCAAGGTCCTTCCTAACTACTTTGGGTGAATTGATACATTGCCTCCAGTAGAGTCAACTCTCGTCTCCCAGGGCAATTTGAATCCAGGGTGACCAATACTCCCCTTGAGGACTGGATACAATAGTCAGATCCTCAGATGGTGTGAATTGGCATGGGTCCACTGCAGTGAATGGCGTTCTAGTGATATATACTAGGTGAAGATTTGCCCCAATGTTTCCATCATTAGTTCTTCTTTCTAGGGGGATTGAAGCCAGGAACCTGATCCTGCCCTCACTTACATGGCCATTTTACATCAGTATAATTCCACTGACATCAGTGGGGTTGCTCCAGATTTACACCAAGGTCAGTGGGGTCAGAATCCAGCTGTAACTCATCTTCCATGGATATCAGTGGGGTCATTCCAGATTCATACGAGGGCCAGTGAGATCAGAATCTGCCTTGACTTCATTAACATCAGTGGGTTCCCTCTGGATTTACACTGAGGTCTCTGAGATCAGAATCCAGCCCTAACTCCCTTAACTTCAGTGGAGGAGGTGGGGATGGTCACTCCAGCTTTATACCCATCATTAACTAGAGAGGAATCGAGCATCAGTTCTGGTTTCCTGGAAGACTTGAGGCTGTTTCTGGACTTTCACAAACCTGTCCATAGATGACTGGGTATTTTTACCTTGGAGAATAAGTAAGTGGGTTAGGAAATTAGATGATGAGGATTGAAAAGAGGAGGAAATACAGAAGCAGCAACAGGTAGATTATGGTGGAAGGAGGTGTTCCGTGTATTTCCCTTGGAACATATTGGGCAGAGGGAAGGAACCAGAAGCCAAAGCAACCCCTAAAGGGATCTGTGCTTTAGTGGACAGTTGGTGGAATATAAAGAATAGGGTCTACTCAAATTCATGGCCATGAAAAACACATCATGGACCATGAAATCTGCTCTTTTATTTACTTTTACCCTATACTATAAAAGTACCCTATACTATAGGGTAGAAGTACACAGCAGTACACAGTATTTCTCAAACTGGGGGTCCTGACACAAAGGGGTGCAAGACTATTTTGGGAATCATGGTATTGCCACCCCACGTCTGTGCCGCTGCTGGTGGCAGCGCTGCCTTCAGAGCTGGGCACCTGGCCAGCAGCCGCTGCTCTCCGGCCACCCAGCTCTGAAAGCAGCACAGACGTAAGGGTGGCAATACCGTGACCCCCCTACAGTAGCCTTGCAAACCCCTTTTGGGTCGAGACCCCCAGTTTGAGAAACACTGAGTCTTAAGGGCTTTGTGTGTTTATCTTTTGCCATTTTCAAACACACATTCATAGACTCATAGACTTTAAAGTCAGAGTCATGTTTTGTTACAGCACCATGAAATTTAAGATCTGAAACTGTGACAGTCAAGATTTTTAAAATGCTGTGGCTGTGAAATTTTCAGGAATGGACTGTGAATTTGGTAGGGCCCTACTAAAGAGATATCTAAATGCTCCTTGGAGTAGGGGGAGGTGCAATGCCTCAAGTCAGGTTAATTTCCCCCTTCACCCCTTGCTCTGCAGGAATCATTAATGCACAGTCCCCTTCAGACCCAGCTTTAGAAGGGAGGTCCAAGAAATCCCATTTCAAAAGCTGATTTCACTTTCCTTATGGGCTCTGGCTGGGTGACTCAATCCTCCTGGAGTGTCTGTGTTGTCTAGGGCCATCTGTGTCTTGCCTAAAATGTTGGGGCCCTTCGTTTGAGTTATCTTCAGGGAACTGAATTTGGGAACCTCTGTATCAGAACAAAATGAGCCTCTATTGCTTGCTCTGTACATTAGAGGAAATAGACTCATAAATCTTTGCTCTGTTCTAGCCACTAGAGGGTGGTATAAGCCCACATTGTGGGTTCCACCTGCATTTGGAGTTTCAATTGCTTGTGGTAGAATAACCCACAAATCACACATCTCTGTCTGTGTCCCAAGCAGTGAACATGAGTCATATTTGCCTGTATTAAATCTCCAGCATAATTGCCGTGCATGTGTCTAAGAATGAGGGAGGCAGTTGTTTGTTTTGCTCTGTTTTTTGTTTGTGCATGTTTCCCATTGGCCAATTTGAATGAGTAGAACTTTAAATGCTTTTAAAAAAACATGAGGTTTAATTAGCCATTGGAACTCCCTGACACATGATATAATGGGGGCTGAGACTTCGGTAGGATTGAGGGAAAGGATTTATATGGAACATATGCATCTCCACTAGACCAGTGGTTTTCCACCCGTGGTCAGTCCACAAACTATGTCTCAGGGGTCTATGAAAGCTTGTTACCGTAAAAGAGTGGTTTTCAGTCTGTGGACCCCTGGGGGTCTGCAGACTACGTCTAAGATTTCCAAAGGGGTTCATATCTCCATTTGAAATGTTTTTAGAGGTCTGCTAATGAGAAAAGGTTGAAAACCACTGTATGAGACAAAGATGTCTAAGAGATCTAAGCCGTCATGCCTCTGGGCATAAACCGGACACTAATGTAGCAGAGGGAGGAAGAAACTTTCACGGTGAGTAATTTATTTTATAATGGCCCATGATGAGGCTTCTTGCACCTTGTTTGGAAGCAGCTGACGATGGCCTCTGCTGGAGACAGGATGCTGGGCAAGATAGTCCCATTGGTCTGATCCAGAGTGACAGGGAGCGGGTGAAATATCAGGCTAGATGGGCCCATGGGTCTGATCTGGGGCTGCCAGGAGGCAGGATACTGGGTCAGATGGGTCCATTGCCCGAGCAGAGGCAGTAATGCCCTGGAATACTGTTTCTGGTCATAAACCTGGTTCATTGTTTGGTCAACATCTTGTCCTTTCTGGGAACAGTTCAGAGGAGAATTGCTAATTCACCCAACCTGATCCCAGTTGAGGGACAATCTGCTAGCCCCATATTCAGCTCGTCTGTAGAGGCAGCAAACTGTATTTCTGCTTCTGTCGGTGTCTGTCAGTATTCTTGTCTGTAACTAAAACATCAATAAATATGTTGAAACAGGAGGGGGGCTGGTGGCTCAAGGAGATGGGGAATGGGGCCTTTCCTTTCTAGGGGTGCCAGCTGTGGTCTGGACCCAATGTGAGGGGACTGACTGGCTCAGAGGGTGGGGAATGAGATATGGCCCCTCTAGGGAATGCTGGCTCCAATCCAGCCCCAGGGCAGAGGGAATGGTGGTTGGTGGCGGAGGGTGAAGAATGGGGACTGAGGCCTTTCCACTCAGGGGTGCTCATTCTGATCCTGCTCCGTGGCAGAGGGACTGGCTGGCTGAGGGGGTGGGGAATGGGATATGGGGCTTTGCCTTTCTAGAGAACACCAGCTCCAAGCCAAGCTGGCGGTGACTGACTCAGGGAGGGCAAGGAATGGAATATGGGGCCATTCATTTATAAGACACCAGTTCTAGACTGGCTGGCTCAGATGGGTCGGGGAATTACAGTATACCCCTTTGCACTAACAAGGAGTATGAACTTGTCCTGTGTTAAAAATAAGGTGTGTGCTGAGTGGAATATTGTGAGATAAAATGAGGCAATTTTTGCACCTTTCCCAGAAGAAACAGAGCTGTCTTGTGAGACGATTCTTTGTGGCTCTGAATAGCGTTGTATTTTGAAGGACGGTGGAGAAGAGAAAAGAGCCAGTTTCAAGAAGACAAATGCGAGACGGGGCCTGGAGAAAGACAGGGAAAGATTCTTAGAAGACAGGAACTGAAAGAGAAACTGCAGGAGAACAGAATTTGAGTGAGAGTTTGAAGTTAAAAATAATAGGGGTAAATCCCCACACAGGAGGTAGAAACAAACAAATGTTCAGAATGAAAGCCTAGACTGGAAGTTGAAGGTTCTTAGAAGGAGAAGCTGAGGACAACTTAGTACGTTAGTGCATGGCAAAATTATCCCGTAAGTCTAAGCAAGAAAAGAGTCTCCCTACCTTAAGTGAACTATTAAGGACATCTGAAACAGAACTGGTAGGGAATTGGCCAATTAATTTTTTTTGGTCAAAAATTACCAATTTGTCAGAACTAAAAATTTCATTTAGTTTTTTTGTCAATGCTAACAAAATTTTCAACAAATTTATATCAGAACATGTTTTTAAATGGATCTTTTATTTCATTTTTTACTTTACTGTTTCACTTCATTCTGACATTAGAGTTTCATTCCAAGTTTCCTGTTTCTTTTCAACTTTAGCAGGTCATTTTTTCCAACCTGGCATATTCCTACCTTCCTTTTTATGCAATGAAGCAGTGGGATTAGAAATCAAAATGGCCACTAGTGGCCTTCATCTTCCAAGATGACAAAGGTCAAAACATTTTAGGTTTGACATTTTTGACTCAAAACATTTCATTTGGGCATTTTTTTCAAATCAAAATGTGTCAAATCATTAAAGCTGACCCTTTCAATGTTGCAGACAGAATTATCTTTGTATTTGGTCTAGTGTAACATTTGAAAAATTTAGCTTTTTGTCTCAAGTCAGGTTTAAAACAAAACTCCCAAAATCACAAAATTTTCCACAAAGTGGAAATTCAGTTTTTCAGCTAGCACTAATTTGAGGGTGAATCCAGAGGCCATCCAGTTTCACCCCAGAATGATTAAAGTTTGGGAAAGTTATGTCACTGAAAACAGGGTCTTTTAATAGGGATTGTTAGGAAACCTTAACAATTGCTGCCTTTTAAACCAGACCGTGGATAGGTGGATTTGGGTAAAGGGATTTTGCTGTACAATGGGGCCCTTATTTTGATTCCAGAAAGAAAAATGTGAAGTTTTGGTAAGAGCTGTCAATATTCTCTGGGTTTTGTGACTTATTTTTATCAAGGTTGTTTCCAGAATCATTTACATTTTTTTTATTTACCGAGAGCCAGTTCGCTGTTGAGGTTTTTGGTGTGTGAAAAAGTGTCAGTAATCATAGAACCCCACAGTTAGAAGGGACCGCAAGGGTCATCTAGTCTAATCCCCTGCCAAGATGCAGGATTTGTTGTGTCTGAACCATCCCAGACAGATGGCTCCAGCCTCCTTTTGAAAACTTCCAGTGAAGCAGCTTCCACAACCTCCCTTGGCAAGTCTGTTCCATTGTCCTACTGTTTTTACAGATAGGAAGATTTTCCTGAAATGAATCTAAATCTCTCCTGCTGTACTATAGTTTGAACCCATTGCCTCTTGCCCTGCCCTCTGGCAAGAGAGAACAACTTTTCTCCATTTCTTTTATGGCAGCCTTTCAAGTATTTGAAAACGGTTGTCCTGTCCCCCTCTTAAACTCCTCTTTTCCAAACTAAACATACCCAGTTCCTTCAGCCTTTGCCCCCGGGGCTCACATTCCACCTCTTTGATCATCTTTGTCTCTCACCTCTGGATCCTTTCCAGTTTCTCTGCATCCATTCGGTACAGCGGTGACCAACATTGGAGACAGTCCAACTGAGGCCTAACCAGCACCTGACGTACGTGCTATAATCTGTTAATGCAACCTATTTTTTTTGTTTTGTTTTGTTTTGTTTTGCAACAGCATCGCTTTGCTGACTCATGTTGTGGTTGTGACCCACCACAACTCCCAGATCCTTCTCAGCAGTGCTGCTGCCAAGCCAGTTTCCCTCCATTCTGTATTTGTGCATTTCTTCCCTAAGTGCAGCACCTTGCATTTGTCTTTGCTGGATTTCATTGTGTTGGCTGTAGGACAGTTCTCCAATGTAGCAAGAGCCCTCTGAATTTTAGCTCTATCCTCCAGTGTTGGCAAGCCCTCTTGCTTTGTGTCATCTGCAGACTAGATCAGCAAGCTCTCTCTTCCTACATCCAGGTCATTAATAAAGATGTTAGCACTGGGCCAGAACAGATCCCTGCAGAACCCCCCTTGACACCTCCCTCCAATCCGACATCCTTCCATTTGAAGAAGTTGGTTAAAAATAACATTTCAAAATTAGGCTTGTTTCAAAACCTGCAAAACAAAAAGAGTGTCTGGGCTAGTGCTTAGGGTACCAGCTTGGCATATAGATGATATACATTCAGTTTCCTGCCCTGCTACACATTTCCTGTGTGACCTTTAGTTTCTCTGGATCTCAGTTCCCATCTGTGAAATGGGTACAGATATGTGAGGGTAAATACATTAAGGATTAGGAGTTGCAGCTACGGCACGGGGTAACGGGGGCCACAGATGCAATGTGGAGTGCTGAAGAATTGTTTCCTCACTTTCTAAGCAGCTCCAGCAATCAGCCACTTAGCAAGCACATACTGTAGCTCGTTCCACTTTTCTTTAGCCCGTCTGCCCTTGGCAGAGCTCTTTGAGGGCCGGGTGCACCTTCCTTTTGTGTGACTGGGGTGGCTGTTTGCATTCTTTTAGCACAAAGAGCTGGAGGCGTGTGGGGGGGGGGTGGAATCACTTGGAAGGGAGAAGTGCCAAGACCGTTCAAGCAACGCTGCAGCTGTCCAGCCCCCAGGGTTTGGAAACGCCCTCAGGCAGGCGCGTGCTCCAGGGCAGAGGAAAGGGAAGTTCCGATTGAAGAAGATCAGGCTCAGATGTTTGTCGGAAGCGCAGGAGATGGTGAGGCAGATAAACACCGATGGAGAGAGAAGTTCAGACTGTTGCAAAAGGGTTATAAACTCTGTTCATACAGAGGCCGCTCTGCCACGCCCCATCCACCAGGCATGTCAGCGCCAGGCAAGGGATCCCTGTGTAAACAGCTGAGGTGTCCCACCTAACAGGCAGCTGCATCTCAGCACCAGGCAAGGGGTCCTCACATAAACAGCCCCTGCGCCCCACCCAGAGAAAGCTACACCCCCGTGCTGAGCCAGGGCCCCTTGTGTGTTATTGCGGCACAGCTCATACTTAGCTACAGTACCCCACCCCAAAAGCAGCTGCATTTCAGCACTGGGTGAGCTATTCCTGTCAGGGCTGGCTCTAACTTTTTTGCTGCCGCCAAACCAAAAACACGCCCCCCCCCCCGCCCCGAGCACTGCCCCGCCAAACCAAAAACACCCCCCCAGAGCGCCACCCCGCCGAACCAAAAACACCCCCCCCAGAGCGCCGCCCCGCCGAACCAAAAACACCCCGAGTGCCGCCCGCCAAACCAAAAACACCCCCAGAGCGCCACCCTGCTGAACCAAACCCCAGAGCACCGCCCTGCCGAACCAAACACCCCCAAGAGCGCCGCCCTGCCGAACCAAAAGCACCGCCCCAGAGTGCCGCCCGCCAAACCAAAAACACCCCCAGAGCGCCACCCGCCGAACCAAAAACACCCCAGAGCGCGCCCGCCGAACCAAAAACACCCCCGAGTGCCGCCCGCCAAACCAAAAACACCCAGAGCGCCACCCGCTGAACCAACCCCCAGGCGCCGCCCCGAACCAAACCCCAGAGCTCCGCCCCGCCGAACCAAAACACCCCCAGAGCGCCACCCCGCCAAACCAAAAACACCCCCAGAGCACTGCCCCACTGAACCAAAAACACCCCCCCAGAGCACCGCCCTGCCGAACCAAACACCCCCCAGCCGAACCAAAAACACCCCAGAGCGCCACCGCCAACCAAAACACCCCAGAGCGCCGCCCCGCCGAACCAAAAACACCCCCCCAGAGCACCACCCCCCCGAACCAAAAACACCCCCGAGCGCCGCCCGCCAACCAAAAACACCCCAGAGCGCCGCCCGCAACCAAAACACCCCCAGAGCGCCACCCCACCGAACCAAAAACACCCCTGAGCGCCGTCCCGCTGAACCAAAAACACTCCCAGAGCGCGCCCACAACCAAAAACACCCCCGAGTGCCGCCCGCCAAACCAAAAACACCCCCAGAGCGCCACCCGCCAACCAAACCCCCAGAGCTCCGCCACAACCAAACCCCCAGAGCTCTGCCCGCCAACCAAAAACACCCCCGAGCGCCGCCCACAACCAAAAACACCCCAGAGCTCCGCCCGCCAACCACACACACCCCCCCAGAGCTCCGCCCCGCCGAACCAAAAACACCCCCCGAGCGCCGCCCCGCCGAACCAAAAACAACCCCTTACTGAAACTTAGTGGATTTTTGGTTTTGTTTTTTTTTTGGTTGGCCAGCTCCCAGTACCAAAAGGAAGGGGAAGGATCGATGGGAAATCAGGACCCTGAGACTGACAGTCCTCAGGAGCAATGGGAAGAGACCAGCGGAGCTAAGGAGAGAGCAGGAGCCTGAGCTGAGCTGGGGAGCGGAGCCACTCCAATGGGAGTCAGAGGAGCAGCCCAAGGAGCTGCGCTGCAGGCAGAGTGGAGATGGGGCTGGAGCTGGGTGTGGGGAGCAGCTGGGGAGAGCGAGGGGGACCCTGGGCAGTGGGCCCAGTGCAGGGAGACATCCCCAGCCAAGGGGCCCTGCAGGCCAGACTGGGAGGGGGATCGTAACCCCAACAGGGCGGGGGTGACACTGGGGAGAAGAGTCCTGCCACCTAGAGCCTGAGGGCGTGTGGCCACTGCCAGAGCACATGTCCGACCCGCAGCGTCCCTGCAGCACAGCCAGGGCCTGGGCAGGAGCTCTGGGCGGTGCAAGGAACAGACTGTGAACGTCCCCTACCTTCCAGAGACACTGGTTTTGGAGTCCCCGTGCCCCAGAGCGGGGTGATGGGTTTTCCATTAACCTTCCCCATTTTTCCCTTTTATTTTTTAATTAGTTGCTGTTTAATAAATCGTATTTGCTTTGAACTGTATGCGATGATCTGTGGGTCAGGGAAGCGTGTGGTGTGAAGAGAGCACCCCGGAGTGGGGATACCCTAGCCCCTGCCCTAAGTGATCACGACAAGACTGGGGGTCGAGCCCCCCAGGAATCCTGGGCCCAGCCTTGTTGGGGTTACGAGGACTCTGCCACACAGGAGAGTGGAAGGGGAGCCCTCGAGGTCAGGCGGGGCTCTGGGTAAAGGCAGTGGGAGCGAGGACTCAGATCCTTTCACCAGCCCATTTCACCGGGGTCGTGTGTAAGCCAGGAAAGTTCCCCACAGTAGTGGGACCGTTCCCCCGCTTACACTTTATCATGAGATGGGGATCAGGCCATGATGTGAACTGTTTGGCGTGTGCAGTTGCATACCAGGCTGGTGAGAGAAATCTCAGCCGTGACGAGTCACAACTGGCAGGCAGATCCCTTGGGCTGTCGGCCTGCACATGCTGTGGGTGTTAGGTATGTGCCTCGCTCGAGAGCCAACGTTTTCAAATGCTGTCTGCAGTGTGGGTCTCCCCAACAGGGAGGCGGGTGCCAGGCTAAACCCTGAGTGACTGAGACTGTTTGGGGCATGGTCAGGGCAAAGGTTTGATCCTTAGATCTGTTCCAAAAAATTGTATGTAGACTCTGCTGAGCAGTTTTATTGGGACGGGGAGCGGTATCTCAGGACCCCCTTGATCACAAGACTGACTTCACCCTGCACAACTGATTTCAAGGTACAGTAACAACTGCCACGCCCCACCCCAGACGCAGCTGCATCTCAGGGTTGGGTGAGGGAAACCAGCATGAACAGCTCCCCCTCCCCGCATCCTAATGGTGGCTGCATCTCAGCACTCGGTGAGGGATCCCAGTGTAATCAGCTCCCATGCTCCACCTCAGAAGCAGCTACATTTTAGCACTGGCTGAGGGCTCCCTGTATGAACAGCCATCTCAGCACTGAGTGAGGGATCCCTGTATGAACAGCCCCTGGTGCTCCACCCCAGATGCAGTTGCATGTCAGTACAGGACAAGAGGTCCTTGTAGAAAGGCACAGCCTGGAAAGGGCTTTGTTCTTGTGCAGGTTTACAGGCATGAAGAGATGAAAGATGGTCTCACTGCATATTCTCAACAAGGAACAGGGTCTCCTGGCTCCATCTGTACTTTCGCCTCTTCCCCTTCCCTGTGCTGGATCAGAGAAGTGGTGTGTGTGGCGCCACAGCTGGGTCCCAGATTACAATTGGGGAAGATATAAGTCAGGCTGATTCACCGATTTCTCATCTGTCTGTATTTCCCAGCCTATTTCGGTGGGTCTCGTTCTCTGGCCTTGTTAACAGTAGACATTTTGCCTTAAAATTTTCCCCTATTGCTACCACTGGTGCTGAAATGCAGCTGCCTCTGGAGTGGGGCAAGGGGACTGCTTGTACAGGGATCCTTTGTCTGGCACTGAGATGCGGCCATGGCTGGGGTCAGGAAAGGGGACTGTTCTCATCAGAGTGCATCACCCAGCACTGAGCTGCAGCCACCTCTGGGCTGGGGTGTAACAGCTGTTTGTACAATGGTCCCTCACTCAGCGCTGAGGTGCAACCACCTCCGCAGTGGGCTGTGGGGGCTGTTTATACAGGGATCCCTCATCCGGCCATAAGATGCAACCACTTCAGAGGTGCTGTTTGGGGTGCTCAGTCTGAGCCTGATTTTTCAGAGGATGAGCACTCAGCGCTTTCTGGGGAATCATTTTCCTTGTAAGGGGGTCTCCCCCATTTGACTCCCATAAAAAACGTGCTGCTTTTGACAGTGGTGGCCACTGAATCTTCAAAGTAACTGGCTGGAATCCCTACTCTCTGCTTAGCCAGGTCTTCCACCCACCCCTCACCCTCTCCTTAAGTCAGTTATTTGTTTCTTTGATTCATGTTGGGAAACCTTTTCTAAAACCAAAGGAAACCCAGAGAAGTGACTGCTGTTAAAATGCCCCTTTAAAGTAATATTTTTATCCTTTTAATTTTTTTTGCAGGAAGGGCGTGTCTATTTTAATTTGGGGGATCTTTATAAACACAGAGGGGGAAGTAAAGAGATTGGCAAGATTTTGTCTTAGCAGGAAAGAGAGAGCTCTTTTCTCCGCAACTTCACAGGACATTATAACCCAGAGATCTTTCTCCCACAGCTTCATGAGTTGTCATAACCCAAAGATCTCTCTCCTGCAGCTTTGTGAGATGTCATAATGCAGAGATGTCTCCCCAACCATTTCAATCAATGTTACGAGGAGTTGAGAGAGACTTAATGCATGAAACTACTTGTGGCAGGATCGGGGCCTTCTCACTATGTAGCTTTTAAGGGAGGGGTGTTTGAAACAGGCCTGTGTTTTCTTTTTCTTTTTTTTTTCATTAATTTTTAATCCAATTCTGACAGTTCTCCACTGATCAAAAACCTCAACAGAAAACTGTCTGGGGGTAAATAAACAATCGAAATAAGCATCGAGAGCCTGAAGATATTGACAAAGTTTATATATAAAAAAACACGTTTTTTTTACTAGAATCAAAATCAAGGCCCCATTGTGATGGGAGTCCCCCAGTCCCCCTGCCCAGGGAGCAAGGGCTGTCTGTACAGAGATCTCTCACCTGGCACTGAGATATTGTTGTCTCAATTTGGTGATTTTTTGGTGGCAGTGGTGATGTAACAATCTGTAGTACCTATTTAGGTCACTATTCCATTGAGCTCTCAACTGGAGATTAGGACTTCCCGCTCCACATGATGGAATCCAGGTTGGCCAAGATGTGGCCACTGACCAAGACTATGCCAATCATGTTGCCTTTCTCGTGGAGAAGCCGGAGAATTTCAGCCCTGGTCTTCAAGGGTTCCAAGATGCTCCCAGTTGAACATCTTGTGGTAGAAGACCAAAGTCCAAAACCTCAGAGCTGGGCCACCAGAACCCCCCAGAGCAGGTCAGGTCAAGCACTGTAGAGAGTGCGGATGAGTTTATCTACCTAGGCTGCATGCAGAGATCAGACACTCTCTGATAATTAGGAGGCCACGAAGGCCATGTCTTGCCTATCAATGCCTTTCTCTGCACTGAGACCAAATTCATAGTCTATCAAACCTGTGTCCTACTTGCATTAATGTGTGGGTCAAAAACCTGAACCCTCTTACGGGCAGACTTGTAGCAGCTAGAGAAATTCCATACATGCTGTCAGCGTCAAATCCTGGCCATAAAGTGGTTTGAAATGTCACAATCTCTCAAAGATCTGGCCTTCCTTCCTATGTTCCAAGCAGCATCGCATTCTCTTCAGCAATGTTGCCAGGATGGACGGAAACCTCAGTATATCACGTTCTCAACTCTCCATCGACGTGCAGAGGGGTGCGCATCCTGACCCCACCTGGTGAATTCTCAGGATTAATCTAGATGTAGGAACGTCACTCTACAATGCCTGGGACAAGACCATCAACCATGGTCACTCTGGCTGGTGGGAACAGTCCTTAGTAGACTATGCATGTTTGATGATGATGATTGATTATCTATACAACTGTTACTAAAGGGTAAAAAGAAAGAGGCAGGCCCAAGAGGTGTGTGTGTGCGTTGGTTTCTGGACAGTTGTGGGTGAGGGAGGATCTCAGTGCAGTCGGGTATAATTGTGTGTGTTTGTGTATGTGGTTCTCTCAGTGCAGTTCTGTCTGTGTAGTGCAGCTTTGTGCATGATTGTCTCATTGGGGAAACGTGGCGTTTCCACTGTGGATTTGTGTGAGGTTGTATCAGCTTAGAAGTGTGTAAAGTTGACTATGTGCTGGGATATATGTGTATATATATATATATCAATATCCATTGTGATTCATATCTCCATGTAATATGTTATAGGTCAGTCAGGCCTGGTATGAATGACGCATGCTTGACATGAATATGTGTGTTGCAAGTTGGCAACCAAAGCAAGGGCTTAAGGTCAAGGACTAGTAGAACTATTTGTATAAAAACAATATTGTTATGTTCCAAGAAAAATACAGAGAACCAGCAGAAAAGGAAACACCACCAGCTGGACTGATATAAAATTGTATAAGAATTGGAGAAAATGGCACACTTTGGATCATGGCAGCTCGCCCAGGATTGTCTCTTTGGAGTTGTGTGGGCAGAAGGCCTAGTAAACAAAGGCAAAAAAGCAATGATGCATCAGAATGGACTATAAATGGTTGCCTATGATTTCTGCAAAACAGATTGATTGATCCAGATCCCCGTGTGGATATAGATGTGGTTTTCACTGGCTCCTCGCATCTTATGATGAGAGAGAATCTTGACTGGCCATCAGGACCATTCTAACCTTTGGACTCTGGCATAGTATGTTTGGGGTATGAATGTGGATTGAGTAAGGTTTGTTTTGTAATCAGTAATGAGCATTTAGAGTATTATATACTAACATGGTGTCCAGTATCTGCCTGCTCCCCATCCCGTAGGGAGACCTCTATTGCGGGGTCCAACATGTGATGAAGAATGTGGGGGTGGGAGGGGGAGATATTAAGGAGTGGCGGATTTTGAGACGGGGTCTTACAATGTTGGGGAGTCATTATTTAAGACTAATAAGGGTGACTCCTTATTAGTGAAATCTGTGGAAAAATTTGTGAGAAAAAGAAACACGTGGGGAGACACCACGTGGTGTTAGTGTTAGAATGTTACAACACTGTTGAAGAAGAGAAGTAAAGGGGTGGAAGAGGCACCCCAGTGGACTGAAGTTAAAGCCCCTTCTCTGTTAGAGAAGGAGATAATTGCATCTGGGACGTGCCCTTGGATGGAAAGTGCAGTGGAACCAGATGTAATATCTGATACCTTAGAAAACATGTTTGAGAAATATGTGCAGCTGCTCAAGCCTAATGCCAGTAAAAAGCAAACCGCTGTAGTATGGCTGTTGTGGCAAGCTGTAAAAAAGGGAATTGCATGTAAGGGGGAAGTCTGTGCAGAGTTGCAAACATTACAAGAGAATTTTAAAATGTGCCAGGAAAATTTGGAGCAGGAAGTGAGGCAGGCACAGATAATGCAAACTCAGTTAGAACAAATGGGGAAACAAAATAGGACCTGGAGAAAAGAATGATGGTTGGGAAAAGGTTAAAGCAGACAAAGATAAATTAGACCACCGAGTGATAGGAACGAAACAGTTAATTTTGAGGTTTGACTAAGGAAAAGGAAGAGGAGATTGCAAGTGTTTCTGACAGTCTGTGCCAGAAAACTGTAGCAGCATTGAAAAAGCAAGTGAAAATACAGGAACTGCAGGTCACGGCTGTGCGTCAAAAAGAGAGAGATTTGGATTTGGATTCCAATGATATTTGGTATGGAGAGGATCTGCGAGGGGGTCAAGAGAAAAGGGAATTTGATCAACCTTGAGAGGGCTTAAGGGAAGAAATAAGAAACTTGCTAGGAGAGCGTAAGCCAGAAAAGTCTATAGCAGTGATCGAACAGAGATCAACCATTAACGATGCAGCAGGGAAGACAGAGTCAAAGGAGACACAAATACTTCCTGTCAGTTCATCAGCCTTACAGTTGATGGTAAAGTCATTAGGCCCAATGGATATAAAAGATTTAACTACATGGCTAGTACAGTGGGAAGAGTTAGGAGGAACAGAGAATTTAAATATGGCCTGGTCTACACTAGGAGTTTATGTCGAATTTAGCAGCGTTAATTCGACTTAACCGTGCACCCGTCCACACCAGGAAGCTAATTAGTTCGACCTAGAGGGCTCTTTAGTTCGAATTCTGTACTCCTCCCCGATGAGGGGAGTAGCGCTAAATTCGACATGGCTATGTCGAATTAGGCTATGTGTGGACGGAAATCGACCTTAGTAGCTCCGGGAGCTATCCCACAGTGCACCACTCTGTTGACGCTCTGGACAGCAGTCTGAGCTTGGATGTTCTGACCAGCCACACAAGAAATGCCCAGGGAAAATTTGACACGCTCCGGCGCCTTGTGGATGTTCTGCAGGACCGCAGGCAGGAGGACAGAGCCCCCCTGCACTGTATCTGCAACCGCCCTCCCCTGCCACAAAGTCCCAAACCCCCCTCACCCAAAGTAACAAGAAGGAGGGGTGACAGGGGCCGTGAAAACTGTCACTGCACCCCTGCAGAGTGCACAAATACAAGAAGGCTCTCATTCCCTAAATGTTGAGAAGTCCTTCCCTTCCTGGCTCACCGAAGCCCCAATCCCAGTTTCATCCCCTAACTGTGTAGTTGATTATTAAAAGTAGTTTGCTGTTAATTACTATTTCCGTCAAGTTTTTCTACAGAAGACTGTCTGTGAAGGGGGGGAAGGGGGTTGTTAATTGCATAGGACAGTCACCTTTACCAGGGTACAGACACGGGGGCAGGATCAACAGCAGGTCACACACACAGTGCAGTCAGTAGGCACCCTGGTCGGTCTGGGAGGTGTTTTCCATGTTCTGTGTGGGTGGGGGGTACGTGACTTTGTGGCATGGGAGGGCGGTTACAGAACTTATGTAGCGGTCCTTGTCCCGGACCACAGAGCCACGCAGCAGGGGAATCTGTAACCGTCCTCCCCCGCCACAAGGTCACGTAGCCCCCGCACACAGAGTCCCGAAAAGGAGGGATGGCAGGCTCCGTTGAAACAACCAGTCCGGCACTGCAGACCGCTCTAGGAGCAGGAGCCTGTCATTCCTCGAGTGTAGAAGCGGTGTTAACATCACTGCACACTCTACCCACCACAGTCTGCGTCCCTGTTTCAACCCTTTAACGTGAATTCATTAATAAAGAAAACGTTGTTAATTAACAATGTTCCATTAACTTTATTTTTAAACGTGTGTTGGAAGGGGGGAAACGTGGTGAACGGGGTATGTAACCACAGAAGAAAGACAACAGTAACTGAAGCAGAGGCAGGTTCAGCTTCTCTGTAAAGAAACTGAACAGTCACAGGTTACCCTGCTCCCTGAGGAACCTAGCTTTCAAAGCCTCCCGGATGCACAGCGCTTCCCACTGGGCTCTTCTAATTGCACAGCCGTCTGGCTGAGTGTAATCAGCAGCCAGGTGATTTGCCTCAACCTCCCATCCCGCCATAAAGGTCTCCCCCTTGCTCTCACAGAGATTGTGGAGCACACAGCAAGCTGCAATAACAATGGGGATATTGGTTTCGCTGAGATCCGAGCGAGTCAGTAAGCTCCTCCATCTCCCCTTGAGACGTTCGAAAGCACGTTGAATGATGACAGTTACCCAAGACCACCCTCGACACATTTTTCCCCCCAGCATGCATTGTGGGGAAATCCCAGAATTCAAATGGGCTGCGGGAACTGTGGGATAGCTTCCCACAGTGCACCGCTTCCAATGTCGACGCTTGCCCCGTTAGTGTGGACTCACAAAGTCAAGTTAGTGTCCTTAGTGTGGATACACAAATTCGACTTTGTAAGGTCGATTCCACAAATTCGAATTAAGTTAAATCGAACTAATCTGGTAGTGTAGACATACCCTAAGAATAGCAAAGAATCCTGTGGCATGTTATAGACTAACAGACATTTTGCAGCATGAGCTCATGCTGCAAAACGTCTGTTAGTCTATAACGTGCCACAGGATTCTTTGCTGCTTTTACAGATCCAGACTAACACGGCTACCCCTCTGATACTTAAATATGAGTGAATCTTACAGGTTAATCAGGACATCTTCCACTGGAGAGATTAGACAGGCAGTGGATCGAGTGAAAAATGTTTTGTACAGGCAGCCAGAAACCCACCAACTGATACCACGATTTATTATGCTGTTAGGAAAAGAGAGAGGTCAAAGACCCATGAAGGTGTTATCCAGTGCAGATTACATGAAGCCTGGAGATTCACCCAGGGATTACCTGTTAAAGAGAATAACATTGGGATTATTGGCTAGAAAAAATACAACTGATGACTAATCCCAGGGCAGAGGTCGCCAGACATCTCACAGCTGATTCTTTGATGGCAGTTGATTTGAATCAGAGGGAATTTTGGAATGACGTGTTTGAAGGACTGGATAGAAATTTATTAGTGATGTCTACTAATTTGCTGAACCAAGCAGCCCAGAATGAGGGGTTAACTGTTATGAATGCACTGGAGCATTGGATAGTTTGCCAGTGAATGATGCCAGGGAAGCCAGGTGGAAGGATTGAAACCCAGAGTACCTTTTGATGAGGCAATAACATATTCAGATGAGAGTGCTTATAGATCAGGATACCGTGAGAGAGGAAAAGGTCGCGGTAGAGGACAAAACACCTCACCCCAAAAAGGTAGAGTGTGGAATAATCAAAATGAGCAGATGTGACTTGGAATATCGCTTGGAGGCATTTGAAATTGAGGGGAGGAGATGTGGATAAGTGGAATGGGAGACATACTGATGAATTGATCAAAGCAATGCAAAGGATGGAAGAAGAAATGTTTAAGGAGCAGGAAAAGGTTGCAGCTGTGCAAGCCGAGGGTTCAGAGAAACCTGCTGTACAGGGAAGCCCCGATGATAAGTTGCTCCCACTGGAAATGGGCCCTCAGGAGCGGAAGATGGTAACTGGATTAAGATGGGATTCAAGGGGGAGGCCAAGGACAACAGTCAGTGTGGGAGGTAATGGACCCAAAGGTGCCCAATTAGCTAGTGGGGCTGGTGTAAATAGAAGTTGTGATTTGACTCGATATGTGTCAGAGATTATTACAGCAGCCTCCTTTATTGGGGAAGGAGTGACAGGAAAAATGTATCATTCAGTAGAAATAGCTACACCCAGAGAGAGTGGGGGGATATTTGTTGTAAAGAACAAATGCTTCAGATAGATCCGGCGGCTGAGCCAGTAATATTGGGGACTCCTTTTTTGAAGAGGAATCGGTTAGTTTTGGATTTAACTAATGCAGTTCTGTGGCATGTGCCCGGCTGGATGGAAAGCGTCCTGACAGCAGGGTACATTCCAAGAATCTGTGCTGCAGAAGCAGTGGAGGAGATTATACTGGATCAGCAGGATGTGGGTAAAGGAGTTCCCCAGGTATGGATTAAGAATAAAGCAAAATGTGGTAAAATTGTGTTAAAATCATGGGGGACAAAGTGCCACCGCAGAGACAATGTAAATATCCCATGTAAGAAGAGACAGGAATTGTGAAAATAATCGAATCGTTAGAACAACAGGAAGTATTTAAAAAGGGGAATTCCGCATACAATTTGGCCTGTATTAAAAGCCTCAGGAGATTGGAGATTGACAGTGGATTTTAGACAAATTAATAAAATCACCCACCCTCTGGCTCTAACAGTAGCAAATCTACTTTAAGTGATGGCAAGAATACAGGGGGGTTCCTAAATGGTTCACTGTTGTCGATTTGGCAAACTGTTTTTTCGCCATCCCATTGCATCCCGATTCCTGGGCCCGCTTTGCGTTGACTTTTAAGGGACAACAGGACTTGTTTAAAAATTCCCCAGGGCCCACACTGAGCTCCAGCTATTGTGCACCAACGTGCGGTGCGAATGCTGGATCAATTATCCAAAGAGGATTGGGAGAAATGTCACCTCATATGTAAATGGCATATTAGTGTGGGTGGGGTCACTGAGGAGGAGGTGGCTGAGTGGACTAAAAATGTGTTAAAGCTCATCCAGGAAATGGGTTTCAAGGCTAATAAAGAGAAAGCCAACTAGTGCAGAGGAGAGTGAATTATTTGGGGGTGACCCTAGGGGAACAAGCAATTCAGGTAGATCAACAAAAGGCAAAATCATTAATGAATTTACCAAGGCCAGAGGATTCTCATGCCTTGAGGGTGATGTTAGGAGAGTTTAACTGTTTAAGGAAACACATGGACTTTTGCCGCTGTAACTGGACCCTTGTGGCATTTACTAAAAAAGAAAGAAGCATGGGAGCGGGGACCTGAACAAGAAAACACTTCCTGTCATTTAAAACAAGCCTTGATGCAAGCTCCAGCATTGAAATTTCCAGATAAACAAGCCACTGGTGATTAAGTTGGCAGCAACCCAAGAAATTCTAGCATCAGTTGCTAAGGCAGGAAATGGATAGGAAGTTAATACCAGCCAGGCTTCCAGTAGAGAGTCAGGAGCCCGGGCAGCACCCAGGCTTGGAGTGAGGAGTGGGGAGCCCAGGCAGCAGCCCAGATGGGATCAGGGAACTGGTAGCCCGGGGGCTAGAGCCCTCCACCCACCCCAGGCCCCAGACCCAGCTTTGAGCGGCTTTCTTGTCAATTTCATGGCTCCAGCACAGAAAGAACGGCCACCATCCGATGTAAGTAGCCCTCAGTGTCTACACAGACACTGCGTCACCCTAACTACACTGACATAAACCCTTCGCCTCTCGCAGAGGTGGAGTTATGATGTCAGCATAGTCGGCACTTACGTGGACAGGACAAGGCTGCAGTGTGGATACTGACATAATTACATCGATTTAAGCTGCCTTACGTCAACCTAACTCTGTACTGCAGACCAAGCCTTAGTGTAGCCGGGGGTCTGTCTTTCTCTCCCTGTGTAGGTTTTCATGTCTCTCTGTTTCAGTGTAGGGGTGTGTGTGTCTCTCTGCGTAGCTTTGTGTTTCCCTGTCCGAGTGTAGTTGTGTGTTTGCAAATTTAGTTGTGTGCCTCTGAATGTCTCAGTGTAGCTGGGGGCTTGTGTCTGTCTCAGCGTGGCTTGTGGTCTGAATGGAGTTGTGTGCGGGGGGGGGGGGGGGACTGGCTCAGTGTAGCTGAATGTGTTTCTGTCTGAATGTAGCTGTGTGTGACTGTCCCAGTGTCATACTTGTCTTTCTGCCTGAGTCTGAGTGTAGGCATGTGTGTGTGTGTCAGTGTATCTCTGTCTGCTTGTCTCTAGTCTGTGTAGTTTTGTGGTTCTGCCTCTCTCAGCGTAGCGGTGTGTCTGCCTCAATGCTGCTTTGTACAGTAGAACCCCAGAGTTCCGAACCCCTTGGCAACACAGGTTGGTTGTAACTCTGAACAAAACGTTATGGTTGTTCTTTCAAGCATTTACAACTGAACACTGACTTAATACAGCTTTGAACCTTTACTATGCAAAGAAAAATGCTGCTTTTAACCATCTTATATTAAATGAAACAAGCACAGAAACAGTTTCCTTAGCTTGTCAAATCTTTTTTGAAACTTTCCTTTATTTTTTAGTAGTTTATGTTTAACACTGTACTGCAGTGTATTGGTTTTTTTTGTTTTTGTTTGGGGTTTTTTTTTTTTGTCTCTGCTGCCTGATTGCACTTCCGGTGCCAAATTAGATGTATCGATAACTTGTCAGTTTGTATCTCTGGTGTTTATAACACTGACGTTCTACCGTATGTCCACCTATGTCAGTGCAGCTGTTGATGTGTCTGTCTGTCCATCTGTCTAATTCAGTTTAGTTTTCTTCCCTTCTTTCTTTGACTTCTCCCTGCATCTCCTCTGAGTCCAGTCCAGTCCCCTCCCCAGGGCTGGTCTCACCCTCCCTTCACACGACACTGATTGCACTTCTCTTTACTCTGGCACTCCGCTGCTTACTCTGCAGGCAGTGCCCTCAAATCTCACACAGCTCCCTGCACCCTACACTGCCCTCCTTCACCCGGCCCAGGATGGACCCCCTGCCTCTGCTCATCTACCTGTGCACAGGTAAGTACCGGCCAGCAGGATGGGGAAAAGCTGAAGTCCCCCATGCAAGATGCTCACTGTGTACATCTCCGGCAGGGGGATGGAAGAAGCTGGACTGTCAGGACACCTGGGTTCTGACCCTGGCTCTGGTAGAGGAGTGGGGTCTGGTGGGTCAGAGCTGGGAGGGGCTGGGAGTCAGGACTCCTGGGTTCTTTCCTTAGGACTGTGCAGAGGGTGCAGTGCAGAGCAGCTGTTCCTCCCCCACTGAGCCTCAGCCCTTCTGGCAGCAGGTTTGGGTGGGTAGCTTTGCCCAGGACCCCCAGCAGTGGGGTCGAAGCACTTCCAGACAGACCCCGTCTGCCCAGCTTCTCTGGTGCAGGCTGTGCAGAGATGCTGATCTCACCCAGCGGTTTCCAGGAGTGGCTGGAGGGGATATCCAGGGGGGACCCATCAGGGATCTGTAGGAGGTCTGGCTTGGGGGATTTGGGTGGGGTTAGTTGGGGGTGGATTGGCACTGACTTAGCTTAACATATCTGTCCTTCTGCTTCTCTCTCACACTGAACTCCTTTCTCCCAGCCCCACCTGCTCCAACACACCAGAGCCCACTCCCTTCCCAAGGCTGGAGCGAGAACCCAGGAGTCCTGATTCCCAACCCCACCGGCTCCAACCCACCGGACCCCACACTCGCTTTAGAAAGGAGTGTCTCTCTCCAAGTTTCTCAATTGGACTTCACTCATCCAGACAATGGTCCTGGCTCTCCCATCCCCCACTCCTCTAGACTTTTAGTCAGAGACACATTTGTCCAAGTCACTTCCCCTACACCCTGTCCCAAAACACCCCACACAACTCTCTTGGGCTGCTCACTTCCTCAGAGCAGCACAGCTGTGCTGTCTAGGATGGAGGAAAGTAATTCATAGAATCACAGAATATCAGGGTTGGAAGGGACCTCAGAAGGTATCTAGTCCAACCCCCTGCTCAAAGCAGGGCCAACTGTAACTTACCCCCTGCAGTTGCCCTGGGGATAGAACCCAGGAATCCTGATTCCCAGCCCCACCCCCGCTCTAACCAGCAGACCTCTCTCCCCTCCCAGAAGTGGGGGTAGGACCCAAGAGCCCAGCACCACCTCCCCCAGTTCTCCTTCCCCAGCCTCTGCAGCACCTGACCGGTGCCACTCCCAAGTGGGTTGCACCACAGGATGGGTTGTTTCCCAATTGCTTTGCAGAGCCCTGTAGGCGTGGGGGCGCCAGTCTGGTACCAGCGTCAGCGCTAGGCAGAAGACCGAACAATTGCTTAGAGCCTAGAGCAGCTCAAGGAGGCCTAGGGAGACCAGATGTCCCAATTTTATAGGGACAGTCCTGATTTTTGGATTTTGTTTTTATATAGGATCCTATTACCCCCTACCCCCGTCCTGATTTTTCACACTTGCTGTCTACTCATCCTAAGGGGGCTCCCTATTTTGTTTTTTAGCATGTGTTTGTATGTGGGGGGAAATATGCCTGCTGAGGGCCCCGCCTGGAGACAGAGCAGCTTGGGACACTCCCTGTGAGCACATACACACCACACACACTTCCTTCCTCTGGAAAGTCTTGCCAACCCACCCCCCGGACTCCTGGGTTCTACCTCCAGCAATGAGAAAGCACTAGGGGCTAGTGAAGGAGAGTGGCAGAGGGGGTGGGGTGGGCGTCAGGACTCCTGGGTTCTCCCCCTGGCTCTGGGAGGGGAGGGGGTTTTGTGGGTTGTCATGGTTACTTACCAGAAGACCTCACACTTTGGCTGAGCTCATTGAACATTCTGGGAGCTCCTCACATCCTTCCATCCCCCTCTCTTTGTGGGACCCCCCCCTGAAGTCCCCCACCCCCTGCCAGGGTCTCTGTGTGCCCATTACTCCCTTTCTCCCACGGACTCACCAATCCCCCATGATCTCTTTCCCACTCCCCTTCTCCCATACAAGAGGACCCCAATCTCCCCCACCTGCCAAGGGTTCTGGGGGCTCCATTTCCCCATCTCCACCCCCATGCCAGGATCAAGTATGCACCCCCATTGCCTCCTTCTTTCCCCCATTGCCCCCTTCTTCCCCCCCATGCCTCCTTCTCTCTCACCATTCTGCGTTGATCGGTTGTTCAGGGTGTCACATGCGATGCCGGGAGGAGGGATGGCGGAAGGTGTTCTAGACCGAGCTGGCTGTAGCTGCAGGCTCTGCTAATCAGATGCCAGGGGGTCTGTGTGTCCCCCATTTCCCTCCTTCCAGTTTTCTGGTTTTCCCCAAACCCACAGGGCTCTGCCCCTTGAGACCTGAAACATTCCCTGAAATTTTGGACACGATCAGATGTGATGTTCAAAGTGCATCATGCCGCAGACAGACACACAGATACCCGGACTCCAATTCTACGTATTCCTGTAGGGCTCAGCCAGGGACCAGCACCCCACTGTGCTAGGGGCAGTACAAACACAGAGCAAAGAGATGTTAGAACAGGGTGCAGGGGAGGGGCTGGGAGTCAGGACTCCTGGGTTCCATCCCCTAATCTGGGAGGTGAGTGGGCTTTGGTGGGTTGGAGTCGAGGAGGCTGGGACCCAGTCCCACAGCCTGGAGGGGCTGGTGCCTAAGGCCCCACCACTGGCCCCACTCTGCATAGGGGAAGCTCTAATGGATGGGTGTTTAACCCCTGCAGTGCTGGCACCGAGCCGTGGATTCAGCATGGACGTGGAGGTACCCATCACCTTCCAGGAGGCAGCAGCGGGGTTTGGGCAGAGCGTGGTGCAGTTTGGGAGTGGCAGAGCCGGGGGGTAAGTGCTGAGCGTGGGCTCAAGGCCCTACATGACTTCTGCCCACCCCTGAGGGGCCTGTCTGGCTGGCCTGCCCCACCTGCCCCCCCCCAGGGATGATGGGGTGCCCCTGAGCCCCTCTCTTCTCTCTCCCACACAGGCTGATTGCCGGGGCCCCGCTGCAGACAGGAAACGTGAATGAAACTGGCAAAGTCTACAAGTGCGACCCGGGCTCCAGACGCTGCCAGGAGATCCCCATCCAGAGTAGGGCCACCCTCTGCTATGGGGTCCAGTGGGGCAGGCTGTGGGGAGAGGGGACCTGGAGCCAGGACTCCTGGGTTCTATTCCAGTTTCTGGGAGCAGAGTGGGGGATAGGGGGTTAGAGAGGTGTTGTGTGGAGAGGCTCGGAATCAGAACTTGTTCTGTGTCAAACTCTGGGAAGGAAGTGGGGTCTAGTGGGTTAGAACAATGGGGACTGGGAATCAGGACTCCTGGGTTCTATTTCCATTCAATTGCAGGGGTATGTACAATTACTTCCTCTCCTCCCCCACCTATCTGGGAAGGAGATTGAGTCAGAAGAGTCATGTGGGGGCGGGGGGGGGAATGACTCAGAGAAATGATGGGCTAAAATATCCAGCCACAAGATTTCTCAACCTGGTGCTGGTGTGTGTCTCCTCTCAGGGCCCCTGGATGCAGTAAACATGTCCCTCGGATTGTCTCTGGCTGCTCGAGACTCCAGTCTCCTGGTGGGTACCACATCCAGAGGGGTTGGGGGGTTCTGAAGCGGCTTGTTTATACCAGGGTACACCCAGAATTAAGTTCAGTCACTTGCCCAGAATTCCACAGACTGGTCCTCCCCTCAACAGTGTTTGTGAGATAGAGTGTCAGCATGATGATGTCACAGAGTGGGTGATAACCAGGTGACATCATAGCCTCCTGAGCACCTGGGGAGCTACCATCACAAAGGAAGATGTGACCGTGGGATGTGAACGCCTGTGCGCTGTCACAGGGAGGTTGATAACTGGGCAACATTTGGAGGGAGGATGGATTGATATTGTAGGAATGGGTGAGGTCACCACAGCTAGAGCAACTGTGTGGTGATGTCATGGTGGTGGTGGTAAGTGGGGGAGGTCACCCTGACTGAAACTGTGCATTTTCAAAATATTATTTATTGGGTGTATTATGGTACACCCCTTTGTCCTAGGTCCTGTACAAACACAGAACAACAACACGGTACAAGGGGACTTACAAACTAAGTTTAAGACGAGACAACAGCTAGATACAGGCAGACAGATGGGAGAAGAACAAGGAAACAATGAGACGATATTGGTCACTGTGATCGGCAGTGGTCTCAGCACACCAGCGGCCTAATCGTTGTTAAGTTTCGTTGTAGGCCTCATGGCAAAGGAGAGCTTGAAGGAGGGTTGTGCAGGAGACAAGGCGGTAGTTTTTGTGGCTGTTTCCAGGGAGCTCATCCCAAGTGTGAGGGGTGGCACGAGAGACAGCACGAAGGGACTGGTTGGAAAACGTAACAACTGGGTGGTGGAGGCCGGCACGAGGGGCCAATCAGAGACACACCTCGACAGCTCAACACAAACTGGGAGATGATAGGTGGGGGTGGGAGAAGCCGATAAGGGCCTAGAAAGGGAAGAGCAGCAGCTCGTGTTTGATGTGATAGAGAAGAGGGAGCCAGGGGAGGGCTGCAAACAGAGGGGTGACGTGGTCGCAGCAGCATTCTGAATGGAGATGAATGGGGCATTGTTGCCATGGCAACGGGTGAATGGCCTAGGACATTGTGTAAGGTGGTGGTAGCCCGGTGCCGCAAGAATGACTTGTGATGGTGTTGTGAGGGCGACGGTAAGCAAGTGACATCACCATGACTACCGTGACTGTGACGATGTTCTGGTGGAAGGGGGGAGACCAGACAGTGCAATGAAATAGCAGGGAGGGTGATAGATTGATGACACCACCATGGTGACAGTAACTGCAGAATGATGTTGCAGGGAGGGTAATGATGGTGCACAGACATAACAGGGAGTGTGACAACCCGCTGGGTGATGTTGACATGGCAACAGTGACCGGTTGCTGCCATAGCAGGGAGCATGGGAACCAGGTGATGTCCCCATGTCGCTCCCCTGGGAGTCTGAGTGCTGGGTCCTGGGGTCCCATCTTTCCCCAGGGGATCCCCTGCCTTGGCAGGGCCTTTCTTTGCATATCCATATGGGGGAGCAGGCCCTGGGCTCTCTGCTTCACCCCAGGGTTCTCATCACCAACTGACCCCGTCCCTCTCTCGTGCCCCAGGTGTGCGGCCCCACGGTGCACCGGGCCTGCGGGGAGAACATGTACATCAATGGCTACTGCTTCCTCCTGGACCAGAGCCTCCGGCAGCTCCGGCACATCCCGGACACCCTGGCAGGTGAGGGGCAGCCCCATGGGGAGGAACTAGCACTCAGAGATTATGGTGGGGAGGAGAGGAGATGGGTCTAAATGGGCCCATGGGTCTGATATGGGGTGGGATAGCAGGCTAGGTGGGCTCATTGGTTTGATTCAGGATGTCAATAGGAGCTAGAAGTCAGGACTCCTGGGTTCTGTCCCATCTCTGGGAGGGGGGTGGGGTGTATTTTTTCCATCCCAGTGCATGTCATGCTCTACTCTCAGGACCCCTCAATGGCAGGGAAGGGATGATATTGCAACAGAGGGGACCATTGGTCTGATCCGGGGTTGCAGGGAAGGGGCAGGATACCAGGTTAGATGGACCCAGAAAAGCAAACTTTGACTCCCTCAGGGAACTGATGGGCAGGATCCCCTGGGATAATAACATGAGGGGGAAAGGAGTCCAGGAGAGCTGGCTGTATTTTAAAGAATCCTTATTGAGGTTGCAGAAACAAACCATCCCGATGTGTAGAAAGGATAGTAAATATGGCAGGCGACCAGCTTGGCTTAACAGTGAAATCTTTGCTGATCTTAAACGCAAAAAAGAAGCTTAAAAGAAATGGAAGATTGGACAAATGACCAGGGAGGAGTATAAAAATATTGCTCAGGCTGCAGGAGTGAAATCAGGAAGGCCGAATCACACTTGGAGTTGCAGCTAGCAAGAGATGTTAAGAGTAACAAGAAGGGTTTCTTCAAGTATGTTAGCAACAAGAAGAAAGTCAAGGAAAGTGTGGGCCCCTACTGAATGAGGGAGGCAACCTAGTGACAAAGGATGCAGAAAAAGCTAATGTACTCAATGCTTTTTTTGCCTCTGTCTTCACGAACAAGGTCAGCTCCCAGACTGCTGCACTGGGCAGCACAGTATGGGGAGGAGGTGACCAGCCCTCTGTGGAGAAAGAAGTGGTTCAGAACTATTTAGAAAAGCACAAGTCCATGGGGCCGGATGCGCTGCATCCGAGAGTGTTAAAGGAGTTGGCGGATGTGATTGCTGAGCCATTGGCCATTATCTTTAAAAACTCATGGCGATCGGGGGAGGTCCCAGATGACTGGAAAAAGGTTACTGTAGTGCCCACCTTTAAAAAAGGGAAGGAGGAGGATCCGGGGAACTACAGGCCAGTCAGCCTCACCTCAGTCCCTGGAAAAATCATGGAGCAGGTCCTCAAGGAATCAAGTCTGAAGCACTTAGAGGAGAGGAAAGTGATCAGGAATAGTCAGCATGGATTCACCAAGGGCAAGTCATGCCTGACTAACTTAATTGCCTTCTATGAGGAGATAACTGGCTCTGTGGATGAGGGGAAAGCAGTAGATGTGTTATTCCTTGACTTTAGCAAAGTCTCCCACAGTATTCTTGCAGGCAAGTTCAAGAAGTATGGGCTGGATGAATGGACTATAAGGTGGATAGAAAACTGGCTAGATTGTCGGACTCAGCGGGTAGTGATCAATGGCTCCATGTCTAGTTGGCAGCCAGTATCAAGCGGAGTACCCCAAAGGTCGGTCCTGGGGCCGGTTTTGTTCAATATCTTCATTAATGATCTGGAGGATGGCGTGGACTGCACTCTCAGCAAGTTTTCAGATGACACTAAACTGGGCAGAGTGGTAGATACGCTGGAAGGTAGGGATAGGATACAGAGGGACCTAGACAAATTAGAGGATTGGGCCAAAAGAAACCTGATGAGGTTCAACAAGGACAAGTGCAGAGTCCTGCCCTTAGGACGAAGGAATCCCATGCACCGCTACAGACTAGGGACCAAGTGGCTGGGCAGCAGTTCTACAGAAAAGGACCTAGGGGTTACAGTGGACGAGAAGCTGGATATGAGTCAACAGTGTGCCCTTGTTGCCAAGAAGGCTAACGGCATTTTGGGCTGTATAAGTAGGGGCATTGCCAGCAGATTGAGAGTGATCATTCCCTTCTATTCAACATTGATGAGGCCTCATCTAGAGCACTGTGTCCAGTTTTGGGCCCCACACTACAAGAAGGATGTGGAAAAATTGGAAAGAGTCCAGCAGAGGGCAACAAAAATGATTAGGGGGCTGGAACACATGAGTTATGAGGAGAGGCTGAGGGAACTGGGATTGTTTAGTCTGCAGAAGAGAAGAGTGAGGGGGGATTTGATAGCTGCTTTCAACTACCTGAAAGGGGGTTCCAAAGAGGATGGATCTAGACTGTTCTCAGTGGTAGCAGATGACAGAACAAGGAGTAATGGTCTCAAGTTGCAGTGGAGGAAGTTTAGGTTGGATATTAGGAAAAACTTTTTCACTCAGAGAGTGGTGAAGAACTGGAATGGGTTACCTAGGGAGGTGGTGGAATCTCCTTCCTTAGAGGTTTTTAAGGTCAGTTTTGACAAAGCCCTGGCTGGGATGATTTAGTTGGGAATTGGTCCTGCTTTGAGCAAGGGATTGGACTAGATACCTCCTGAGGTCGCTTCCAACCCTGATATTCTATGATTCTATGACCCATTGGTCTAGTCTAGCTCTTTCTACTGGGTTTTCTCCATGTTTGTGGTGTCAAGTCAGGAGTCGGACGTATTTCTTTCCTGTCCCTCTCAGAGTGCCCCAAACAAGTCACAGACATAGCGCTCCTCATCGATGGCTCGGGCAGCATCAGACCTTATGACTTTGGAAAGATGAAGACGTTTCTTTCTGAGATCATGAAGCGTTTCCGCAGCACCGACACGCAGGTAACAGGCAGAAGCTGAACCCTGACTACGTACCCTGCCCCTCACAATCAGTGCTGATCCCATTGCCCCAGTGCGGCTCTAGGGGGCGCTGTGCTGCAGGAAGCAGCAATGGATTTTGCATCCAAAACCAGGAAAAAATTCCTGTAGAACCAGCTACATCCTGACCGCCTGCCCCAGCCATTAACTGAGTCTGATTCCTGCTTTACTTACCCTCCACCCCCTGGGTTGTTTTTCTCTCTTCTCCCATGTATCCTGCAGTTCGCTCTCATGCAGTACTCGGACGAATTTAGAGAGCACTTCAACTTCTTACAGTACAGGAGGAGCAGCAACCCGATGACCTTGTCAGGTCGATCGTGCAGCTCAGGGAACGACGCACACGGCCAGCGCCATCCGGAAAGTGGTGTAGGTGTTGCCCTCCTCCCCATGCTGACTCCACATGGAATGGGCTGCAAGGACATGGGAGCTAAGGGACAGGGACTCAGGACTCCTGGGTTCTATCCCCAGCTGTGGGAGGGGAATGGGGACCAGTAGGTTAAAGCAGGGGGGGGATGCTGGGAGCCAGGATTCTGGGGTTCTATTGCCAGCTCTGAGTCTCTGTTGCTGTGTGACTTTAAGCAAGTCACATCTCTGCCCTGTGCCTCAGTTTCCTAAATTAAAATGGGGACATGACAGTGGCCTCCTTTGTAAAGGACTTTGAGATCTACAATGCAAAATCAGTGGACGAGCACTAGGTGTTATTACATATCAATAACCATCCCATGCATTCTCCACCCCCCTTTTCCAGGCGGGAGCTGTTCACCTCTAGGAAAGGAGCTCGGGATGAGGCCACCAAGATTCTCATTGTGATCACAGATGGGGAGAAATATGAAGATCCGCTTTCTTATGCAGACGCCATCCCAGAGGCTGAGAGAGCTGGAATCGTCCGCTACGCCATCGGGTGAGCCGCGGCTGTGCGGAGAACTAGTATGGATCTGAGCCCGTGTCCAGGTTCCCATCAGATAAGGGAGAAGACCTGACCCTGGATTATAACTGGGTCAACGTGTGACATTATAGGAGAGCTGGAGCTTCTCTATTGTTAAGGTTGATCGAAGTTTTCTAGTTACAGGTCAGGTTTTCTGACTGCCCTACTGACTCAGATTGTTTTTGAAATGTGTTATGCCTCAGGGGGACGCAGGTTAGGATTAATGGTCCAAATTTAGGGTTACTTGAACTGCCAAAATTAGGCTATCCCATCATATCATCCTCCATAAACTTATCAAGCTTAGTCTTGAAGCCAGATATGTCTTTTGCCCCCACTGCTTCCCTTGGAAGGCTGTTCCAGAACTTCACTGCTCTAATGGTTAGAAACCTTCATCTAATTTCAAGACTGAACTTCCTGATGGCCAGTTAATATCCATTTGTTCTTGTGTCCACATTGGTACTGAACTTAAATAATTCCTCTCCCTCCCTGGTATTTATCCCTCTGATATATTTATAGAGGGCAATCATATCTCCCCTCAGCCTTCTTTTGGTTAGGCTAAACAAGCCAAGCTCTTTGAGTCTCCTTTCATATGACACGTTTTCCATTCCTCGGATCATCCTAGTAGCCCGTCTCTGAACCTGTTCCAGTTTGAATTCATCCTTCTTAAACATGGGAGACCAGAACTGCACACAGTATTCCAGATGAGGTCTCACCAGTGCCTGTATAACGGTACAAACACCTCCTTATCTCTACTGGAAATACCTCGCCTGATGCATCCCAAGACCGCATTAGCTTTTTTCACGGACATATCACATTGGCAGCTCATAGTCATCCTGTGATCAACCAACACTCCAAGGTCCTTCTCCTCCTTTGATACTTCCAACCGATGCATCCCCAGCTTATAACAATAATTCTTGTTATTAATCCCTAAATGCATGACCTTGCACTTTTCACTATAAATTGCATCCTGTTAGTATTATTCCAGTTTACAAGGCCATCCAGATCTTCCTATATGATATCCCGGCCCTTCTCTGTATTGGCAATACCTCCCAGCTTTGTGTCATCCGCAAACTTTATTAGCACATTCCCACTTTTTGTGCCAAGGTCAGTAATAAAAAGATTAAAGAAGATTGGTCCCAAAACGATCCCTGAGGAATTCCACTAGTAACCTCCTTCCAGCCTGACAGTTCACCTTTCAGTACGACCCGTTGTAGTTTCCCCTTTAACCAGTTCCTTATCCACCTTTCAATTTTCATATTGATCCCCATCTTTTCCAATTTAGTTAATAATTCCCCATGTGGAACTGTATCAAATGCCTTACTGAAATCGAGGTAAATTAGATCCACTGTTTCCTTTCTCTAAAAAATCTGTTACTTTCTCAAAGAAGGAGATCAGGTTGGTTTGGCATGATCTACCGTTTGTAAAACCATGTTGTATTTTGTCCCAATTACCATTGACCTCAATGTCCTTAACTACTTTCTCCTTCAAAAATGTTTCCAAGACCTTGCATACTACAGATGTCAAACTAACAGGCCTGTAGTTGCCCGGATCACGTTTTTCCCTTTCTTAAAGATAGGATCTATGTTAGAAATTCTCCAGTCATACGGTACAACCCCTGAATTTACAGATTCATTAAAAATTCTTGCTAATGGACTTGCAATTTCATGTGCCAGTTCCTTTAATATTCTTGGATGAAGATTATCTGCGCCCCCCCAATTTAGTCCCATTAAGCTGTTTGAGTTTGGCTTTACCTTGGATGTGGTAATATCTACCTCCATATCCTCATTCCCATTTGTCATCCTACCATTATCCCTAAGATCCTCATTAGCCTCATTAAACATTGAGGCAAAGTATTTGTTCAGATTTTGGGCTATGCCTAGATTATCCTTAACCTCCATTCCATCCTCAGTGTTTAGCGGTCCCACTTCTTCTTTCTTTGTTTTCTTCTTATTTATAGAAGCAGGGTTATTCCATCAACTTCCTTAATGCAGTGTTAAGGTTTCCCAGGGCTGCTTCCTGCCCTTCCCAAACATGGAGAGTGGCTGCACTTAGGCCTCTGAAATCCATTAAATACAGTTAAGGCAAACACCCTCACAACCTTAACTCTGCCCTCTTTGAGCCATGCGTCAGCACACCAGGAACACACACAGGCCTTTACAGATGCTACAGAGCACTGGGCGCAGAGCACATGAGCACTAGGGGGCCCGGCCCATCACCTTCCCTTTGCCAAGGCAAAACTCGGATTTAGAGTCATAGATTCCCAGGCCAGAAGGGACTTTTGCGATCATCTAGTCTGAGCTCCCGTGTAGCAAAGGCCAGAGAACTGCCCCAAATAATCCTTGCTGGAAAACCAGCCAGTCTTGAGTTAAAAATTGCCAGGGATGGACAATCCACCACGGCCCGTGATGAGCTGCTCCAATGGTTAATTCCCCTCATGGTTAAACCTGACACCTTCTTTCCAAGCTGAATGGGTGTAAATTCCATTTCCAGCCACTGGACCTTGTTAGACCTTTGCTTGCTGCTTCTGTCGGGCCCAGCAACCAGGAGGTGCCTGACTCTACCACTGAACCGACTGCGTACAACCCACCCAGACTAGCGCAGTGGTCCCAATCCCAGCCCTTCACCCCTTGCCCTGAGACGTCCCCCGGAGACAGTGCAGCACTCACCCCTCACTACGCCCTGGAGATTGAGTCATGCAGGGCCCCAGAGTGCTGACAATCCCCATGGCAAGAAGATCCCTGTCCCCACCGCTGATACAACTGACACAACTCGGTGCTGAAATGAGGCAGGCTCCATAACTCCAGGCATGAGGGCACCTCTCCTCACGTCACAGTGACACCTGTGCCAAGCTGCTCCAGCGACCCCCGTCCCCGCTCCCACTCACCAGAGTGGCACATGGCGCTGGCTGAGCTGTGCCTCTCTAGGGCCCAGCAGGGCTCGGGGCGGGTGGGTGTTGGACCAGGGCTCTTGGCTATGACTGACCTTGATGCCCTGGTCTCCCCTGTACCTCCCTCTACTCCATTAAGGTTGGCGACGCCTTCTCCAGCGCTGCTGCCCAACAGGAGCTCCATGTGATCGCCTCTGAGCCCACCAGCGAGCACGTCTTCCAGGTGGACAATTTCGATGCCCTCCAGGGCATCCAGAGCCAGCTGCAGGAGAAGATCTTCGCCATCGAAGGTACCAGAGTCGGGGGAGGGGCTGCACTGGCGCCGGGGCTCTAGAAATGGGTTTTCAAGGCCGAGATGGGATGGGGAGCAGCTGGGAATCCAGAGTTCACATAGGCCCCAAATATTCTCTCTTTCCCCATCCAACATCTATCTACTGAGCTATCTCCACGTATCCCCCAAATGCTTTTCTCATCCGGGGACCCCCGGGCAGGGGACTGGCTGGCTCAAGGGGTTGAGGAATGAGATATGGGGCCTTCTCCCTAGGAGACGCTGGATCCAATCCAGCCTCGAAGTGGGGAGAAGGGCTGGCTCAGGGCATGTGACAAGGGGCCTTTACCGTCTATGATGGTCCCTCCCATGTCTGTCTGTCTGTCTGTCTCTGCCCCCAGGCACCCAGTCCCAGAGCGGCAGCTCCTTCCAGCTGGAGATGGCTCAGGAAGGATTCAGCTCCCTGCTGTCCCCTGTGAGTGACGCCTGGCCCCGGTGTGTGTCTCACGCTGCCGTGCGCTGGGGCCCTGACAGCGCTTTCGAGCTAAGAAGGAGCTGATTGGCTTAGTGCTTGCAGGGGAGACAACCCTTTACTAGCCCAGAGCGCTGCGGGAGCAGTGCAGGGGGCACCCTCCTCCCACTCAGGGTGGGAACTAGGGGGGGGCTCTATGCTCCAGCTGGGGCCAGTAGGGGCCCAGTAGGGGGTGCTCACTCCCCTGTCCATCAGCACCGACCCCAGTGTCGCAGCACATTGCTAGGGGGCGCTGTGCTGCAGGTTCTGGCCTTGTCTAGTAAATACATTCTGCGCTGTCTGTTTCCTGTAATCAGTCCCCTTTGCCGTGTGTGTTGGTTTAGGACGGGCCTGTGCTGGGAGCGGTGGGAGCCTATGACTGGTCCGGTGGGATATACCTGTACGGAGCAGCAGGAAGCCGAGCTTCATCAACGTATCCAGAACCTCCACTGACATGAATGATGCTTACCTCGGTAAGAACAAAC